>NW_027411755.1:198329065-198761565 GCF_047663935.1 Musca autumnalis
GTAAGAAAGTATCAGTCAGCTGAGCCGACAGAGATATACCCTCAGCCACGTACCCGAAGAAAAAATGTTAACACAATACTTCTGTAGGTTTTTTAGCTGTTGGGAAATTTTCCAGGATGGAAAGGGCCGCAAAAAACAACATGTTGCAACAAAATTCAGAATGATCCAAGACGAGTGCATTTTTTCCAAACTTTGGGTAGGGTGTACCCATAGGAGTGATCCGATGTAGTACATATTCGGACCTAATACAAATCTGTAGGAAATATTTGTTTTTTATTAGTCTATGGATATTTTCCTTACAGACTATATAATTAAATATGTTGTACTTAATTTTCTGAATTTAAATATATTACAATTTTACTTTTAAATTTACAAAGTTTGAGCTAAATCGATTTCTCTCTTTAAGGGTTATTTTACACATTAGCCAGTTTAGGTGGTGCCGGTAGGATTTTCTGGACCTTTTTGGGTCATTATCTCAGGAAGTATGGACTTTCCCACGAAAAAAAAAATTACAACGTAGTAACAGGGGCCGCAAGTGCAACCTGCTGCGTCACAAATTAATAAGATCAGAGAGGAGTTGTTAAACTATACTTTTTCCAAATTTTGTGTGGGAGGTACTCAAATGAGTGGACCGATATAGTGCATATTAAAACTCGATCTATGCCTGAAAGTAATATTACCAATAGCAAAGTTTGGCTCAATTCGGTTATTCCCTCCTAGAGTTATCATGCCCACAATCTTGGCGGAAAATTTTGAACCTTTGTGGGGGAGGTACCGGAAGGTGTGGACCAATATGGTCTATCTTCGAATTTAAACTAAGTTTGGACAAAATATTGAAAGACCCAAAATTTTAACCAAATATGTTGATCCGTTCGAAAGTTATCGTGCACTCCAACTACGACACATGGTGACACATGGTATTATATGGGTTGTTTGCAGTTTTCGTGCTGATTTCTGAGGATATATGGACTTGCTCTTGAAAAAAATTATATCGTCGTAATGGGGGTAGTGAATACAAGTGGCTGCAACAAAAATCAAAGCAATTCGAGAGCAGGCCTTAAACTTCACTTAAGCAAAATTTTGTGTGGGAGGTACCCGAAAGAGTGAACCAATAGGGTCCATATTGGAACCTCATCTATGTCTGGTAGAAATGTCACGATGTGCAAAGTATGGACTAATTCGGTTACTCCCTTCAAGAGTTATCGTGCGGACAATTTTTCCGAACATTTTTGAACTTTTGTGGGGGAGGTACCTGAAGGAGTGGACCGATATGGCCCATCTTCGAACTTAAATAAAATCTGGACAAAATATTTCGATACCCAAAATTTGAACCGAATCGATTGATCCGTTCGAGAGTTATCGTGCGCACCAGCCAACCAGACAGACAGACAGACGGACAGACAGACGGACGGACATTGCTAGATCGACTCAAAATTGTCTGAAACGGATATCGTACAAACATACTTGGGGTCTAAAACCATTATTTCGAAGAGGCACATTTTTGGCCGTATCAAAGTATAAATACCCTCTTTAGCCTAAAGGCTGAAGGTATAATAATTCTCGCTGAGAATTCCTGATTGGTGCAGACTTCATAGATCGTATTATTTCTATCAGTTATGTATCAGGTTGGAATATGGACTATATCGGTCCACTCCTTCGAATACCTCCTTAGAAAACAAATGAAGTTTAATATCTCCTCTCGCATGGTATGGTTTTGATTATTTTTTCAATAGGTTGTTCTAGCGGCCTCCTTTATTTAATTTTTTTTTTGTGTAAGTCAATGCTTCCTGATATAATGGCCCAAGAGCTCCAAAACCCTGCCAGCACATACTAAAATGGGTATTGTGCAAGATAACTCTAAAACTAATTTAATATTTCTAGTCCTTTATGAAGAAGTTTGGTTACTACAAATTTTTGGTATATGTCAGTGATTTGGCATAGCCTTACATTACGGTACCTACAGATTTTAAAGCAAACTCTTCATTCAAAATCGATATATTTCATATACGGCATAATTATTGTGTTTGGTTTGGTTTTTTTTTTTTTTTTTTTTTGGTCAGCGGCTGATGGTATATCTCCGTCAGCACAGTTGACTGATACTTTCTTACTTGTTTGTGTTTTGATGAGACTGTGTTTATTTTTTAATTAATTTCTCGTTGGAAATCGAGCTTTATGATCAATAATGCATCTGAAAAAGGAAAGCCGACGACTCGAGCCCACACACCCACTGTGTTTAGTTCTTAAAGTCATGGAAATTCATATAATCGTATGCGGACACCACTATCTATAGTCATTATTAATAAACAAGTAAAAAAGTATCAGTCGGCTTTGCCGGCAGAATTGAAACGCTTTTTATACCCTCAGAATTTATGCTAACGAGGGTATATGGGCAATATTATTGAAAATTTAACATCGTTGAAGCCAAGGTTTACCCCTTTATAACTCGCGAATAGTGGTTGTATATTGTACAATTTAAATGCTTTTGGATAAAATGAAATGTTTTCAGACTTGGCAAAAAAATATTGGCCTTCAAAGTTGATTTACGTGGAAGCTGTGCCTATATTTATGTTAAAAAATGGGTAAAAATGGGTTGAAGCCAATGTGACTTTTTTTTCTCTCGATTTGTGATTAAACCACATTTTTTCCGATTTTCCTGTCAAAGGGAAAGTAGAAGCCAACTAAATAAGGATTATTCCACCAATGTATAACTTTTCAAAATTTGATCTGCGTATACCATTAAATGATGCTGACATTTTGAAGCCAGATTTTAAGTGTTTTTTGAAATTTTCTTTTAATTTCGTTCCGCAAACAGGATTTTAAAAAAATCATATATAGGAATGAAGAACTCACGATTCTGATTTATTTGATATATGTGTCGTGAATGTAGCCTACACAGCTTCAGAGAAATCTGTATCCAAATACGAAAATTTTGTGCGAACAAATTTCTAAAAATCATATATTTCGGGTCTAATTTGTACAATTGGCATTCGATTTACTCGTGCATGATTGCAAATTTTGGATTTTTCCGTTGCGGATCCAATAAATCATTACTCGTTAAAATCCATCTACTAATCTTGTTTTTGAAAATATCGCGCATTTTATCGCGTATTCTGTCGGCCGCTTGCACTGCTATGAAAAAACTAGTGCAGCATCTTCTTTTTTGCGGAAACAGAGATTTAAGAACTTCACTTCATTTTATCCCAAAAATAGTGTGTGATGCTACATCCACGGTTCTTGATTGATTGCCTTGAAATAGGTATATATCGATGCAGATTATCATGGTGACACTAAAACCGGATGCGGAACGAAATTGTTTGAACTTTGCGCAATTTAGCGATGTTTTATAGTTTTTTTAATGCTAAGATGCAGCCGATGCTACATCTTAGCGTCCAAATTATATTTCGAAAAATATATACAAATTAAAAGATATGGTCTTGCTGTACATTAAAATCATATGCGGACAAAACGATTTTGATTTTTACGCGATTTACACATAGTTTAATATTGCATATAAGTTAAAGCGGTTTATTTGAACTCTATTTCCGTTTAAGAAGTCTAATGATTTATTTCAACAACCCGATAACTTTCCTCAATGGGAAACCTTCTATGTGAATGTAGATAAAGCAAAATCCGCCCATTTTCTTGGCAGTTTCAAGAAAAATAAAAGAAGTATTCCTATAGAATTTTTCCATAATTTTCAACTCTAGAATGCATGTGAAAACTATTATTCCAAACCAAAATTTGTTTTTTGTAACACAAATATGTGCTTATTTTGGCTATAATATCCTAACTACTATTCCGATGATTATAAGTTTGGTCTCATATGATTCCCCGTGTAGTCTTTATTTAAAACTGTATTTTTTTTTTTAATTTTTGACGGGTAAATGGACCTTTATTTTCAAAAAATTCGGATTACATTTAAAATTTTGTCAATTTTTTGTAATTTCCGCGAATGCTGAGTAACATTTTACAAATATTATGCAATCTACTTAATGACGTCACTTCGTGATAACTTTTTAGTGACAATTGTGCTCAATAAAATAATTAGCGTTTTTATAATATTTTTTTCTTAAAAGCAGAAGTAAAACCGTGATAACATTTGTCCGCAAAAACCAAAAATTTGCTCGCGAGCGGATTTGTACTGGGGAATTTTTTCTTAACCTATGTACCAAAAATCGTTAATGTAGCGCGAAAAGAAAAAATTCAATTTTTTGGAAATGGAATATGAAATAATTGGCAACATTTTCCATATACACTTTCATACGGACAAAATGTGCCTCATCGAAATAATGGTTTTAGACCCCAAATATGTTTGGACGAAATCCGTTTCAGACAATTTGGAGTCGATTTAGCAATGTCCGTCCATCTGTCTGGCTGGCTGGTGCGCACGATAACTCTCGAACGGATCAACCGATTCGAACCAAATTTTGTGTATTTTAATATTTTGCCTAAACTCAGTTAAAGTTCGAAAATGGACCATATCAGTCCACTCCTTCGGGTACCTCCCCCCCAAAAGTTCGAAAATGTTCGGAAAACTTGTGCGCACGATAACTCTTGAAGGGAGTAATCGATTTAGTCCGTACTTTGCACATCGTGAAATTTCTACCATACTTAGATGAGGTTCCAATATAGACTCAATCGGTCCACTCCTTCGAGTACCTCCCACACAAAATTTCGAAAAAGTTCAGTTTAGGACCGACTCACGAATCTCTTTGATCTTTGTTGCAACAACTTGTATTCACTGCACCCCATACGACGGTACAAGTTTTATTAGAGGCAAGCCCATACTTCCCGACAAAATAGCCTTAAAGGTGCATAGAAACCCCTATGACACCATGTGTAGTGTTTGGATGGCATAACTCTCGAACGGATCTGCCGATTCCGTCCAACATTTGGCCATCGTAATATTTTGTCCAAACTTAGTATAAGTTCGACGATAAGCCATATCGGTCCACTCCTTCAGGTACCTCCGCCACAAAAGTTGAAAAATGTTCGGAAAAATTGTGAAGGGAGTGACCGATTTAGTCCCTACTTTACACATCCTACCAGGTATAGATCAGGTTCGAATATGCACTATATTTGTCCACTCCTTCGGGTACTTCCCACACAAAATTTCGGATAAGTTCCCTTTAAGATCTACTCTCGAATCCCTTTGATTTTTGTTGAAGCAACTTGAATTCACTGATCCCCTTTACGATGGTACAAGTTTTTTTCAGGGGTAAGTAAATACTTTCTGAGAAAATAGCCCGAAAATTGTAAAAATCCCTATTGCACCATGTGTAGGTGCTGGAGCGCACTATAGCATTTGGTCCGAAATTTGTACCTCTACCTCAAAACTTCAACATTATTGTTTAAGTGCAGTTTAGGGTCTGTTCGAAGTTCCTTTGGAAATGTATACCGATGCTATTGGTTATAGTCCTGTTTACAGCGATATTATGCTTTCCGTGGACAAGTTCATGCATTCTGGCATACTATGACCCACTGAAATAACTAGTGGGTGCGATATCTATCGGAAAGATATGACTCCCAAAATAAGATCCACTTTCGTAATAGACTATGTCGGTCCATTCCTTCAAGTACAACCTTAATACTAAACCGCATTTTTGTCTGTAAGTTCAAATGTTCAAAAGGGGCCACAAAATTCTTAAAATACCCTAAATACATTTGATCTGTCCGTAGATGAAAGTTTCAATTCACATAGGCTGAGGGTATATCTCTGCCGGCAAAGCCGACTGATACTTTTTTATTTGTTTCCCAAACAAATTGCTTATTTTGGGAGTCATTCCTCTCGATAGATAACGCGCCCACCAGTCATTTCACTTGGTTACCATATAATTTAGAACTTTTGGACCATTATATCCGAAAACATGGACTTGCCCACGAAAAACATAATATCGCTGTAAACAGGGCTACTAGGAGTACCTTCGATAACAATTTCCGAAGGATCCTCGAAAATACCCCTAACAGCACTCAAACAAAGATGTTGAACACTTCTGTGGGTTGTACCCTAAGAAGATGACCGATAGAGCCCACTTTTGAACATAAACTAAGTTTGGACAAAATAGTGATAGAGAATAGAGAATATTTTCGAAGTTTTGTGGGGGAGGTACCGGAACGAGTGGACCTCCCCCACCACCTTCGAATTTCATGTAATATCCGAAGAAATATCACGACGCAGTATTCGGTTCGAAAGTTTTCGTGCGGTACCGTGGCTGCTGCAACTACTACACATCCTGGCCGTTGGGGGATTTTTACAGCTTTCGGGTTATTTTCTCAAGGAATGTGGACTTGTCACTCAAAAAACTTGTACCATCGTAATAGGGTACTTGTAAGAAAAAATCAAAACGATTCGAGAGGAGGTTCAAAACTGCACTTTCCGAACTTTTGTGAGGGAGGTACCTGAACGAATTGACATATACATAGTCCATATTCTAACCGGATCTATTTCTTGCAGAAATATTACGATGTGCAAAGTATGGGCCAAATCGGTTACTGCCTTCGAGAGTCATTGTGCGCACCATTTTAGCGAAAAGTTTTGAACATTGATGGGGGAAGTACCCAAAAAAGTGGACCGATATGGGCCATCTTAGAACATAATATAAATTTGCGCAAAATATTGCGACTGTCAAATTTTGGACAGACTCGGTTTATCCGCTCGAGAGTTATCGTGCACTACACATGGTGTAATAGCGGGGTTTTTCTGTTTTCGGGTCATTTTCTTGCCCCTAAAAAACTTATACCATCGTAATAGGGACATCGAATGCGAGAGGAAGTCTTAAACTGCACTTTTAAGTAATTTTGTGTGGGAGGTACCCGAAGGGGTGGACCGATATAGTCCATATTCGAACTTGATCTATGTCTGGTAGAAATATTACGAGCGACCGATATGGCCCATCTTCGAACTTAAAATAATTTTGGACAAAATAATACCAAAGCCAAATTTTGGACCAAATCGGTTTATTCGTTTGAGAGTTATCGTGCGCTCCAGCCAGCCAGACAGACAGACGGACGGACATTACTAAATCGACTCCAAATTTTCTGAAACGGATTTCGTCCAAACATACTTGGGGTCTAAAACCATTATTTCGATGAGACACATTTTGCCGTATGAAAGTGTATATACCCTCGTTAGCATAATTGCTGAGGGTATAACAAGTAAAAAAACATCAGTGGGCTTTGCCGACAGAGATATACCCTCAGCCTACGTGAATTGAAACCTTCATCTACGGACAGATCGAAGGTATTTACGGTCTTTTTCGAATTTTGCGGTCCTTTTTGGACATTTGAGCTTTTCGACAAACATGTGGATTAGGATTAAAGTTCAAAAGTGTTGCGGAGGAGGTACTTAAAGAAACGGACCGACATAGTCCGTTATTGAGGTGGATCTTATTTTGGGAGTCATATCTTTTCGATAGTCTGCCAGGAGGAATGGACTTGTCCACGGAAAACATAATATCGCTGTAAACAGTACCACATCGAACAGCATCGGTAAACATTTCCAAAGGATCTTCGAACCGACCCTAAACTGCACTTAGGCAGAAATGTTGAATTTTTGTGGGGGAGGTACCTTAAAGAGATGACCGATATGAGCCATTTTAGAAATTAAACTAAATTTGGACAAAATATTAGGAGATCCAAAGTTTGGACCAAATTGGTTGACCCGTTCAAGAAATATCGTGCATACCATTTTAGTGAAATTTTTAAAATATTTTGGGAAATACCGGAAGTTGTGGGCCGGTATTGCCCATCTTAAACTGAAGTTTGGACAAAAATTAGTTCGAAAATTATTGTACTTCCAGCCACTGCATATGGTGCCATAGGTGTTTTTTACACCTTTCGGGCTGTTTTCTCAAGAAGTATGGACTTGCCCATAAAAAACTTTTACCGTCGTAATTGAGGCAGAGACTGCAAGTTGCTTCAACAAAAATTAAAGTGATTCGAGAGCTGGTCTTAAAGTGAACTTATCCGAAACTTTGTGTGATAGATACACGAAGGAGTCCATATATATCTATATATCTGATACATATCTGGTAGATATATAAGGATGTGTAAAGTATGGACCAAATCGGTCACTCCATTGAAGAGTTATTGTGCTCACAATTTTTCCGAACATTTTTGAACTTTCGTGGGAGAGGTACCTGAAGGAGTGGACCGATGTGGCTTATCTTCGAACTTAAACTAAGTTTGGACGAAATATTACGAAGTCCAAATTTTGGACCGAATCGGCACTACACACGGTGTCATAGGGTTTTTTTTGCATCTTTCAGGCTATTTTCTCAAGAAGTATGGACTTGATCCTGATGAAACTTGTACCGTCGTATGGGAGGCAGTGAATACAAATTGCTACAACAAAAATCAAAACGATTCGAGAGCAGGTCCTAACTGAACTTTTCCGAAATTTTGTGTGGGAGCTACCCGAAGCAGTGGACCAATTGAGTCCATATTGGAACCTCATTTAAGTCTGGTAGAAATTTCACGATGTGCAAAGTATGGACAAAATCGGTTTCTCCCTTCAAGAATTATCGTGCGGACCAACATACATAGTCTATTTTGGAAGTGGATCTTATTTTGGGAGTCATTCGTTTCCGTAGATATCGCATCCACCAGTCATTTCAGCTGGTCACCGTATAATTAAGAGCTCTTGGATCTTTTTATCAGTTTAACTTTTGTGAAGGAGGTACCCTAAGGAGTGTAACAATATGGTCCATTTTCGAACTAAAACTAAGTTTGGTCTAAATAATACGAGATACAAAGTGTGGACAAAATCGGTTGCTCCGTTTAAGAGATATCGCGCGTATTATTTTACCGAATATCTTCAAACTTTTGTAGGGGAGGTCCAAGAAGGAGTGGACCTATAACCAATATCTGCGAACTTTATCTAAGATTCGCAGAAATATTACAATATGCAAAATTTGGAACAACGCAGTATGCAGTTCGAAAATCGTCGTGTGTTCCAGTCACTATACATGGCAGTTACCGTGCGCTCCAGCCAGACCGACGGACAAATCAACTGCAAATTGTCTGAAACATATTTTTTCCAAACATATTCGGGGTCAAAAACCGTTATTTCGATGAGGCACATTTTGGTCGTATTATATATACATATGTACCTTCTTTAGCCTAAAGTTTAAAATAGCCTCAGTGTATAAAAATCTCTACAACATACACAGTGCTCTTGAAGCAACTTTAAATGGAAAGTGCTTACACCTGGGAAGTGTTCATAGATGAGAAAAATCAAAAACAAAAAAATCGCCGGAGCGCTTTTTTAATAAATCGCGATTCCAGTTGACCTTTTTAGGGTTTTTTTAGGTTTTCACAGTTTTGCTTGGAAACCGCAAGTCCTATCGAAATGGGACTAAAGAAAATGTTGTAGCTATGAAAATTCTCTACAAGACTGTTATTTATGATAATTTCGTAGGTTCTACCGTTATTGATACGATACGACCCCTAAAATTGTCAACTTGAATAGCGATTTATTTAAAAAGCGCTCCGGCGATTTTTTTGTTTTTTGATTTTTCTCATCTATGAACATTGTAGTTTCAGAATCCGCCAAAACTTCCCAGGTGTAAGCACCTTTCCATTAAAGTTGCTTCAAGAGCACCGTGCATAGGAACTTCCATATTCTTTTCAGCACAATTTCATGCTTCCTGAGATAAAGGCCCAAAAAGTCTAAAAACCCCTGTCGGAACCAACTAAAATGCCAAAGAGCACGATAAGTTACGGATTGAGTATCAGATTTAGCGAAACTTTGCACATCGTAAGGTATCATCTAAACGTACATCATGTTCCAAAATGTTCGCTAAAGTTCAATTTATTGGCAGTTCGAGGTCTACAATCTATATAATACCACAATGAGGTCTTCTATCTACAGAAGACATCTACCTTTTCATCTCTACAGGAGCCTGTGTCTGTACCAAATCCATCAGTTTGATGTGTAACTCATTGGTGGAATTTCAATAACATGGTTAGGATACCGGTCTTATGGTTTTCTAAGCTCGTATATGTCTTTGGTCTAATTGTCCTTGTCTTCAATGGGGCATGGGCACAGATATGACTGGCGTTGAAGTATTTGTACCGATATAAACTGAGGGTTTTTAGCCGACTGATTATTTTCTATATGTTTTATGATGCCTAGTAAACTCACATTCCACAATTATACTTTTTAATCATTATTTTGTTTTTTAATAATTTCACAGTTGGATACTAGCTGTGGAAATGGCACCGATCATCATCATAACATTGATCTTGTTACCACATTGCGCAGTGAAATAGCAGCATTAACATACAAAAAGGAACGACTCTCCTCCGAAGTAAGTTAAAATCGAACCATAAACCGATCTATTAAATTATTCCTCCTTATATTCCAGCTCTCCGAAACCAAAGCAAACTTGTGTAGTCGAGAATCAGAAGTTGAAAATCTAAGAGCGCAGGCGGCACGACAAACTGCTCTTATTTCCTCGTTGCAAAGTCGTCTTCATGCTGCCGAAAATCGTGAAGAATCAGTGCAGCAACGATGCGATTCGACCATACAAACAATACAACGTGAAAAACGTTCTGCAGATGAACGTTGCAAAGAACTGTTGGCCAAAATACAACATTTGGAAAACCATCTGGCCAATGAGGAGTCACAAAAGGAACAGGCCCGCAATCAATTATGCGATTTCCTTAAACGCCTAAGCAACTGCTTAGGTATGGAAGCCTGTGATAGCGCCACTCTCACCACAGATTGTGTTATTGCCCGCGGTGAAGAGCTAATGACTGAATTGCAAAGAACCAAAGCTAAATTGGCATCGACATGTGACACTTTAAGTAGTTGTGAAAATGAACTATCGAATTTGAAGTCGCTCTCGAACATAGAAAAACAACGTTTATCTGCCCAATTGGATAGTAGCACCAATCATGAACATGAATTGGAGGCCCGTTGTCGTCAATATGAACGAGATTTACACTTGAACAGAGATCGTTTAACCGAATCGGAAATTAATGCCGAAAAATTAAAAGAAGAATTGAGGGGTTTCGAATCGAGATGTCATCGTCTGCAAACGAATTTAGATCGTGTACAAAGTGATCGTTTGTCGTTCCTGCGCTCATTGGCAAACATGTTGAACATAGCTGAGCCTTGTGAAACACTGATTAAGGATAAAATACGAGAGATATTAAATGATAATAAAGCAATGCATTCGGTGAGTAGGAAATCCTTTAATTGTGATTCTATACCTAAAAAGGGCAGTAAGAAAGGGGCCTTCTTACCTTGGAAAGCTTTGCTAAAAGATTATTCACTATTTCCTTATATCTTATGCCCTTCTCTCTCTCTCTCCCTTCGACAGCAAATTCATTCTCTACGAGAACAAATCTCTTGCGAACACAATAAGTTGAAGGAAACCCAAGAGACGACACAGTGTCGTCTGCGTAACGAGGAGGCACAGAAATGTGAACTTGAAGAACGTTTGGAAAAATGTCATGCCGAGATACATAGCCTACGCAACGACCATTTGGGTTTATCTGAATTCTTACAGCGTTTGGCTAAAGTTTTACATTTTGGTGAATGTTCGACTCCGCCTGCATTAGGTACCGATACAAATATAATGGCCGAAAGTCTATTGGAAAAAGCCGAACGTTTGGCTGCCGATCATCATCATTTGGTGGATCATGGACATAATCATCATCACCATCATTTGCCGCAGATACGAAGTGCTGAAAAGGTAAGTATTGAACGCTTCCGAATATGGAGTTTCAGTTCAAACTGAAAGAGATCAGAGTCTTACGTATGCTTTATTTTTCAGAATTGCTGTGATCACTACCACCATGTCCATGGTACGACAAAGTTGCGCAGGGAACGCTCTTGCCACGATATACCGCTGAAGGAGTCAACCAGCACCATCTACAATTTGCAACGTAAGGTACGTGTCCTCAAGGAACAGGTACAGAGACGCGATTTACATTTGGAATTACTCAAACGTAAGCTGGCCATTATTGAAGATGGTGCTCGGGGTAAATGTGTCTTACAGGGCGAACGTGATGAAGCTGTGTGTCGAGCTAAAAAAGCTAGTAAAACAGTGGATAAGTTAACAGCTCAGTTGGCTGATGCTCGTACACAAATAGCTGAGGCAAAGGCTCAACTGGCGGAGGCAGCTGAATATAAAATTACTGCATTGGAGAGAGCCAGAAAAATCGACGATCTCACCAGTCAACTGTGCGACTTGGAGGAAGAAAAAACGCGACTACTTGCCCAAGTAAGTTCCCTGAAAGAACGTCTAGAATCTATGGAGGAATCTAACAGGAATCGTCGCTGTCGTGATGAAACTTTGATAAATGTAAGTTTTGTGTTGAACTTCTCTAAAATACCGATAATTTATTTATATTTCCCCCAAAGTCCCTTCGCGACGATTTGGAGCATGTTCAAACTCAACTCACCGATGCCAATCATCGCCTATCTCACTTACAAAATTTCCGTACATCTGTGGCCCGCACCTTGCATTTACGTGACCTGCCTGAAACGGATCTGCTGCAACGCCTTCAAGCTTTATGCTCAGCCCATCAAGAATTCACATTGCTTTCGAAACGTTATGAAACTGCCTCACCTATTGGTGATCATCCATGTCCCCGCTTTGATGATCCTATTCCGCCTTCAAGTCACTGCCGTCCACCACGTTATGAAAGTACAGTGGCAGCAGCATCATTAGAGAAACCATCACATCATCATCATAGTCATGGACGCATTCGATCCCACAGTCACTCACGCACTCATAAACATCACAGCGCCACCACCACCAACAAACATTGTGATGAGCCTGAAATTAGTTCAGATGATCATTTTGATAATCATCATCGTCATCATAATCATCGAGTTCATCCCCACCGTTATCATTAATAAGTAGATTAGTTAACATTTCAAATCATATTTACTTTAGGTTAACATATATTTTTTTTAAGAAAATTGACATACTCTGTTAATTTACAGTTACTCACTGACCGGTGCCATCTATTGGCGAAAAGCAAAAATATGTGAAATTGTTTAGTGGAGACCGCAACCTATAGTGTATATTCATGTGGCTACACTCCGGAGGTGAATTTCTTTAACAGACCTCATCAATTTAAACAGAGTTTGTTGAAATTAACAAACAGTGGGTTCTTTGTATGATTCGAGATTGCCACATTACCTCATTTTGTCCATAAAATGTAAAATGTGCAATTTCTATTATAATTATCCATAATTTAATTTTATTAACAATTTATTTAATATTTATTTTATAAGATTCTTTTTCCAAAATAAACTAAATTAGAATTAATATTTTGTAATAAAAAATAAAACATTGTCCAATAAACCACGAATCTGTGTTTTATACCCTCCGATGTAGTATAGTGGGTATAATACGAACATCTGTTAAAAATTGTTTTTAAGTATCGCGAATTTTAATTTTTCTCAGTTTTGGTGTGTTCGTCTTTCGATTTAAATACCCTCAACCAATAGGCTAACGAGGGCACTATACACATTATAAAACGATCCAAAATTTGCCTCATTGTAATCGTGTTTGTCCGAAGTATTTTTTGGGCGAAATCCGTGTCACACAATTTCGGTTCGATTTAGCACGTCCGTCCGTCTGTCTTGCTGGTAAGCTCGCACGATAATATACGAACAGATCAAGAGATTTGGTTCAATCTTTGCACATCGTAAGTTAGATCAAGTTGGAAGATGAGCTATATCGGCCCAATCTAAGGATACTTCCCCATAACATTATGTTTTTCCCAAAAGTCCCTGAATTGAATCAGATATGTATGTCAGAAAAAATTTTAGACTTTGAGCTTCACTTTCAGGCGTCAAATAGTCGGCTATCACTGACGGTTACGTCTCAACAGCATCACTTTGAAGAAATGTGAACAGATGATACCATCGGCAGACAAACCACATGAAACCATTGTTTCTCTAGATAAAGTGACAGCTCCAGAATCTCTTTAGGTTGCTCTTCATCCCAAAACGGCATTTTTGCTTGTTCACATACCCATTAAGCTAGAACAAAGTTTGGCTCGAAACACATTCCTCAAAGAATGTGAATTTTCTTAATAAAGTTGAACTATTTGTAAATGTTGTCAAAACAAAAATAACATGACAGCATGACACGACTCACATATGACCTGAAACAAAAAGGATATTGAGAAAAGTATCTCTACTTTGATAACCCGCTACAAACCTATGATAAATCTGAAGCCGCACGTAATATGCGTAATGATAATGACAACCGTGTTTTAGATCTGTGGAATTTTGTTCTTGGATCAGAATTTCCTCATCGAGACATACACCTAGACATCAAATAGACTATTAGCAGCAATTAAGATTCGCTGATATATGTATATCCTTCCCACCATATCATAAAGCTTCGGCCCATGGAGAACTATAAGCAATCTTGTGCGAGAAAAGGTTCAATGTAAATCGCATACCACAACCGGCAACTTCTAATTACATAATTAATTAAACTAGAAGAATATAATAGATATATGCATATGAGACTTAAACGAAAACAAAACTTGGCTCAAAATCAGCGAAGGAAGAAGCCAAACCAGATCTTTTTTTCTAAATTATTGAAACTACATCCAAACACAGATTATAATATTGATAGCTTTGGAGGTTGATTATACTTAGAAAATACTGCCAGACAGTCTAGAATACAGCAGCCTGAGCCAAATAGCAGAAAGCTGTCTATTAAGCCTAACTTCAAAGACAGCAATTGTAATTTGATAACAAATACATGCACATGGAAAGATGACTTCTTTAAATAACTTTACCCCTCTCTCGGCTCTATATCACACCCTATATCACAATATCCGATTTCAATATAACTTGCAAACTTATTTCTAGACCAAATTCCGTCACATTTTCCAAATCATTTTACGGCATGTACAAGGTACGACAAAGATGCGTGTCCTCAAGGAACAGGTACAGAAATATTTTGATTTTGGTGTTTCTTTGGAAAAGCCGAAAAGTGAGTGTGATTCTCATTCATATGAGAATACTAGACACTTAAAGAGTTCGGTTTTTCGCTAAAAAAGGCATAATTTCAAAAACTGAGAAGCCAATTGATAATTCCCTTCGCCGGGATGAAATCATGATATTGGTAGCGATCAGTAAAATTTTGCAACACTGTCAGTTCGTTTTGAAATACATTACTCTCTGTAATAGAGGGTAATAACTGAAGTTGAGCCAATGGGGGAATACTCCACTCAAGCAATCGAAAAAAAAGTTATTTAATAATATCACACCCTACACTACCACGATTTCAATATATCTAAATCTGGACCGATTTCAATATAATTTGCAAAATTTTTTCTAGAACAAATTCCGTCACATTTTCCAAATCTCACCAAAATTTTACAGGTATACAGCGTATTTTCTACATCCAAAACATCAAATGTGCCGAAAATCTATATGGAAGCTATATCCAAATCCGAACCGATTTGAATATAATTTGGCAAAATGTATTTCCAGATCCAATTCACACATTTCAAATTACATTGAATTGGGACATTTATAACGTGCTTTTTAAAAGTTCAGGAAAATTGTTCTTGAATAGATACTTTAATTAACATATAGTATATGGGAAATTACGAAGGAATTTAACACATGTTGAAGCGCATGTTTAGGGTATTATAACGCGGGAACTGTTGTTGGTATAGCACGATTCACTAAGGGATTTTTTAAACTAATTATTTGCGCGAAAACTGTGACTACTTTAATCTTAGTAAATAGGGAAAAATGTGTCGAAGCAAACACGTTTTTTTTTCTGTTATTGTCCAATTATTGGTTTTAGAACGCAATGAACAGTTTACTGCTCAAAGAGAAAGTTAAAGAACACACTTCGGACATTAAGTTTACAATATATAATTTTTTCGAATTTTCACTGTAACCGCGTCAAAAGGATGAAGCCAAAAAACGGGTGGTTTTGATCTGCACTTAAAGTCAACATTTTTGTGCGTAAATTTTTCTAAAAAACCTGTGTTTTGGATTTAAAATTTACAACTGTCGTTCTTTAATCTTAGTAAATAGGGAAAAATGTGTCGAAGCAAACACGTTTTTTTCTGTTATTGTCCAATTATTGGCTTTAGAACGCAATGAACAGTTTACTGCTAAAAGAGAAAGTTAAAGAACAGACTTCGGACATTAAGTTTACAATATATAATTTTTTCGAATTTTCACTGTAACCGCGTCAAAAGGATGAAGCCAAAAAACGGGTGGTTTTGATCTGCGCTCAAAGTCAACATTTTTGTGCGTAAATTTTTCTAAAAAACCTGTGTTTTGGATTTAACATTTACAACTGTCATTCAATTGGCGTGGAAAACCGCGTGAAATTAGTTTTTTTTTTTTTTTGTATTCTGATAACCCGCTAATTTGGAGAATTTGCAAAAAATGTTTTTGGAAATATCGCGTATTAAAACGCGTTTTGGAACTATCGCAAATCCAGAGATATAATAGATTTTTTTCTAAAAATTTAGTGCGACGCTACATCCACGGTTCTTATTGGATGTCACTAAAACGGCATAGAATAATGTAGTTTTTAATATTGATCATTGAAATCGGATGCGCATAAAATGTAAATGTACTTCGCGGAAATCATATCCATTTTACTGTTTTTTTGGACCCTAATATGCAATAGATGTAAATCGTGTTCATTAAATAAGAATTTCACAAAGTGTTTAACAAATAAAAGGGATTGATTCTCTGTTTTGAAAAATCGGATGCGTATTATGTCATTTCCACTATAACGCGGTTTCTATGCGTTTCGAGTGTTGTTGTAATATTTACATTAACTTTATTTTAATTGTATGCCACAATTGGAAGTCCTTGTGATTTAATATAATTATCTAAAAATTTTCGCCAATAGGTGAACTATGCAGCAAAAATTGGTTGCAATGGAATATCTTCATTATTGAACGAAATTTTGACGAAAAAGAGAAAAAAACTCTAAAATTTTTTCAACTTTTCATATAGCTTCAAACTTCATGACACAGGATTCGTTTTATTTCTCACAATGCATGGATGCTGTTGTAATTATTTTTACACATTTTTTTGTTAGCATAAACTCTTTGTAATAAATTTGGTTCTACCGAATCCATTGAGTCGCGATTTTTTAAAAATAAATTCTAAATATTAAAATTAAAACGGCCATATCTTTTGCGCGCAACGGTCCAGGTTAGTTACAACAAGTAAGGAAGTATCAGTCGGTTTTGCCGACAGAGATATACCCTCAGCCTATGTGAATTGAAACCTTCATCTATGGACAGATCGAATACTGGCTACATAACCAAAATCCTTTTTCCCAAAATTTATGTATTTAGAGGGTTTTCAGAATTGTGTGGCCTTTTTGCGACATTTGAACCTGCGATGTTTTGGACCACTATGTCAGGAAGCATGGACTTCTCCATTAAAAACATAATATCGCTGTAAACAGGGCCATAAGGGGAAGCATCGGTATAAATTTCCAAAGCATCTGCATTTAAACAAAACTGTTGAACTTTTGTGAAGGAGTTACCATAAGAAGACCGATATGAAAAATTTTCGAAGTTAAACTTCATTTGGGCAATATATTAACGAGTTGTTACAATAAAAATCAAAGAGATTCAGGAGGATTTCTTAAACTGAACATATCATAAATTTTGTGTGGGAGGTACCCGAAGGAGTGGACCGATTTGACCCATCTTAGAACTTATACTAAGTTTGGACAAAATATTACGAACGACAAATGAACAACTCGATATTACAAATTTTCTCCATATTTCATTTAACTTTTTCCTAATTTTCATCTTTTAATATTAATTTGCAATTTGTTTTGTTTCTGTTATACACAAAGTACAAATGTACAAATGTAGAAATACTAATACCCTTCACCACAGTGTGGTGTATGGTATATCAATGACAAAGCACCAGGAGGATCTACCCGAAATTCTTAAGTCTATTTCCTCTACACCTACATACATCTACATATGTTTCCACAACAACCCTAAAGGCACAAGGGGGACTTCTCTCATATCAATGAGTACACGCCGATACATATTGGCTTCTTATCGCCTTGTCCGAACGATGTGTCTTATGGTATGTTTATGAAATCGAGTGAATTTCAACTGTAAATTCCTTGGCGTATACGTCAAATGAAATCTCATCTGTAATCCATTGGATTTCATTTGACGTTTAAGCAATGCAACTGACAGTTGAAATCGAGTGGATTTCGTAAATGTAAACCTAGCATACGTCGCCACTTGTAGAGAAGTTTTTCATGACTGAAATTCTCGGAAATGTAAGCAAGCATTACACTGAGGAGATTTTTCACAGCTGAAAATTTTGATGTTCTTGTCGGGGCTTGAACCGCAGACCTTCTGAGTGTAAGGCAAGCCAAGCTCAATGTTAAAATTGTAAATGAAAATCATCGATTTCTTTTAGTTTTCCGTTCACATATTTTGTTTTTGTTCATGTTCTTTTGTTTTCAACACATTTCAAATATTATCTCACTTACTTTTATAAAAATGTCAAAAATTTGTTAACCCGACTGTCTGTGAAAAAATGATGGACAGCTGAAAGACAGCCGACAAATTTGTGTATGTGTTAGCAAATCAGAGTTGTATTTGAAGACTAGTAAGGGATGGCACCCAAGGAAGCCGGCCTATCCCGAAAAAATTATACATGCTGTAAAAACTACACTTTGTGGAAACATGTTGAACTTTAATGATGGAAGTGTCCAAAGTATTGGACTGCTATGACCCATCATCCAACTTGATCTAAGTTTGGGCCAAATCAGATGATGGATAATTGACGTGGGCCCCAGCCAAGCAGACTTACGGACTGTGTTAAATTGACTCCAAATTATCTAAAACGGAATTCGTCGAAAAATACTTGGGTTTTAAATCTGCTGATGGTATAAAACCGTATTTTTCCAAAAATATTTTTTTTGTTGTGTTACGTGGGTTAATTATTTATCGTCATCATACCATATTTGTGTATCGTATAAGCATGTTCGACTGTATCATAGAAAAGAACCTGTAAATAGGCGCTATCTAGTGGTTAATAGTATAGATACGTTAATATTGAATACATAACAGAGGAAGTACTGTTAATTGATTGTTCTCTGTTAATACAGAAAACAGAAACATAATTTGTACAGTACATTCTTCCACATTCGGAAATTTTAGTGGAATCATAGACAAAATAATGTATGGACGAAGAAATACTCATGTTATGCGCGGCGTTGTGATTCAAAGCAAATAACTCAACATTTTTCAAAGACAATTTTTGCGGGTTAATTGCAAGATTTTGTTCCATATTTTTTATATTAGGATGTAGATTGGGTGCCACCGTAGTGCAATGGTATGCACACCCGCCTTGCACGCTAAAGGTCGTGGGTTCGATTCCCCGGCCAGTCAACATCAAACACTTTTCAACGGTGGCAAAATACCCCTCAGTAATGTTGGCGACATTTTCTGAGTATTTCAGCCTTGTACAACTTCTCTAGAGGTGTCTCAAGAGGTGTCTTATACACGCCGTTCGGACTCGGCGATAAACAGTAGGTCCCATATCATTGAGCTAATATGAATCGGGGTGCACTCATTGATATGAGAGAAGTCTCCCCTGTCCCGCCTGGGATGTTTGTGGAACAATTATTATGTGGATCCGGCCAAAGACTATCCAAATATTGTATTTTACCAGAATAAATAATTTAAAAATTTATAGTTATTGCAATTTTAAAAATTGAGTGCAAATTAAACAGACTCAATTCGAACATACTCACTGAGAGGAATTCTTCGTCTATACATTAATGAGTCTATGATGGAATTGTGTATTATTTTCTGAATGTGGTTAAAGACAAGAAATATATATAAAGCAATGAATATTTATAATTCAAGTTGAACATAAGTTTGCGGTATTGCTGATCCAGCAACACCTGCGATCGTATTACTTACACATTCATAAAATACTGAAAAGAATATCCTTTATAGTGGGTGTAAAAAAGTACAAATTCTTGTTAAGCGCGTCTTAATACATATCTAAATAAAGCTTCAAAATCAAAGGTGATGATGACAAAGTGACAACAACAACTCAATACAACTTACTACTTAACAAAACTTTTCCTTTTCTCCCTTTAATTTATATTTTTGTCAAACAATATTGTCCCTTTTTTCCTTTTATTTACTAACAAATATCTTTGACATAAAATCTACAACACTAAGCTGTCAATACCTTTCAAGTACAACAATCGTAAAATATATAAAAAAGTATCTCATATATTGTTGCTCTAAAATCAAAGCCGAACAGCCAAAACAACAGTGTCCGTGTCCATAACCATGCACAATGTACCACTAACGAACCGAAGGATTTTTCTTACGTTTAACCATTTGTTTTGTATGCTTTCGGTTCGATGACTTGATAACACATTGACATGACACCCGGACAACAATGGGACAACCATCAACATGCATCCTGCATGGTGTCCTATGGCACACAACCAACCATCCAACTCTCAACATTACTTTGTCCCAATAAATTCCATATAAAAATGAAACTAAACGAGTGATATTCTACCGCCAGCACCGCAATCCCACCGCCACTCGGAGAAAAACATCCTTGATTGAGGTTTGGCTGCCCATCACCAACAACATCACAATAGACCGACGAAAGGATGTGGCAGGAAAATTGGGTTATGTCAGTCAATGTGCCTGCCGAACACAACAAGGAAGTAAGAATGAAAAATTGGATGATTTTGGTTCAATTCAAGTAGTACGTCAGTAACATCAACAACAAGAAGAACAACATCGACATAAATGTATTGCCTTCATCAACATTTATTGTTAAAAGGATATAAATAAATCCTTGTAGTAAATAAAATGATAACAATGCAAGTGTTGGAGTTTTTGTTCGTAAGTGTCACAAAATACTCGGTTTAATTGTGAATTCGGTGACAAAGATCAATGAAGTGAGTTGTTGTTGTTTTCACATATTAATGAATGAATGGTGATGAGGGAGGGCAGTTGGGCAACAATTGAAAAGGGAGTTAGGTGTCAAATTAAGAGTTCATTGTCCAAATGTTATTAATAAATGACTTGTGTTGAAAATTATTGGAAACTAATGTTAACAACTTCAAAAAAAAATAAACAAGGGATAGTACTGCAGAAGAAGATTTTGCCGGAATATATTTTTAAGAGGTGACCCCCACTTGTAAATTTCAGAAAATCGAAAAACTTTTATTGGCTTATTTTAAAGTTGAAGTAGCATAGAATGCCTGGAAATTGAAAATTGTAGGTCGACCGGAACAATATTGTCTGAGATATGAGCTTTGGAAGGGAAAAATTTATAGTGTTTTTTATGCAACATAAAAATTAAAAACGTGTTTTTCTCGAAGTGATATTTTGAAATCGGTACCAACTCTAGCTCGAAAACTAATGAACTGATTGTCATACAATTTTATGGTGTTATCAAGGACATCAAAATCTAGTCCTTCATCGATCCAGAAAATGTTCGTTTTTTAAGGCAAAAATTTAAATGTTGAGTTTTTTAGACCACCGTTTGAGTAAAATCTAATATATTTTAAAAAATCGATCGATGAAGGACTGAATCTTTATGTTCTAAATAAGCCCCCAAAAATATGTATATGACGATCGGTTTATTCGTTTTTCAACTAGAATTGGCACCGCAAAACGCTTTTACAAACAAATTCAAACACTAGATAAAGATGTGCTATTTTAGATGAAAAAAATCTACCAAACAAGTTAGTTAGTTTTCTTGGAAAAAATCATGAAAATTAGCTTTTTTTGCCTTTACAAGTGGAGGTCACCCCTTAAAAGACAATAGAAGGTATTATCGTGGATTTAAAAATGATGCGATAGTTTTGAAGAATATTTTATTATTCTTCAGACACTACAAAGACTCTAAATAAAATGAAGACCCTCACTTAAAGTGTTTCTTTTTATGGAAGTTCTTTTAAGGGTCGTCCGTACATGGAAGACCTCCTAAGGTTTATCTATTTAGAGAAGACCATCTACAGCTCTTTTTCTCATCGAAGAATATTCTGTTGATAGAAGATCCTCTAAGCGTCTCCTCTTTATGGAAGAGCTGCTTCTGCTCCTAAACTACTTCAATCGATAGGTGAACCTCTATGGGTCTTCTATATGATGAAGGTCATTAATTGTCTTTTTTGACATGATATCTCCTAAAGTGCCTGCATTTGGTTTCTGTTCACAGAAAACTCTCTAATGGACTTCAGTTCATAGGATATCCGTTTAAGAGTCCTTTCAAGAGTATTTTGTTCATTAAAGGTCTTCTGTTAATAAAAGGCACTCTGCTGATAGAATACCCTCTAAGGGTTTTCTGTTCATAGAAGATTAGGTTGTTCTGCTGATAGAAGTTCCTCTAAAGGTTTTCTGTTGATTGAAGATCATCTGAGGGTCTTCAGGTTATAGAAGAAGGTCTTCTGTTGATATCCTGCGAAGGCTGTTCTGTTGATAGAAGATCCTCTAAGAGACCTCTGTTGATGGAAGACTCTCTAAGGGTCTTCTCCTTATTGAAGATCCTCTAAAAGTCTAATGGTGGTAGAAGACTTCTAATGGTCGGCTGTTATAGATGACCCCTAATGGTTGATAGAATACCTTCTAAGAGTCCTATGTTGTTGGAAGGCCCCTCTAAGAGCTCTCTGTTGATGGAGGGTCTTCTAAGATCCTCTGTTTATTGGAGACCCACTAAGGGTCGTATGTTGATAGAAGACCTCTCTGTTGATGGAAGGTCCTCTAATGGTCTTCTGTTGATAGAATACCCTTTAAGGGCCTTCTGTTGGTGGAAGACCCTCTAAGGATCTTCTATTGATGAAAAACCTCTAAGGGTCCTCTGGTGATGGAAAAACCTCAAAGGGTCTTTTATTGATAGAATACCCTCTTAGTGTCCACGGTTAATGGAAGACCCTATTTTGTTGATGGAAGACCCTCTAAGGGTCTTTTGTTGATAGAATAACCTCTCTGAGTTTTTGGATGGCCTCTCTAAGGGCCCTCTGTTGATGGAAGACTCTCTGAGGTCATCTGATTATTGGAGACCCATTAAGGGTCTTATGTTGATGGAAGAACCTCTAAGGGTCCTCTGTTGGTTGAGGATCTTCTAAAAGTCCTCTGTTGTGGAAGACCCTCCG
Source organism: Musca autumnalis (assembly GCF_047663935.1). Taxonomy (NCBI): domain Eukaryota; kingdom Metazoa; phylum Arthropoda; class Insecta; order Diptera; family Muscidae; genus Musca; species Musca autumnalis. Next base: position 198,352,216 of record NW_027411755.1, read on the forward strand.
AGGGTCCTCTGTTGTTGGAAGAATCTCAAAGAGTCCTCCTAAGGCTCTTTTGTTGATGGAAGACCCTCTAAGGGTAATCTGTTTATTCAAGGGTCTTCTGTTGATGAAAAACCTCTAAGGGTGCTCTGGTGATGGAAGAATCTCCAAGGGTATTTTTTTGATAGAATTTAGAGGGGATTCTCGAGGGTGCCCCAGGTTAATGGGTCTTTTGTTGAGTCCTATATTGTTGGAAGGCCTCTCTAAGGGCCCTCTGTAGATGGAAGACCCTCTGAGGTCATCTGTTTATTGGAGACCCTCTAAGGGTCATCTGTTGGTGGAGGATCTTCTAAGAGTCCTCTGTTGTGGAAGACCCACCGACCCTTCTGTTGATTGATTACCCTCTCTGTTGATGGAAAGTCCTCTAATGGTATTCTGTTGATAGAAGACCCTCTAAGGGTCTTCTGTTGATGGAAGACCTTTTTACAGTCCTCTGTTTATTGGAAACCCTCTAAGGGCCTACTGTTCATAGAAAACCCTCTATAGGGTCTTCTGACAGAAGACTTCCTAAGGGTTTTCTTTGGATAGAAGACTCCTTTTGTTGACAGAAGTCCTTCTAAAAGTCTTCTGTTGATTGGTGACCCTCTATGAATATTCTGTTGACATAATACCCTATATGAGCCTTCTGTTGATAGAAGGTTTTCTGGTCCTCCTTAAGATCTTCTGTTGATAAAAGATCCCTAGGGGTCTTCTGGTGTAAGAGGAACCTCTAAAGATATTCGGTTGATAGAAGGCACTATATGGGTCTTCTGTTGAAAGAAGACTTCTACTGTTCATAGGAGACCCTCGAAGGGAAGACACTCTAAGGGTCTTCTGCGGTTTAGAAGATTCCTTATGTTGACAGAAGTCCTCCTAAAGGCTTTCTGTTGATAAAAGCCACTTAAAGGTCATATGATTATAGAGGACCCTCCAGGGATATTGCTTTTCAGAAGACACTCAAAAGACCTACTGTCTATAGAAAAACCCTCTATAGGCTTTCTGTTCACAGCAAATTCTCTATAGGCTTTCTGTTCATACAAGACTTTCTGTTGATTGAAGATCCTCTAAGGAGCTTCTATTATTAGAGGACCCACTAAGAGTCTTCTGTTTTTAGAAGACCATCTAGTGGCGTTTTGTTAACCTAAGACCTCCTAAGGGTTTTCTATGGAAAGAAAACTCGTTTTGTTGACTGCAGTACTCCTAAAGGGTTTCTGCTAATGATAGGAACTTTCATTAGGTTTAGGGGTTTTCTGTTGAGGTTAATGTTATTCTGTTCTGTCTCTAATTGTCTAATGTTGGCAGAAGATCCCTTTAGTGGTCTACTCTATGGAGGCCTTCTGTTCATGGAAGGGTATCTTATGATCTTATGGGTATATTACACCCCTTGAGGGTCTACTGTTGATAGAAAGTCTTGTAAGGGACCTCTATTAATAAAAGTAAGATACGGATAATGGGTAATAAACCTTGATTTAGTCAAAAATATTCAGCCTTTGGGAACAGAGTAGAGAATTGCTAGCATTCTTGGAACAAACGGTGATCCTTTATCTCGGCAGGTACTGGTTCTGCAGAGGCCGACGACAGTATATCTGAGGACGAACGTGAAACCACAGTTGTCCCAGCAACTGCACTTGTCGACAAATTGACCCCGACTCCTGTTAAAAACTCAAACGTTATGAATCTTGGGTATTACTATAGAAGATCGGGGAGTCAAACAAAGTGAAAAAATCAGCCATTTCGGTGGTTTATTGTGGCCACAACCTTCAAAATACCGAAAATCGGGAGGTACCGTTTCTATGGGGGCTATATGAAGGCGTGGCCCTATAACGACAATAAATAAATTTCATAGGGAACGTTTAATATCCCAAATGAAGACCAAATGCTAAATTTCAGCCATTTCGGTGGATTATTGTGGCCACAACCTTCAAAATACCGAAAATCGGGAGGTACCGTTCTATGGGGGTTATGTGAAGGCGTGGACGTATACCGACCAATTTCTGGGGAAAAGTTGTATACCCCTACCGAAAACTAAGTTCCAAATATCATTTCGGTGTTATTATGAGGCTAAAACCTTCAAAATACCGAAAATCGGGTGGTACCGTTCTATGGGGGCTATATCAAAAAGTGGGCCGATATAGCCCATTTGCAATACCAATCATCTTAGGAGTAATATAAACTTTTAAAACAAACTATCTTAAAAATTGCGAGCTGCATCTTGACGGACGGACATGGTTATATCGACTTAGAATTTTACCCTGATTAAGAATGTATATACTTTATAGGGTCTCCGATGAATATGTGCCTCATCGAAATAATGGTTTTAGACCCCAAGTATGTTTGGACGAAATCTGTTTCAGACAATTTGGAGTCGATATAGCATTGCCCGTCCGTCTGTCTGTCTGGTCTGTCACGATAACCCTCGAAAGGATGAAACGATTTGGTCCAAATTTTGGCCTTACACAAAAGTTCGAAAATGTTCCGAAAAATTGTGCGAAAGATAACTCTTGAAGGTAGTAACCGATTTGGTCCATACTTTACACATCGTGAAATTTCTATCAGTCATAGATGATGTTCCAATATGGACTTTATCGGTCCACTCCTTCGGGTATCTGCAACACAACATTTCGGGAAAGGTCAGTTTAGGACCTGCTCTCGAACCGCTTTGATGTTTGTTGTAACAACTTGTATTTGATGCCCCCATTACGGTAATACAAGTTTTATCAGGGGCAAGTCCATACTTCCTGAGAAAAATAGACTGAAAAGTGCAAAAAAACCCTATGACACCGTGAGTGGTGGCTGGAGCGCAAGACAACTCTCCTACGGATCTGCCGAACTGATCCAAAATTTGGCCTTCGTAACATTTTGTCAAAACTTAGTTAAAGTTTGAAGATAAGTCATATCGGTCCACTCCTTCTGGTACCACCCCCACAAAAGTTCAAATATGTTCAGAAAAATTGTGCGCACGATAACTCTTGAAGGGAGTGACCGATTTGGTCCATACATTACACATCGTAATATATTTACCAGATATAGATCAGGTTCGAATATGGACTATATTTGTCCACTCCTTCGGGTACCTCCCACACAAAATTTCGAATAAGTTCACTTTAAGACCTGTTCTCGAATCACTGTGATTTTTGTTGAAGCAACATGCATTCGATGCCTCCATGACAACGACAAAAGTTTTTTTCAGGGACAAGTAAATTCTTCTTGAGAAAACATACCGATAAAACAGCCCTGTTTGAAGATCCTTTGGAAATGTATACCGATGCTGTTCGTTGTGGTCCTGTTTACAGCGATATTATGTTTTCCCTGGACAAGTCCATGCTTCCTGGCATACTGCTTCAAAAGTTATACGATGACCCACTGAAATGACTAGTGGACGCGATATTTATCGAATAGATATGACAAAATAAGATCCAGACCTATGTCGGTCCATTCCTTCAAGTACCTCCTCCGCAACACTTTTGAACTTTAAAGATGGTATTTTCTTCCAAATTTTAAATCGCACGAGGTACGCTCGCTCTTTGTGACATAACAATGCATTGGGTCCACCAACCAACATTTTTGTTGATAACTTACTTAGCTGGCCCATTACAGAACATTTGTTCTATAGGCCGAACTAAGAAAAGATCTCCATTTCTCTCTGTCTCTTGCTTCTCTTTCTGGAATATTGCGCCTTGTCATCTCTTCATCCACTTGTTTGCGCCATCTATTCTTTGGCCTGCCAATTCTGCGTGCACCGCCAAGCGGCTCATATTTATACGCCTTTTTAGCGGGTTCATCTTCGCTCATTCTTATGATATGGCCTAGCCAACGCAAACGTTGCATCTCAATACGTTTAACTATATTCATGTCTTTGTATAGCTGATATAGCTCGTGGTTCGTACGACGTCGATATTCACCGTCAACGCAGATTGGTCCGTAGATCTTTCGAAGATTTTTTCTCTCAAACACACCAAGCACTGCCTTATCTGCTTGCGCAAGTACCCAGGCTTCGGAACCATACATCAGCACGGGTAGTATCAGTGTTTTGTAAAGCGTTGTTTTTGTTTGAGTTGTGGCTTTGTTTTTAAACTGCTTACTTAAGCCAAAGTAGTATCTGTTAGCCAATATAATTCTTCTTTTTATTTCACAACTAATGTCGTTAGTTGTGTTTACGGCGGTGCCGAGATAGACGAAGTCTTTTACTACCTCAAAATTATAGGAACCAACATCAACAGTTGGCCCGATCTCTATGGACGCATTGCGCGTCGACACCATCAATTTGGTCTTCTCTCCGTTTACCGCCAGACCCACTTTAGCAGATTCTCCTTCGACCTTCATAAAGGTATCTGTTACTTCTTTTACTGATCGTCCCATGATGTCTATATCATCAGCATAAGCAAGTAACATGTTGCTATTGGTGTAGATTGTGCCACTTCTTTTGATGTTTGCCTCTCGAATAACCTTTTCCAGCAGGATGTTGAAGAGATCACACGAGAGGCTGTCTCCTTGCCTGAAACCTTTTTTGGTACACAACTCTTCAAAGGGGTTCTTTCCTATTTTAACTGAGGATCTAGTGTCAGTTAAAGTCATTTTACGAAGCCGAATGAGCTTTGCGGGGATACCAAATTCAGACATGGCCTGGAATACCTTTGAATGTAGTGGGCTGTCGAATGCTGCTTTATAATCGACAAAGAGGTGGTAGGTGTCGATCTGCATCTCTTTTAACTGAGGATCTCGTGTCAGTTAAAGTTATTTTACGAAGCCGAATGAGCTTTGCGGGGATACCAAATTCAGACATGGCCTGGAATACCTTTGAACGTAGTGGGCTGTCGAATGCTGCTTTATAATCTACAAAGAGGTGGTAGGTGTCGATCTGCATCTCTTGGTAGTTTCTTCTCCAGGATTTGCCGCAGGGTAAATATCTGGTCAATGGTGGACTTGCCAGGTCTAAAGCCGGTATTGGTATGGCCCAATTATCTCGTTGACCATAGGCTTTAGTCGTTTGCACAATATCCCTGACACGATCTTGTAGGCAATCGGGAGTAGACTTATGCCCCTATAGTTAGAGCATACAGTCTTATCTCCTTTCTTATGGACGGGGCACAGGATACTCAGGTTCCAATCGTCGGGTACTCGTTCTTCCTGCCAGATGGAGCTAACTAGCTGATGCATACACCTTATCAGTGTGTCGCCTCCGGTTTTAAACAGCTCGGCTGGTAGGTCATCAGCTCCTGCTGCCTTATTATTCTTCAGCCGGTTTATTGCTGTCTTTACCTCATCTTGGCCGGATGGTATACATTCAATACCATCTTCTGGGATTGGATCTGTGGTATCTTCGTCGTCTTTGCTGGATACCAACAGGTTTGAAAAATGTTCTTTCCATATCCTGAGCACACTATCTGTATCAGTTACCAAATTACCTTGCTGGTCTCTACAGGAGGAGGTGCCCGTACCAAAGCCATCAGTTTGATGCTTCACTTTTTGGTAGAAATTTCGGACCTCATTCTAGCTCCTGTACATCTCGATTTTTTCACACTCCCACTTTTCCATCTCTCGCTTTTTCCTGCGGAAAAGATGTTTCTCCTCTCTCCTTTTCTCCCGATATCTCTCTCGTGCGCTACGCGTTGCTACGGATTGTAAAGTAGCCCTATATGCCGCATTTTTCTCTTCGGTAGCAGCACGACACTCCTGATCATACCATGGATTCCTTGGTGGAGGTCTCTGGTATCCAAGTATGGATTTTGCGGCTGTTTGCATGGAGTGGGCAATACTTTGCTATTGCGCTGATACGTTATCGGGATGAGGAGGGCTTTGATTAAGCAATTGGGCTAGTTGAGTGGAATATGCTGTGGCTATCTGTTGTGATTGCAGCTTACCGATGTCTAACTTTCGTGTTGTGTCTGTTCGTACTTTGTTTGGTCCGAGTCTATGTTTGCTCCTCGGAACGAGCGCACATCCACCACGCTCGATGAATGTCTTCCATCTATCACAACGTGATCAATTTGATTTCTTGTTTTCTGATCTAGAGACAGCCAGGTGCCCTTATGGATGTCGAGATGTTTAAATCTGGTGCTGCTAACTACCATGTTTTTGCGGCTGCAAAGTCTATCAGCCTCATGCCATTATCAGATGTTTAATTGTGAAGACTGAATTTTCCGACTGTTGGGCCAAAGATATTCTCCTTTCCAATTTTGGCATTAAACTCGCCTAGAATAATTTTAATGTCATGGGCAGGACAACGGTCATATGTTTCTTCTAAGCGCTCATAAAATAAATCTTTGGTCTGCTCGTCCTTGTCTTCAGTGGGAGCATGAACGCAAATAATGCTGATGTTGAAGAATTTTGCTTTTATTCGAATTGTAGCAAATCTTTCATTCACTGGTGTGAAGCTGGACACCAGGTGTTTTAACCTCCGACCAACTACAAATCCGCAACCAAACTCATGCTTTATGTCATGGCAGCTATAATACAGTGCGTCACCTTTAGCTGTTGTTGTAACGCCTTTCCCGTTCCATCGTATTTCCTGTATGGCAGTAATGTCGGCCTTGTACTTTTCAAACACATCTGCCAATGCGTAAACTGCACCTTCTCTATAAAGTGTGCGAACATTCCAGGTGCAGATTCGCAGATCATGGTCCTTAAAACGTTTGCGGGGGTCGTCAACTTTAGAGGGATTTGTTTTTCTTTTCGTTTGTTTTTTCATAGTAGGCTGCTTTTTCTAGGGGAGGGTTACTAACCCGGCGCCCAAACCCATGTTTTTAACGTTCTTATGGGTGAACGCGCGGCACATGTTAGCTCACTACCTTTAACGGGTGTTAAAGGCATCTCCCCAGGTGACACCACGGGGAGGTCATTGTCCACTTGAGATGAGAGAGGGACCAGTATAAATCCTGGACTTTGCCATGTTAAAGCCGGTCAGGACCGTTCCTTGGTATCTCTCATCCCCTATGTCATAACACTTGACGGAAAAATACAAAATTATTAAAAAAGGGTACCTATAAGTTTTTGCCTTAAAACGGGCTTCAGAAACTGGTTATGCCATATGGCATAAAATCACCGAAAGGGTTAGAAACATGTTGGATAATATTTAGTTTTATATTTATTTATTTATTTATTTATTTATTTTGTTGGAGATTTTTATAGAATTTGACATTTTATTTAAATGATTTACACATATGAATAAATTTAAATAATTCATTCCAATTCTCTAGTTTCCAACAAATCTTTAGGACTTTTAAACAAAAACATTTCAATAAATTCATCGTAAAGTTTATCCTTTTCTGCTAAGTTTTTCTCTTTGGAAATTTCATCCAACAATTCCAACATTTCCTGTTGATGTTCGACAACATCTTCCGATGGAGTATCCCACAACTTTTGCGATTCTCGATGAAATTCTTGCATAAATCTCAAATAGATATTATCGATGTGTGTTCTGTTGCGGCCATGATAATAAAATTCCGGTGATATGACAGTGAATTCAAATCTTTTACTGGCAGGAGCTAACTTCTGGCGTAAATGTTCCAATTTCCAATTGTTAATGCGAAAATGTTGAAGGAGCTTACGTTTATCATTATAGCTGAAGTTTGCATTGGAGGCGAGAGCATCTTCCACCTTTTCGACATAATTATCGATGAGAGGGTGAGTTGCCTGTTTTAGCTGCGGTGTCATCATAGCCCCATTAGCCAAATCTTGATAAATTGTAACGCTGGCTCGTAGAACTTTATCTGCTGTGGACAAGACCAAATGTTCTACATTTGTTATGAATTCCCTAAAATGTACATCCTCACTGGCTGAAGAAGTTATGGCAATTCTTGGTGTTACGAAAACCTATAAAACCATATAAACGAAGAAGAAGAAGAACAACAATAACAACACCAAACAAACAGATAGCAACAAACATTCTTTGTTTTTTTTCTTTTCTTATTGCACTTACTTGCCACAGCATAAAAATAAGCCATTTATGTTGCAGCTTCACTTTCCACAAGGCACGAACGGCATCACTTGGCATTGTTGGCCGTTTAAAAAGTTCTTAACTTGGCTGTTTTGTGTCGTGTGCTTCTTTTGTTTTTGGCTTGATGTTGTTGTGACTCCGGATGTTCTTTGTGTGTCTTTTTTTGTTAAAGCGACTCTACTTCTATTCTTCTTCTTGTTTGCTGACAGGACAGTGTTTGTTCTAAGTTCCACCGCTGTTGAATGCCAACTAAATGCACGTTTTCCATTTCTGACGGCATTTGGCTTGACTATCCCGTGTCAGCTGTAATTTGTTTGCAGGTTAAGCGAAAATTACTTCAGTCAACAACAACAGTCATCAGATATGTATGTAAGGAAGTAACAAATATCAGCATCAGGTTCTTGTGTATGTTGTACTTCAATGTGTTGTTTGTTGCTTTCTTAGAGGGTTGTATTTGGAATTCTGACATATAAGAATAAGTTCGAAATGGGGCGATTTTTCCTGCGCATTTCTAGAGGATATGTAAAAACCAATAGAAGCCCTGTGGATCCCAGGGAAATTTCAAGGAAGGGGTTCTATGCGATGATGTGATTTCATGTCATCTTTTGCATTGGTTCAAAATGAAAGATCCGATCTTTTCATTAGCATTTGAACCCATGCACAGTGGATCCACTTGTATGGAGAAAGTGGCAAAAAAAATGTAAAAATCAAGTCAATGCGCCGGTTACAGCTTTGTGCTGTTGCGAAGAGTGTTTAAGAAACCACGAGCGTGACATTCTCCCCTTATTCCCGGTAAAAATTGTTTTATGCTGTTAATACAAAACGACATGAACAAAGGTCCCGATTATCTTATGATGCAAAAATAGACTTGGGGACACAAAACAATCTCCAAAACTACATAAAATCCAACCAATTAGCGGATTAAAAAAATCAACATTTTTGTCAGAAAATTGGTAAAATGTTTAATATAGATCTTATAGCGTTCTTCCAGGAAGGCACGTACCGCCAACGTAAGACAAATTTGGAAAAAGATTTCTTCATCTTGCCATTGATGCCGATTATATTAATGTACATCATCACATATCACTGATGTTGGGTGGCATATGGTGGATACGGATCCGGCAAAGAGAACAGACTCATGGCCTGGGGTACGTCTCTATCACGGCAAGGCCCAAAAGAGCTCGGAGCAGGCATTCCAGGATATATTGCAAATATCACGGGTTGCGACTATTTTAAGACAGATAGCAGCTTTTCTGCGTATTTTTTGTAGTCTAATGGTCTGTTTCTTTAAGACGATTAGATTTCAAATTCGTTCGAAATACTAGCAAACTATGAACATCAGTAACTGACTTCGAAACCAGGAAAATATAAGAATAAAATATAAATCTATTGGTTGCATAATTACGAGAAAAAAACAAGTAAAAAAGTATCAGTCGGCTTTGCCGACAGAGATATACCCTCAGCCTGTGCAAATTGAAACACTTTTTTCACAAAAAAACGTTTGTATTTAGGGGGTTTCAAAATTTTGGTCGTATGAACCGACATAAATGTTGATTAGGATTAAAGTTCAAAATGTTTGCGGAAAAGGTACTTAAAGGAATGGACCGACATACACCATGGGGGTGCCATAGGGGGTTTTTACACCCTTCGGGCTGTTTTCTCAAGAAGTATGGACTTGCTCCTGAAACAACTTTTACCATCGTAATTGAGGCAGCGAATGTAAGTTGCTTCAACAAAAATCAAAGTGATTCAATAGCAGGTCTTTAAGTGAACTTATCCAAAATTTTGTGTGGGAGGTACGGGATGGAGAGGACAAATATAGTCCATATTCGAACCTGATCTATATCTGGTAGATATTATGAGAATGTGTAAAGTATGGACCAAATCGGTCACTTCCATCAAGAGTTATCGTGCGCACAATTTTTCCGAATATTTTTGAACTTTTGTGGGGGAGGTACCGGAAGGAGTGGACCGATATAATCCACCTTTTAACTTGCACTAAGTTTGGACAAAATATTACGAAAGCCAAATTTTGGACCGAAACGAGAGTTATCTTGCGCTCCAACCAATACACACTGTGTCATAGGGTTTTTTGTAACTTTCAGGCCATTTCCTCAGGAAGTATGGACTTGCCCCTAATGGAACTTACAGCGTTGTATAGAGGACAGCGAATACAACTTGCGTAAACAAAAATCAAAGCGATTCGGGACCAGGTCCTAAACTGAACTTTTCCGAAATTTTGTGTGGGAGGTACCCGAAGGAGTGGACAGATTGAGTCCATATTGGAACTTCATCTAAGTTTGGTAGAAATTACACGATGTGCAAAGTATGGACCAAATCGGTTATTCCCTTCGAGAGTTATCGTGAGCACAAGTTTTGCGACAATTTTTGAACATTTGTGGGGGAGGTACCTGAAGAAGTGGACCTATATCGCCCATCTTCGAACTTAAATCGAATCTGGACAAAATAATTCGATACCCAAAATTTGAACCGAATCGATTGATCCGTTCGAGAGTTATCGTGCGCACCAGCCAGCCAGACAGACAGACGGACAGACAGACAGACAGACAGACAGACAGACGGACGGACATTGCTAGATCTACTCAAAATTGTCTGAAACGGATATCGTACAAACATACTTGGGGTCTAAAACCATTATTTCGATGAGGCACATTTTTGGTCGTATCAAAGTGTAAATACCCTCTTTAGCCTAAAGGCTGAGGGTATAAATACAACAATCTTTAGTAGCCAGTGATTTTGTATATCAAAGACTGCAAGTAACTGGACTCATAAGATTTTTTAAAGAATTTATTGAAATTTCTATTCAAGTAATGCAATTCTCTAACTCATTTTTTGCGTTACCGACAAAAGTCGATAAAATTAAAATGGTTATAATTTCGGTAATTAATGATATTTTTCAGTAAGTTAGCGATCAAAAAAAGTTGTCGTTAAGTTTTTCCTAGAGCAAGAGTGCTGTAAACTTTTATTTAAACTTGTCATTCATAATATTGCGTATCAATTTTACTGATTTCTCTCAGTTACTCAAAAAATGAGTTATAGGATCTACAAAATCTAAATACTAATCTATTAATCCCAAACGCTTTCAATATTTTAAATATTTCTAGGTAAATATTCTTGGAATACAATACATCCTCCCACGGGACTTTCTCACTAATCAGAACTTATTATTTTAGAGGAAAGCTATACGCAACATCGCTTTTTAAGGAAACTAGTCTACCCAACAGTAGGTTCAAAATACTGTTGCTTATCATAGAAAATCATTCGACAGATTCACCCAGTTAATTCCACATTGACTGTACAGCTGAGTCAACAGCCAGGTCGAAAACTTTGAAAAACTTATTTTTTCTTATTTATACGCCAATTGCTAAGGACGAAAATGTCAGCGAAATTACATAGAATCTAATGCTCAAGATAGGAAAAAAATTTTTCAATTATAATTATAACCTCCATGAACAAAAATATTCTTTAAAAATTCACGTTTCTTGCTTTAAAGGTCCATAAACAAAAATTCTTTAAAAATTCACGTTTCTTGCTTTAAAGGTCCATAAACAAAAATTCTTTAAAAATCCACGTTTCTTGCTCTAAAAATTCTTTAAAAATCCACGTTTCATGCTCTAAAAATGCTCTTTAAAAATCCACGATTCTTGCTCTAAAAAATCCTTTAAAAATCCACGTTTCTTGCTCATAAAAATTTTTTAAAAATCCACGTTTCTTGCTCATAAAAATTTTTTAAAAATCCACGTTTCATGCTCTAAAAAATTCTTTAAAAATTGACTATTCTTGCTCTAAAAAAATCGTAAAAAATCCACGTTTCTTGCTCTAAAAAAACTTTAAAAATCGACGATTCTTGCTCTAAAAACTCTTTAAAAATCCACGTTTCTTGCTCTAAAAAAATTCTTTAAAAATCCACGTTTCTTGCTCTAAAAATGCTCTTTAAAAATCCACGTTTCTTGCTCTAAAAATTCTTTAAAAATCCACGTTTCTTGCTCTAACAATTCTTTAAAAATCCACGACTCATGCTCTAAAAATCCACGATTCTTGCTCTAAAAAATTCTTTAAAAATCCACGTTTCTTGCTCTAACAAATTCGTTAAAAATCCACGTTTCTTGCTCTAAAAAATTCTTTAAAAATCCACGTTTCATGCTCTAAAAAATTCTTTAAAAATCGACAATTCTTGCTGTAAAAAAATCTTTAAAAATCCACTTTTCTTGCTCCAAAAAATTCTTTAAAAATCCACGTTTCATGCTATAAAAAATTCTTTAAAAATCGACGATTCTTGCTCTACAAAAATCGTCAAAAATCCACGTTTCTTGCTCTAAAAAATTATTTAAAAATCGACGATTCTTGCTCTAAAAATTCATTAAAAATCCACTTTTCTTGCTCTAAAAAATTCTTTAAAAATACACGTTTCTTACTCTAAAAAAAATACTTTAAATATCTACGTTTCTTGTTTTAAAAAAATTCTTTAAAAATACACGTTTCTTGCTCTAAAAATTCTTTAAAAATCCACGATTCTTGCTCTAAAAATCCACGATTCTTGCTCAAAAATCAAAAATCCACGTTTCTTCCTCTAAAATTTTTTTTTAAAAATCCACGATCTTTGCTCTACAAATCCACGATTCTTGTCCTAAAAAATAATTAAAAATCCACGTTTCTTGCTCTAAAAAATTCTTTAAAAATCGACGATTCTTGCTCTAAAAATTATTTAAAAATCCACGTTTCATGCTCTAAAAAATTCTTTAAAAATCGACGACGCTAAAAAAATCGTTAAAAATCCACGTTTCTTGCTCCAAAAAAATTCTTTAAAAATCCACGTTTCATGCTCTAAAAAATTCTTTAAAAATCGACGATTCTTGCTCTAAAAAATCGTCAAAAATCCACGTTTCTTGCTATAAAAAATTCTTTAAAAATCGAGGGTTCTTGCTCTAAAAATTCTTTAAAAATCCCCGTTTCTTGCTCTAAAAAATTCTTTAAAAATCCATGTTTCTTGCTTTAAAAATGCTCTTTAAAAATCCACGTTTGTTGCTCTAAAAAATTCTTTAAAAATCCAAGTTTCTTGCTCTAAAAATTATTTAAAAATCCACGACTCTTGCTATAAAAATCCACGATTCTTGCTCTAAAAAATTTCAGTCATTTCGGTGGGGGCTATATGAAAACCGACAAATTTCAAGTGGAAAGTTTTGTACCCCCAACGAAAACTAAATAAGAAATTTCAGCCATTTCGGTATGATATTGAGGCTAAAACATTCAAAATACTGAAAATCGGGAGATACCGCTCTATGGGGGCTATATGAAGACGTGGACACATACCAATAAATTTCAGGTAGAAAGTTGTATACCCCCAATTAAGTCTAAGTTCCACCAAAATCCCGAAGTCGGATCCATCGCATTTTCAATACCAAACATCCTAGGAGTAATAGAAACTTCTATGCCAAATTATAAAGCTCTACGAGGGCTGCACGAAAACTACCTGACCTAGGCAACACCGCGTATTGCCAGACACCACTTGCAATCTTTGTAACGCATCGAAATAATGGTCGTAGACCCATACTTATATATACCAAAATGAATGTCTCGACGAGCTGAGTCGATCTGGCTATGTGTGTCCGTCCGTCTGTCCATCTTAACCTTGTAATCACGTTACAGGTCGCAATTTTGATCGGATCGTCAAGAAATTTTGGGTGTTGATGAGGGTCCCGGAGGGGAAGAAGCCTATTAATTTTGGTGATGGTCGGATAATATTCAGGGGTCGGAATGGGCAAAAAACTTATGTGGATAAAAATACAACGTTTTTTTTTCAAACAAATATCTCAGCTTCTATATAGGGTATACCAAAAGCAAGACCTGACAATAAAAGTAGAAAACATCACCTTTCCAATGATGTAAAGTAAGTTCTCGTAGGTGATCAAACAACGAAGATATTACAATAGTCGCAAATAAAACCCAAATTTTCATTCTTGCTATTTTAATTATAATGACGAATATCACAGCTTTGGTTGGGGACTTTTCAAAAGCAAAGCCTGACTATGAAAGTAGTAGTCCGCATCTTTACAATGATGCAAACTAGGTCGGCGTAGGTGACCAAATAACGGAGATATTGCAATGGTCGGTAATACATCCCATTTTTCCATTTTTTTGGAAATCACGCTACAGGTCGCAATTTTGATCGGATCGTCACGAAATTTTGGGTGTTGATGGAATGAGCAAAAAAGTTATTTGGAGAAAAAGTCTACATTTTATTCCAAAGCAAATATCTCAGCGTCTATAAGGGGTATATAAAAAGCAAAAAATATCACCTTTAAAACGATGTAACGTAAGTTGTCGTAGGTGGTCACACAACGTAGATATCGCAATAGTCGCTAATAGAACCCAACTTTTAATTTTTGCGATTTTAATAATAATGACGGATATCACACCTTTGGTTGGGGACCTTCTAAAAGCAAAGCCTGGCTATGAAAGTAGAAAATCCCATCTTTACAATGCACAAAGGTTTCAAATCACTTTTTCGTGGCCAAAAGTATTTCATATAAAATATTTGTATCGTTATGAGTGTTAATCCATTTATTTTTGTTTTTATTTTATATATACGATGATCATAACAGAATTATATATTTTTATTGATAAAATGCATATTAAAATGCATTATTATTATATTTAAAAAAACATGAAACTTAAAGTTATTTTCTTTAATCAAATATAATGTTTATACTCTAACATAATATCACACTTAACGGTTCTTTTTAGTAATGAGTAGAACATTATATAAATTTAACTTTAATTTAATGACAATTCGTTGTCTAGGAATATATTTTCTTCCATGGATTCCGAATAATCCTCCTCGATTTCATACATATTATCTATGTTTTCTGACGTTGTTTTTTCCACGTGTTTTGTAATATTTGTTTTGAATAAGCCAACACTTTATGGACTGTTGGAGTTAGTGGTAACCAGGGATATAACTTCTGATAGTATCGTCCTGTTTCAAAACAATATTTTTCAAATTTATCTCTGTCAATTTGAAATTGACATGACAAACATGTTAATATTATTTTTAAGCGAAATATTAATTCAACATTCACGTCTACTATTTTAGAGAATATCTCATATTCCGTAAATGCTCTTCGAGCGGTATTGCCGTCATTAGATGTGCCATATCCACCAGTTTTTGGAATGTCAACTCGGAGACTTAGTTCTTTCCAAAATTTGTCTTGAATTTCTTTTTTTCTATTTTTTATCAGTCTTATTTGCCATTTTTTTTATCTCCATTTTATACCCCAAATGGAGAACAAATTCAAAAAAGCGAATCCAGCAATGTAGTGGACTTATTCCATACTTTAAATTTTCTTCAATGGGTTGAAACTTTACACTATTATAGTTTGTAACCTTAAGAAAATCCGTCTGAGTACAGTGGCATATTGGACATTTTTGATTGGAGTTCGTGTCAGTTAACACATTTAAAACTTTTCCGTCAATAACGGTCAAGCACATCTTAAACTTTATTTCCACTGTTTTTCACGGCTGAACTTCAATACTTAATTTTTTTAACTCCTGAGTTTGTTTATTAAAATTAGCAGCTTCTTGTTTTATAATTTCTTTAGTTTCAGCAGTGAACTCTAATTTTATTGGCCTTCAGTATCTTGTAGACTGAGGAAAGTAATTATTCCAAAGAATGGTTCCAGAATCGGTTATGAGTCTTAATGGAATCATTGTAGTGGCCAAAAGACTTGAATCCACATTATGTGATGTAACGAGATCATGAAACGATTGTTTATACTGTGATTGTCCGGAACTGCTGTCAAACCCATAACTACAGACCAGTTCTGTTGGGTGGAAATTCCCAGGTATTGAATTTATTATGTCTTTTTGCATTTCTACAATTCTTGTTGCTGTATGATTTACAAGACTTTGCATAGGAACCTTTACACACATGTCATCCACAAGAACACCATCTGGTCTACATTTTTTTTTTGCTAATATATTTTTGTAAGGTGGAAAAATATTACAATTTCGCTGGAAGCTTTCGTTTCGAATGGCGCAATATTGCCTCTTCGTAAAATTATTCTCAAGAAAAAATGCAAGTCCCTCTTCGTCTGACATTACAACATGTGTCTTCTCAGTACTTTCGCAAAGCTTTCTAATCTTTGACAGTCTGGTTGGGCTTGCAATTGCTTCCTTCAGAACAACTGACAAGTCAATATGATTATTTTTTCGCGCTGAAGTTGATGCGTCTTGTACCAATAAATTAGTATCATTTTGTTGTGATATACGAGGGCAGTTCGGAAACTTCTTAGCCTAGCGCAAAAAACGCGGTATAAACAGAAAAAAGTTAAGTGTTTTGGAAACTTCCATCTCAGTTATGAACACATGTTTAATTTTGTTTCGATCTGGCAACTCCTTCATATAGAAACAGGTGTTCAAAAAAGACGCATCCGCAATTTTTTTTTACAATGGAAAAATTAGAAATGCGTTGTGTCATTAAATATTTATATAAAAAAGGTTTTATCGGGACAAGACATTCATAATGATATGGTGAATGTGTTAGGTGAAAGTGCTCCTTCATATGCAACAGTAAAAAGTTGGGTTGCTGAATTTAAACGTGGTCGTACAAGCATTGAAGATGAACCACGTAGTGAACGTCCAAAAACAGCAACAACAACAGAAATTGTAGCCAAAGTGCATGATATGGTATTAAATGATCGACGAATAAAAGTGCGTGAAATTGCTAATATCATTGGTATCTCAAATGATCGAGTCCATTTACTTTTGCATGAAGAAAAAGCTTTCTGCTAACAGTCGATCAAAAACGCATAAGAATGAACATTTCTCAAGCTTGTTTGGATCGTTTTAAGCGAAATAAAATGGATTTTAAGCGTCGTTTCATAACTGTTGATGAGACATGGATACACCACTATACTCCAGAGACAAAAGAACAATCCAAACAATGCACTGAAGCTGGAGGAAGTGCCCCAAAGAAGGCAATAACAATTCAATCGGCTGGTAAGGTTATGGCAACGGTTTTTTGGGACTTCAAGGGTATTTTATTGATTGACTATCTGCAAAAGGGTAAAACAATAAATTCAGAGTGCTATTGCAACCTTTTGGATCAATTAAATGTACAAATTCGACAAAAACGTCCTGGCTTACAACACAAAAAAATAATTTTTCATCAAGACAACGCACCAGCGCACAAGAGTGTTTTAACAATGGCTAAAATCAACGAATTAAAGTATGAGTTGCTTGACCACCCACCTTATTCTCCTGATTTAGCTCCCAGTGACTTTTACTTGTTCCCAAATCTAAAAAAATTCCTTGCTGGCAAGCGTTTTACCTCAAATGAAGATGCAATTACAGTTGTAAACCCCTATTTTGAAGACCTTGAAGAAAACTATTTTAATGAAGGGATAGAATTGCTAGAAAAGCGTTGGACTAAGTGTATTGAAGTTTCAGGAGATTATATTGAAACAAAAAAAATATTTTTGAAAAACTAACTATTCTCTTTCATTGATAGGCTAAGAACTTTCCGAACCGCCCTCGTACATAAATTTGTGGCTTGTCTTCTTTTGCTGCGTTGAGATTTTTCACAGAATGGAATTTGTGGTCGCCCGTTCTTTTGTTTAATATTTTCTATTGCATTTGTCACTTCTAATATCGGTATTTCTTGTTCAGGGGTTTCCACGTTCATTTGGATATCTAAGTTATTATTCAATGTAAGCCATTCAGAAAATTTGTTTTGGAAAGCGTCCAACTTTCTATGACATTTTTTCAATTTTTTAGAAATATTTGAGTTAAGTATACGGGATTTATAGGCCAAATATTTATTGTAGGTTTCTGAAATATCCTTGTATCCACTTTTTTCTTTGAAAAACTCAAGCAATAAATTCCTTGTTTGGCCTTCTTTGTTTTGTACCAGCCAAATATTAAAAATTTCTGAATTTGATATACTAATGTATCCTGAAAAAAAATTATGGTTCATTTATCGCAGCGAATCGCAACTTGCAATGATTTTTTATGAAAGTATACACATCAAAGTAATTTTGACTTTTTTACATCGACCACTAGCGACCCAAATTATTTCGGTCCACAACAATTTTAAAATTGAAAAAAAGGTTATAATTTAAGAGTGTTGCAGAAAGATGTGGATAACTTTGTTCTTATACCGACTTTTTCTTCGGTTCTTTTTGGAAAATTAATATACTTACTTTCATCTTTCTTCTCCATATTTAAGTGTTGCCCTTTTAATATTTCTTATTAAGATTTTTAATAAATTAATTGTCACAAAATACTGCACACTTAACTCTATTAATAACACACTATACAAATCTCAAATTTGACAACTTCTCGTCTAACGGTAAATGCAAATTTGGAATAAACAATCTTTGTTGTTGTTTTGGAGTGTTTACTTCAATATTGCTAAGAAAAAAAAAACACAAAGAAGAAGAATGTCAAAAAATTTACTTTTGGCCAAAGAATTCACCTTTGGGTGCGCAATGATGCAAAGTAGGTTGGCGTAGGTGGCCAAATAACGGATATATCGCAATAGTCGTTAATACATCCCATTTTTCCATTTTTTTGTAATCACGCTACAGGTCGCAATTTTGATCGGATCGTCACGAAATTTTGGTGGTTATTGGGGGTCCTACAGAGGAAGAAGTCTATTGATTTTGGTGATGGTCGGATAATATTCAGGGGTCGGAATGGGCAAAAAAAGTTATTTGGAGAAAAAGTCAACGTTTTATTTCAAAGCGAATATCTCCGCTTCTATAAGAGGTATATCAAAAACAAAACCTGCTAACGAAAGTAGAAATATCACATTTGCAACGATGTAACGTATGTTGTCGTAGGTTCTCAAATAACGAAGATATCGCAATAGCCGCTAATAGAACACAACTTTTCATTTTTGCGATTTTAATAATAATGACGAATATCACAGCTTTGGTTGAGGACCTTCCAAAGCAAAGTCTGACTATGAAAGTAGAAAATCCCACCTTTACAATGATGTAAAGCAGGTTGGTAATACATCCCATTTTTTAATTGTTTTGTAATCACGCTACACGTCGCAATTTTGATTGGATCGTCACGAAGGTTTGGGTGTTAATGGGGGTCCCACAGAGGAAAAAACCTATTGATTTTGGTAATGGTCGGATATTATTCAGGGTTGAGAATTTGAAAAAAAACTTATTTGGAGAAAATACCAACGTTTTATTTCAAAGCGAATATCTCTCTTCTGTAAGAGGTATATCAAAATCAAAACCTGACAAGAAAAGTAGAAAATATCAACTTTACAACGATGTGAAGTTGATTGTCATAGGTGGTCAACAACAGAGATATCGCAATAGTCGGTAATGCATCCCTTTTTTAATTTTTTGTGCAATCACAATATAGGACGGAATTTTGATCGGATCCTCGAGAAATTTTTGGGGTTGATGGGGGTCTCACAGAGAAAGAAGCCTATTGATGGTTGGCGTACATCCCACTTTTGCATTTTTTATTTAAGTTGTACTGACGATGTACTCAAATGCGTTTCAACAAAATTGACCTGTATTAATGAAGACATTCAGAGCAAAGGCACTAAGCTATCCAAATTTTAATATTTTGAATTTTACCAGTGAAAAGCTTATGCACGGGAGTAGTGGTGTAGGGTATCACATAGTCGGTCCCGACCGGACTATAGCCTTGGTTCACTTGTTTTACATGGTTTGTCGTACGACCATGTTATGTGTTGTTTACAGTGACTTGAAAAAATCACTTTGCGAAAAAATGGAATTTACTTATGAACATTTTCTTCCGATAAGTTTTCAAAACTTTCGACGTGGATAATCGCGGCAAGAGTGCATCGATCAAACTAAATATTTATATGTCGATAAAGGACCATCCTATAGGACTCTGAAAAACTGGTTTAATGCATTCAATCGTGGTCGGCACTAGCCAAAAACCGAAGTTGGTTAGGAAAAACAGACCGTGTGGAATTGATGGGTCATCCGCAGTACAGCCCTGACTGGGGATCCAATGACTTCATTTGATTCCAGCACATCGAGAAAAAAGGCGTGGTCTACAATTTTTGTTGCCTGAAGATGCGGTAAAAGCGTTCAAAACCATGATTTGGAGGTGTCTCAATCGGAGTGGAAAAAATGATTCGTCAATAGGTTTGAGCGTACGAAAAAGTGTATAAATCATGCTGGAGACTACTTAAGAAAACAATAAAATCGTTTTTGATGGTAAATATTCGCGTTTTAAAATTGCGAGCTGTGTACTGATTTCAACAGACGGACGGACATAGACATAGAATTTTATGCTGATAAATATTATATACTTTAAAGGGTCTCCGACGAATATTTCTGTGTGTCTTCCAAAGGGAATGAGAAATTTAATTATGATTGAGGGTATAAATAAATCTATGTTTATTGGTCTGATGGTGGATGAAAAAATATTATTTAAAAAATCCACCTGTAAACTTCTCGAAGTTGTTAATCACATATGGTTGTGCATACAGTTAGTCAACCAAATTATTGCAAACGAAGATTTTTTTTAAATTTAGATTTTGAATTAGGAAATTCGTTTAATAATATTAGGTTTTTGTACATATATGTTTATTTACCTGTTAATGACAACATCAAGCTAATAAATGCAGAAATCGGTCGGAAATAACAAAAACAACGGGCAAAAAGATAGGTACCTGGTTTTTGTGGTGTCACCTCGCATAAGCTGAGAACTCTATGCAACAACATATACCGCACCGAGAGAAGGCATGCTTAAACTAAAGAAGTTACATGACAGTCCAAAAAGAGTAACTCCACGAATTGAAAGGAGAATGATTGAAGAAATTGACGAAAAACCCAAAGCAGCACCAGAAAATTGCTTTTTATACCCTCAGCATTTATGCTAACGAGAGTATATAAACTTTCCTACGAGCAAAGTGTGTCTCATCGAAATAATGGTTTTTAGACCCCAAGTATGTTTGGACGAAATGTGTTTCAGACAATTTGGAGTCTGGAGAGCACGATAACTCTCGAACGGATCAACAGATTCGGTTCAAAATTTTGCTTTCCTAATATTTTGTCCAAACTTAGTTTAAGTTCAACGATGGGTTATATCGGTCTACTCCTTCCGGTACCTCCCCCGCAAAAGTTTTGAAATGTTCGGAAAATTTGTGCGCACGAAAACTTTTAAAGGAAGCAATCGATTTAGTCCATACTTTGCACATCGTGAAGTTTCTAGTAGACTTAGATGAGGTTCCAATATAGATTCAATCGGTAAACTCCTTCGGGTACCTCCCGCACAAAATTTGGGAAAAGTCCAGTTTAGGATCTGCTCTCGAATCTCTGTGATTTTTGTTGTAGCAACTTCATCAGGGGCAAGTCCATACCTCCTGAGAAAATAGCCTGAAATGTACAAAAAAACCCCTATGACACCCCGTGTGTAGTGGTTGGAGCGCAAGATAACTCTCGAACGGACCTGCCGATTCGGTCCAAAATTTAGATTTCGCAATATTGTGTCCAAACTTAGTTTAATTTCGATCGAGATAACCCATATCGGTCCACTTTTTCAGGTACCTCCACCACAAAAGTTCAAACAAAAGTGGCCGATTTGGTCCATACTTTGCACATCGTGAAATTGCTACCAGACTTAGATGAGGTTCTAATATAGACTCAATCGGTAAACTCCTTCGGGTACCTCCCACACAAAATTTGGGAAAAGTTCAGTTTAGGACCTGCACTAATGAAAAAGTTTCATTGCATTAACGAAAAAGTTCCATTACATCAATGAAGAAGTTTCATTGCAGCAATGAAGGATTTTCATTGCATTAATTAACAAATTCGATAATTTTACTTCAATGAAACTTTTTTCATTATTCAATGAAACTTTACGTTGGTTCAAAATCAATGAAAATCAAATCAATTTCATTGCGTAGCTTTTTATTTCAGTGTGGTATATGTCGGTCCATTCCTTTGATTACCTCCTCCGCAAAACTTTTGAACTTTAATCCTTATCAACATTTTTGTCGGCTCATACGCCCCGAATTTTGAAACCCTCTAAATACATACGTTCTTTGGAAAAAAAAGTGTTTCAATTTACACAGGCTGAGGGTATATCTCTGTCGGCAAAGCCGACTGATACTTTTTTACTTGTTTATAAAAATTTTATAATAATTTTGGTTTTGCAATAATTAAGTTGATTAACTGTACATAAATATTAGTTACTGGTGTTCAATACTTCTCAAACTCTAAACGCCAGATAAAATAATTTCACAATTACAAGGGTTATGGAGTTATACGGCAAACGTATATTTAGATGTGTTATCTTATCAATGTGTTATCTTCAACACACCGGGGGTTTGAAATAAGAAATGGTCAATAAAAACATTTTTTGCTAAACATTTGAAAGATAGTTATTGTATAGCTGAGGAAGGCAGAAGTGCAAAATCGCAACAAAAATAAACAAATTTAGATAATTAATTAATTATGATTTTGTATTTGTTTATATTACTGTTAACATTTCTCTATATAAGCGTTAAACGCCACTATAATCAATGGGAACGTCAAGGTTTGCCGGCTGCCGAATCAATTATACCATTTGGCTCGCTTAAGGCGTTATTTCGTAAAGAACGATCTATGGGCTTGGCTGTTACAGATATTTATGAACGATTCTCGGAAAAGGTTGTTGGTATTATGCTGGCCTTTAAACCGGCTCTTCTCATAAGAGATGCGGAACTGGCCCGACAAATGTTAACAAAAGATTTTGATAGTTTTCATGATCGTGGAGTGTATGTGGATGAAAATAGAGATCCCTTATCGGCAAATTTATTTAGCCTTAAAGGTCATTCATGGCGTAATATGAGAGCGAAATTATCGCCATCATTTTCAAGTGGCAAATTAAAGGCAATGTTTGAAACCGTCGATGATGTGGCTAATAAAATGATTGATTATGTGTTGCGACAATTTGAGGGTGAGGGCCAAAAGGTTACACTAAGTATTAAAGAAGTGACCACCAAGTAAGTATTTCGGAAAAAAATTAAACATTAAAATCTCTACTACTACAATTATGTTTCCGGTTGCAGCTATGCCATCGACATAATCGCTTCGGTTATGTTTGGTTTGGATATCAACAGCTTTACCAATCCCAGCAATGAATTTCGCCAGATCAGTGACAGACTTTTTAAAACAAATCAAACGCATATTCTTCATCGCATACGAAACGTCATGAATTTTATGTGTCCATCGTAAGATCCCTTTTGGAAATTTTTTCTAACAACCGATCATATTTTGTTTTTAATTTTACGTTTCAGCATTGCCAAATTTCTAGCCCTGTTTGGTACCCTAGACCCGATTACAGCTGATTTGAGAGAAATCGTAAAACGTACCATTGAATATCGTGAGAAACATGGTGTGGTACGTAAAGATCTGCTGCAGCTATTATTGCAGATAAGAAACGCTGGTGAAATAAGCGAAGATGACAATACCAACTCATGGCACATTGAAAATGTGGCTGAAAATCAAAAATCAATGTCTATTGATACTATTACCGCCAATTTAATGCTTTTCTATATAGCCGGTTCGGAAACAACTTCATCAACCATAGCCTATACCCTCTACGAATTGTCAATGTATCCGGAAATATTGCAACGAGTTCAAACTGAAGTTTTGGAATGTTTGGCAAAGCACAATCTGACACCAAGGGACAATTTATCCTATGACTTGTTACAGGATCTACCCTATTTAGATTTGTGTATTATGGGTAAGAGAGAAATACGGTTTACGGTTACCAAATTAGAATATGAATAAGAATGTTGCTCTTTCTTCTAGAAACCACTCGCAAATATCCTGGTTTACCTATTTGGAATCGGGAATGTACAAAAGATTATTACCTATCAGATAATAATTTTGTCATTAAGAAAGGTACTTCCATTATTATACCCATTATGGGTGTGGGAAGAGATGCCAAATATTTCCCCCAACCCATGGATTATAAACCTGAACGTTATGCTGAGGAGAAGGATAAAAATAATATGGTTGCCTTTATGTCATTCGGAGATGGACCTAGGTTTTGCATAGGTAAGTTCAATTATTATCTGTTCCCACAACAAAGGAGACTTATCGCATATAAATGAGTGCACGCCGATACATATTGGCTCAATGATATGGGATCTACTGTTTATCGCCGAATCTGAACGGTGTGTCTTACGACACTACTTTCTACGGGAGTTTTTCGTGGCTGAAATACTTAGGAAATTTAAATCAACACTTCAGTGGAGATTTCTCACCGTGATGTTCTGGCTAGGGATTGAACCGCAAATCTTCTGAGTGCAAGGTGGATTTGCTTACCACTGCACACCACAATTACTATTTGCAGTATTTAAAATATTTTGTTTGGATAAGAGAAAAGAGTTCAAAGACCTAGCTGCATCTAAGCGCAAATTATTGACGTTTGCGTGGCAGGAACCGGAAGACCTGGACCTAAATATTTTTTATACCCTCAGCATTTATGCTAACGACGGTATATACACTTTCATTTGGGCTAAATGTGTCTCATCGAAATAATGGTTTTAGACCCCAAGTATGTTTGGACGAAATCTGTTTCAGACAATTTGGAATTGATTTACCCATGTCCGTCCGTCTGTCTGTCTGGCTGGCTGGAACGCACAATAACTCTCGAACGGATTCGGTCCAAAATTTTGCTTTCGTAATATTTTGTCCAAACTTAGTTTAAGTTCCTTCGCATACCTCCCCCACAAAAGTTCGAAAATATTCGGAAATTTTGTGCGCACGATAACTCTTGATCCATATTTGATCCATACTTTGCACATCATTAAATTTCTACCGGACTTAGATGAGGTTCCAATATGGGATCAATCGGTCCTCTTCTTCTACTTCCCACACAAAATTTCGGAATATTTCAGTTTAGGATCACCTCTCGAATCGTTTTCATTTCATATTGTAACAATATGTATTCACTGCCCCCAATACAATGCTACTAGCTTCATCAGGGGCAAGTCCATGCTTCCTGAGAAAATAGCCTGAAAGGTGCAAAGAAAACCCCATGACACCATGTGTAGTGTTTGGACCACAGATATCTCTCGAACGGATGTGCCGATTCGGTCCAAAATTTGGCCTTCGTAAAATTTTGTCCAAACTTGATTTAAGTTCAAT
This sequence comes from Musca autumnalis, assembly GCF_047663935.1. Classification (NCBI taxonomy): domain Eukaryota; kingdom Metazoa; phylum Arthropoda; class Insecta; order Diptera; family Muscidae; genus Musca; species Musca autumnalis. The sequence goes on from NW_027411755.1 coordinate 198,377,332, forward strand.
GATAAGCAATATCGGTCCGCTCCTTCAGGCACCTTCCCCACAAAAGTTCAAAATTTTCCGGAAAAAATGTGCGCACGATAATTCTTGAATGGAGTGATCGATTTGGTCCATACTTTACACATCCTAATATGTCTACCAGATATAGATACGGTTTGAATATAAACTATATTTGTCCATTCCTGCGGGTACCTCCCACACAAAATTTCGAATAAATTCACTTTAAGGCCCGCTCCCGAATCACTTTGCTTTCAGTTGAAGCAACCTGCATACGCTGCACAGTGGAGGATTCCCAATTTGAATTTCGAACGAAGCAGACCTGTTTTTTAAATATTTAAAACAATTGAAAACAATTTTCTTTGGGATTTTTTGAAAAATTTTTTTCAAATCTAAAATGGATTTGAATTCCTTAGGCAAAGACGCTCGCGATCCTGCCGAGAACATACCCTCTGATAAGGTTGGCCAGAAAACGAAATCAATTCTGGATGATGGTTTAGGGCAGTCTATCCCTAAAGCTCCCACCTCAAGATGCGATGACAAAAATCCTGGTAATTTGGTAATAAATGTTGAAAAGTTGCCTTCAATTGAAATAAGCAATTTGTTGGTTGAGCCTACTAAAAACGCAACAGAGATTGTCACATCCACCAAAATTAATGATTTAAATGTTCAAGCAGAACAGTCCGATGTCGATATAAGCCGTGGTGACGGCCAAGCTGTAATTAGTGACCGTTTTCGGAAAAGAAAATTGAAATCCGAAGAACTTATTAAATTGGAGGCAGTTGTATGTGAAATGCAAAAAGATTTGCCGGCATTGAAAGAAGAAAATAGATCTTTGAAGAAGACTTTAGATGAAACTACTCAAAAGTTAACGCAGGCCATTGGGCGAGAAGGAGCTTTCTATCGTACAATAGAAAATCTGCAGAAGCAACTCTCTGTACAGAAGGGCGGAAAACCTCAAAATACTCCTGAAGAATTTTTGGAAACCAAAATTCCCTTCCATGTAGAAGTTGTTGGGGTTATTAGTATATCGGAAAGGAAATGTGCTCTTAGAGTGTCAAGGCAATCTGACATTTTCAGCCTATATAAACTCAAGAATATCGTAGATATTGACATTAACATTACTAAGGATAAAGAACGTGTGGTCACACAATGCTTTAATTGCCAGCGTTTTGGGCATGCTAAATCTAATTACACTATGCCTCCCCGTTGCGTCAAGTGTGGTAAAGGTCATGGACCCAATGAGTGGACCCAATGACTTTCATTGAGAAAACTGATTCCGGTTCAGGTAAAGTTATGAAAACACCGGAAAAGCCGTGTTTCTGTGTTAACTGTAACACTATTGGACACCCGGCGTCCGCCCGCGACTGCCCTCGTCGTTTAGCTATATAGCACGCAAAACCAGAGAAAAGGACGAGGCTAGGGCCAAGGCTGAGGCCCGTTCCCAGCGTCACCAGGTCTACCATTTGTTGGAGGTAGCAATGCGGTTGCAGCTCTGGACTTCGAATCAGACCACAGAGCTCAGGAGGTAGTCCTCGACATGGGTGGCTTTAGAGAGAGGGAAACAAATGCCTTCCTTAATTTCGATAAAATCAATTTAGTTCGATTTCAGGGCAAAATAAGGCAGGAACTCTCAGAAATTTGTCTGCCAGTGGACAGAAATTTTTCTCTTGAAGAGATAGACTCATCTGTTATTAATTTTGAATTAGTATTTAGAAATGCTATCGACTCCTCAGTTCCAAAGCAAAGAATTAAAAACATGACCCTAGGTGAGCTTCCCCCAAGCGTTATCGGATGTATTGGAGAACGTAGGCGAATCTGCCGGGCTATGCGCAGAACCAATGATCCCTTGCGAGTTAACACTATTAAAGCGGATGTAAGGAATCTCGATCACATTATAAGTGATTCGATTTCGCATTTTTGAACATAAACGTTTCCAAAACTTCTTGGAGGGTATAAGAGTAGATAAAAGAACCTTCGCTAAGGTCAAGGCTGCAGCAGGAGTTTCCTCCAAGGACCCAGTTGGTGAGTTAATAGACTCGGAAGGTATACACATTGTTGAAGACACTGCTAAAGCTCTAGCTGATCAATTGCAGAACGCCTTTGAGTCGGCTGATGGAGCGATTGACCATTCTTTCCACGGTTTTGTTTGCAGGGCTGTGGAGGGAATGGATGATCGGTCTCCCTTGGAAACGTTCTCAAGCTCCTTTACGGCTGACGGTTTGGCAGTTGATATCGATAGATAGAATGAAGCCGGATTTGTTCTACCCAACTGCGTAAGCGAGGCTCTTGCAACCAGACGCGCCCAAAAGTCTAGTGGTTTACACAGGATACCAGACATAGCATTGAAAAGGCGGGATCAGCATTATTTGGTTTCCTTACTATTTTATTCAACCATTCACTGAACCTAGGGTACTTCCCAAAAGCCTGAAAGAAAGCTATGGTCCTACCCATTCTGAAGAAAGGCTCACCATCTATTGATTGTGGTACCTATCGTGCCATTTCAATGCTTTCAGCTTTTGGGAAGCTCTACGAGTCTACAAACGAATCCTAAAGGACTGCCAGTTTGGTTTCAGACCGGGTCACTCGACGTCCCATGCCCTTACGGTATTTTCCTCTTTTGTGATCAAGGGATTAGATCGGAGATTTGGGACTATAGCTGTTGGGCTTTACTTCGCCAAGGCCTTTGACTCAGTGCGGCATGACAGGATCTTATCTAAGCAGATGCAATTTGGTTTTGATGCCCAGACTTGCAGATTAGTGCCTAGCTTTCTCAAGGGCAGAAGCTTTAAAGTTAAGGTAGGAGACTGTCTCTCCACTGAAAGACCTGTTCGAGCTGGAGTTCCCCAGGGCTCTCTTCTGGGTCCAATACTTTACAATATTTTTGTGAGTGACATACCTGAACCTCCCCAAAGAGGGCTGCTACTCATGTATGCTGACGATGTGATACTGGCGATGTCTGGCCCAAGAGCAAAGACTGTGGCTTCTCGCCTCAACGTTTGGCTTGTGGACTTACATAGATATTTTCCTAGGTGGGGCCTCAAGCTGAACGTGGACAAAAATGTTCAGCCATCGTGTTCAGAGGCAAACCGAAGGTCGTTTTTCTGAATTTTAGGTCTTTCTACCCGATTCTAAAAGTTGGTGGTGAGGTTATCCAGCTCAAAGATAAAATCAAGGGGTAGTTTTCTGCGAAAAATTTGAGTTTATAAGACACGTAGATTTTATCCTTGAATGAGCCAAACGAGTTTATTTTGCCTAGCAAGGTGTACTTTCTAATGCAATAAAACTCTTGATCTGCAAACAGGTGATCAGACCATTTGTCTCCTATGCTTTTCCAGTCTGGTTTCTTATCTCTTCCTGTCAAATGGAAAGGCTTAGGAGATGGGAAAGATCGATACTGAATTACTGCTTGGGTCTAAAACCAACAATTCAACGGGATGGATCGTATAAAAGTCCGTCATGTGGGGCAACTTATGATGGTGCGAATATTGAACGAATCGACAAATTTCTTATGAGAGGAGCCTTGAATTTTGTGGACAGATCACAAAACCATGATAATGATCTGGTTGAGGATTCCTTATATTGTCCGTATGACGCAGAGGCTCTACGTACCAAAAAACATCTCCCACCTGGGTCTCTATTAAAATTGCAAGATCAAGGGCTATTATATGATGATGATAAACTGTTATTTTACCACAGAAAGTATAACACAATGAATATTGAAAACACTGTATATATCACTACACAGTAAACATTATATTTCTAGTTTAAGTCCCTTAGTTTTAATACTTCGTCTTTAGTTTTGATTGTAAACAGAACGCGCCCTTTTTATATTGATTTTTTTGGGCCTTTAATAATATGATATTTTAGTTTGTATCCTTTTAAGACGTTGCTCGCAGTAAATCTGCAGTTTAAGAAATGATGTAAAAGTAGATAGCGTATAGGCGTATGTTTATTTATTTGTTTATTAGCAGTAAGTCATGCTGTTAAATTGCAGATTTTTTATCAATAAAAATGGCCATAGCCAAAATGTTAAAATGCTGCACAGTGGATCCACTTGTATGGAGAAAGTGTCAAAAAATATTTAGAGTGTAAATATCAAGCCAAAGCGCCGGTTACAGCTTTGTGCTGATGCGAAGAGTGTTTTAAGAGACCACGAGCGTAACATTCTCCCCCTTTCCCTGTGGAGGGGGTATACGGTAAGAATTGTTTTATGCTGTTAATACAAAATGACATGAACAAAGGTCCCGATTATATTATGATGCAAAAATAGGCTTGGGGAAACAAAACAATATCCAAAACAACATAAAATCCAACCAATTTAGCGGATTAGAAAAATCAACATTTTTGTCTGAAAATTGGTAAAATTTTTAATATAGATCTTATAGCGTTCTCCCTGGAAGGCACTTACCGCCAACGTAAGACAAATTTGGAGTAAGATTTATTCATCTTGCCACTGATGCCAATTATGTTAACGTACGTGGTCAGATAACAGAATTATACGCTAGTATATCCATAGAAACCCTATTCTAGGGCAGCTTTAGTCAAAGACCCACCATTTATAGTCTGGCACTAGATGGCAGCTTATTTTAATACTGAATAATCTTAAACCCATGACCTACTTTGGAAAATTATTCCCGAGGTGGGCATCATGACTAAAACCTTAGGTAAAATTTATGTATATGATCGAATTGGCATTACAAAATACACTAAGAAAATATGCACCTAACCAGAATTCCACAACACGCTAAAACACTATTTTTTAATGAAAATTAAGCTACTACATTCTCCTTCAAACTTCACTATAATATTTTGCTATACGCATTAGTTTCGCGATATTTTGAATATATTTACTTGCACTTAAATAATAGGTTGTACTCACAACAAATATATTAGTCAAATGTTCCGGCTTTTGAAGCTATTCTTAAGATCGCGTTCGAATGAAACAAAAACTAATATATTTTTAAAATAGTCCTTGTCATAGCTGTCAGAGTTGCCAGATGTTGTACCAAAATTTTAACATCAATTTTTTTATTTTTGGACAATGGGTGGATCCACTGTGCGCTGCCTCCTTTACGATGGCAAGCGTTTTTTCAGAGGCAAGTCCATATTTCTTGAGAAAATAGCCTGAAAGGTGCCAAAACCCCTTATGACACCATGTGTAGTGGTTGGAGTGCAAGATAACTCTCGAACGGATCAACCGACTTGGTCCAAAATTTGGCCTTTGTCATATTTTTGTCCAAACTTAGTTTCAGTTCGAAGATGGGCAATATCGGTATTTCTCCCAACATTTAAAAAATTTCACTAAAATGGAATACACGATGTCTCTTGAACGGGCAACCAATTTGGTCCATTTGATCTCCTAATATTTTGACCAAATTTAGTTAAACATCTAAAATAGTACATATCGGTCCTCTCCTTAGGGTACCTCCCCCACAATAGTGTAACATTTATGTCTAAGTGCAGTTTAGGGTCTGTTCGAAGATCCTTGGGAAATGTATACCGATGCTGTTCGTTGTGGTCCCGTTTACAGCGACAATATGTTTTCAGTGGACAAGTCCATGCTTCCTGGCATACTGATCCAAAAGTTATACTATGACCCACTAAAGTGACTAGTGGGCGCTATATCAATCGAAAAGATATGAACCCCAAAATAAGATCAACTTCCATAATGGACTATGTCAGTCTATTCCTTCAAGTACCTCCTCAGCAACATTTTGAACTTTTATCCTAATCCACATTTTTGTCGGCAAGTCCAATTTTCACAGAAAAGCCACAAAATTCTGTACGTGGATGAAAGTTTCGATTCATATAGGCTGAGGGTATATCTCTGTCGGCAAAGCCGACTGATACTTTTTTTACTTGTTATTTGTTAATTATATATTTTTTTCTTTTCTCATTTTAGCTAAGCGAATGGGTGTAATAAACGTAAAGGCGGCCTTGGTAAAAATCTTAGCAAATTTCAATATTGAAACACAACCACGAAAAGAAGTTGAATTTAAATTTCACTCTACGCCGGTATTAATGCCAAAGGATGACTTACAAATAACAATATCGAAAAGATGTTAAAAACTTCCAAGGTGATAAAATGTAAAATAAAATGTCATGTACATAAATACATACATATATTGCCATTTTAAAATGTTTTATGTGAAAATTAATATATAGGCATTGGAGTAATAAGGGAATAAGTGCAATCTGTATTGTTTGCCTCATCCTTATATCGTTTTAGCGAAAACCATCAAAATCTATCATTGACTAATGTGGTATATAATCATTTTGAACATCGGCAATTTGATCTATGCTATCAGCTGTTCAGCAGCTCAGCTGTCTCCTTAAAACTATTTCCAGACATTGCTTAATACATACTTATATCGCCAACAATTTTGTGTATTAAAATACAGTCTTCATTTATGTGAATAATCTTGATTGAAATTTTTTTTTTAAATTAAAAAATATCTCCTAAAAGTTATACTTCACTTAATCCACATTTGTTCGTAACAATCGACAACAAAAGGCAATGGATTTAATTCATTCCGCAGAGCTCATTTCATTCATGTACGAAGAAGCATTTGCCTTGATTGACTACTGCCTGGTTGATTTACACTCCAAAGAGCCATGGTAAGCGTGAACTTATTTTCATTATCGACAAAATTGGAGAAGTAATGCAAAATGCAAGCCTGCCGGCTGGCTGTTGTTAAATGAATGCCATGCATCAACGACATCATCATTCTCATACTCAGCTCTGCTGCCATCATTAAACTCCCAAAATGAGTTAAAATTGCAGTAAAAGATGGCTTAAGGTCGGTCTTTCATTTCGTTGCATGGGAATTGTGTTTTTAATTAAAAATAACCCTTTTTGATTAATTGCCCTCCCTCCCCAACAACAACAGCAACAACCAACATGACTTGACTTGTAATAAAGTGTTGACAATTAAGAATATTATTGAAAAACATCAGACCATGATCTACAAAAAAAAAAAGCAGAAACATAAAACACAGAATACAATGCAGATATACCCAATTATAGGGGCTGCTTTCTTTTCCTATAAGCGATGATTACGCACACAGACGCATATTTTATAGATCTCTTTTTATTCGCAATTAAACGGATATTTAACGAGTGATGTGCCCCGTTGTTGTTGTTGGCGTAGCATGAAATGATAACGATTGGCCTTAAGCAAGTGAATGTGTCAGCGGAATACAATAAACTTTTTTAATTATTTTTTGCTTTTTTATATAAAAAAGTTTTTTTTTCGAAAAGTTTATAGTGAATGGATTTTATTGAAAATGTGTAAAGTACCAAATATTAAGAAAATAATTGATTATAGTTAAGATAAAAGTTATTAATGAGCATTTATAATTCGACATAAAAATACATATTGACGACAAATTGTTAATTATGAAACGATAAAAATGCAGAATATTTGTTGGATTTTTAAGAATATTTTTTCAACAACTTTGGATAGGCGTGGATTTTTTAAGAATATTTTTTCAACAACTTTGGATAGGAGTGGATTTTTTAGGAATATCTTTTCAACAACTTTGGATAGGCGTGGATTTTTTAAGAATATTTTTTTCAACAACTTTAGATAGGTGTGGATTTTTTTAACAACTTTGGATAGGCGTGGATTTTTTAAGAATATTTTTTTCAACAACTTTAGATAGGTGTGAATTTTCTTAACAACTTTGGATAGGCGTGGATTTTTTAAGAATATTTTTTTCAACAACTTTAGATAGCTGTGGATTTTTTTAACAACTTTGGATAGGCGTGGATTTTTTAAGAATATTTTTTCAACAACTTTGAAGATGCGTGGTTTTTTAAGAATATTTTTTCAACAACTTTGAAGAGGCGTGGAATTTTGAAGAATATTTTTTCAAACACTTTGAATAAGCGTGGATTTTTTAAGAATATTTTTTCAACAACTTTGGATAGGCGTGGATTTTTTAAGAATATTTTTTCAACAATTTTGGATAGGCGTGGATTTTTTAAGAATATTTTTTCAACAACTTTGGACAGGCGTGGATTTTTTAAGAATATTTTTTCAACAACTTTGGATAGGCGTGAATTTTTTAAGAATATTTTTTCAACAACTTTGGATAGGCGTGGATTTTTTAAGAATATTTTTTCAACAATTTTGGATAGGCGTGGATTTTTTAAGAATATTTTTTCAACAACTTTGGATAGGCGTGGATTTTTTAAGAATATTTTTTCAACAACTTTGGATAGGCGTGGATTTTTTAAGAATATTTTTTCAACAATTTTGGATAGGCGTGGATTTTTTAAGAATATTTTTTCAACAACTTTGGATAGGCGTGGATTTTTTAAGAATATTTTTTCAACAACTTTGGATAGGCGTGGATTTTTTAAGAATATTTTTTCAACAATTTTGGATAGGCGTGGATTTTTTAAGAATATTTTTTCAGCAACTTTGGATAGGCGTGGATTTTTTAAGAATATTTTTTCAACAACTTTGGATAGGCGTGAATTTTTTAAGAATATTTTTTCAACAACTTTGGATAGGCGTGGATTTTTTAAGAATATTTTTTCAACAATTTTGGATAGGCGTGGATTTTTTAAGAATATTTTTTCAACAACTTTGGATAGGCGTGGATTTTTTAAGAATATTTTTTCAACAACTTTGGATAGGCGTGAATTTTTTAAGAATATTTTTTCAACAACTTTGGATAGGCGTGGATTTTTTAAGAATATTTTTTCAACAATTTTGGATAGGCGTGGATTTTTTAAGAATATTTTTTCAACAACTTTGGATAGGCGTGGATTTTTTAAGAATATTTTTTCAACAACTTTGGATAGGCGTGGATTTTTTAAGAATATTTTTTCAACAACTTTGGATAGGCGTGGATTTTTTAAGAATATTTTTTCAACAACTTTGGATAGGCGTGGATTTTTTAAGAATATTTTTTCAACAACTTTGGATAGGCGTGGATTTTTTAAGAATATTTTTTCAACAACTTTGGATAGGCGTGGATTTTTTAAGAATATTTTTTCAACAACTTTGGATAGGCGTGGATTTTTTAAGAATATTTTTTCAACAATTTTGGATAGGCGTGGATTTTTTAAGAATATTTTTTCAACAACTTTGGATAGGCGTGGATTTTTTAAGAATATTTTTTCAACAACTTTGGATAGGCGTGGATTTTTTAAGAATATTTTTTCAACAACTTTGTATAGGCGTGGATTTTTTAAGAATATTTTTCAACAACTTTTGATAGGCGTGGATTTATAAAGAATATTTTTCAACAACTTTGGATAGGCGTGGATTTTTTAAGAATATTTTTTCAACAACTTTGGATAGGCGTGGATTTTTTAAGAATATTTTTTCAACAACTTTGGATAGGCGTGGATTTTTTAAGAATATTTTTTCAACAACTTTGGATAGGCGTGGATTTTTTAAGAATATTTTTTCAACAACTTTGGATAGGCGTGGATTTTTTAAGAATATTTTTTCAACAACTTTGGATAGGCGTGGATTTTTTAAGAATATTTTTTCAACAACTTTGGATAGGCGTGGATTTTTTAAGAATATTTTTTCAACAACTTTGGATAGGCGTGGATTTTTTAAGAATATTTTTTCAACAACTTTGGATAGGCGTGGATTTTTTAAGAATAATCTTTCACAAAATTTGGATAGGCGTGGATTTTTTAAGAATATTTTTTCAACAACTTTGGATAGGCGTGGATTTTTTAAGAATATTTTTTCAACAACTTTGGATAGGAGTGGATTTTTTAAGAATATTTTTTCAACAACTTTGGATATGCGTGGATTTTTTAAGAATATTTTTTCAACAACTTTGGATAGGCGTGGATTTTTTAAGAATATTTTTTCAACAACTTTGGATAGGCGTGGATTTTTTAAGAATATTTTTTCAACAACTTTGGATAGGCGTGGATTTTTTAAGAATATTTTTTCAACAACTTTGGATAGGCGTGGATTTTTTAAGAATATTTTTTCAACAACTTTGGATAGGCGTGGATTTTTTAAGAATATTTTTTCAACAACTTTGGATAGGCGTGGATTTTTTAAGAATATTTTTTCAACAACTTTGGATAGGCGTGGATTTTTTAAGAATATTTTTTCAACAACTTTGGATAGGCGTGGATTTTTTAAGAATATTTTTTCAACAACTTTGGATAGGCGTGGATTTTTTAAGAATATTTTTTCAACAACTTTGGATAGGCGTGGATTTTTTAAGAATATTTTTTCAACAACTTTGGATAGGCGTGGATTTTTTAAGAATATTTTTTCAACAACTTTGGATAGGCGTGGATTTTTTAAGAATATTTTTTCAACAACTTTGGATAGGCGTGGATTTTTTAAGAATATTTTTTCAACAACTTTGGATAGGCGTGGATTTTTTAAGAATATTTTTTCAACAACTTTGGATAGGCGTGGATTTTTTAAGAATATTTTTTCAACAACTTTGGATAGGCGTGGATTTTTTAAGAATATTTTTTCAACAACTTTGGATAGGCGTGGATTTTTTAAGAATATTTTTTCAACAACTTTGGATAGGCGTGGATTTTTTAAGAATATTTTTTCAACAACTTTGGATAGGAGTGGATTTTTTAAGAATATTTTTTCAACAACTTTGGATAGGCGTGGATTTTTTAAGAATATTTTTTCAACAACTTTGGATAGGCGTGGATTTTTTAAGAATATTTTTTCAACAACTTTGGATAGGCGTGGATTTTTTAAGAATATTTTTTCAACAACTTTGGATAGGCGTGGATTTTTTAAGAATATTTTTTCAACAACTTTGGATAGGCGTGGATTTTTTAAGAATATTTTTTCAACAACTTTGGATAGGCGTGGATTTTTTAAGAATATTTTTTCAACAACTTTGGATAGGCGTGGATTTTTTAAGAATATTTTTTCAACAACTTTGGATAGGCGTGGATTTTTTAAGAATATTTTTTCAACAACTTTGGATAGGCGTGGATTTTTTAAGAATATTTTTTCAACAACTTTGGATAGGCGTGGATTTTTTAAGAATATTTTTTCAACAACTTTGGATAGGCGTGGATTTTTTAAGAATATTTTTTCAACAACTTTGGATAGGCGTGGATTTTTTAAGAATATTTTTTCAACAACTTTGGATAGGCGTGGATTTTTTAAGAATATTTTTTCAACAACTTTGGATAGGCGTGGATTTTTTAAGAATATTTTTTCAACAACTTTGGATAGGCGTGGATTTTTTAAGAATATTTTTTCAACAACTTTGGATAGGCGTGGATTTTTTAAGAATATTTTTTCAACAACTTTGGATAGGCGTGGATTTTTTAAGAATATTTTTTCAACAACTTTGGATAGGCGTGGATTTTTTAAGAATATTTTTTCAACAACTTTGGATAGGCGTGGATTTTTTAAGAATATTTTTTCAACAACTTTGGATAGGCGTGGATTTTTTAAGAATATTTTTTCAACAACTTTGGATAGGCGTGGATTTTTTAAGAATATTTTTTCAACAACTTTGGATAGGCGTGGATTTTTTAAGAATATTTTTTCAACAACTTTGGATAGGCGTGGATTTTTTAAGAATATTTTTTCAACAACTTTGGATAGGCGTGGATTTTTTAAGAATATTTTTTCAACAACTTTGGATAGGCGTGGATTTTTTATGAATATTTCATCGTAAAATCTTGTAAATTTTTCAGTATCACTTCTCATAGAAGATCTATAGGCCATCTCATAGAAAACCAATATGTCTCAGAAAGTCCAGGTTGCTCCTGGGTTCAGATTTGGATATAGTTACCATATATATATTCGACCGATTTGAGGTATTTGATGCACAAAACACCTTATATCTGTCCAATTTTCATGAAACTTGCAATGTGTGACGGAATTTGGTCTAGAAATAAGTGTTCTATCGAAATCGGTTCCGATTTAGATATAGCTCCCATATAAGTTTTACATATTCACAGTGGTGTAGGCTATCATAAAGTTTGTCTCGTCCGACATTGGCCCTTTCTTTACTGTTTTTTTTTCGAAGTGATTTTTTCAAGTCACTGTAAACAACACAACACATGATCGTACGTCAAACTGTCCTGAGAACGTTTAGAATAAAAAATGTCAAACTTTCCAAAAAATATCAAATGGGGCATGGCAACACGCAGGGTTGCCTAGGCCAGAATATTCTTGTGAATAGAAAACAAATATGTATTCTCTTTGAAAACCAATAGAGTGCAAGGAGGTCATGTTTTGCATTTACTATTGTTGCAGGATATGCTGTAATTTGCTCAGGAATTGCATATATATGAAGGATAAAATGTGTCGTTCTGTGTGTATGTTTGTAAAATTCCTTCGTTTTCTGACTCAATACTCAATAAAAAATCATATCTTCTCTTAATAATAACTTTCCTGTTTTAGCTGGTTATTACCACCAGCAATAACATTAGTTACCGCCATTTAAATTTAAAACTAAGTCAGCCTAAATGACAAAAAATGTTAAACATTATCCCACGAACACAAAATACATGACCTGAGTACATACAATTTTATTTTCTTAAATTTACATAAAAAAACTACAAACAAACATAACTTTATACGCATCATAAAATTTTGCACTATAAGATGACATTGACCGACCAAACGACCATACGCTTAAATGGTATCATGGTCGACACGTACCATCCATCCATCCCACCACTCAACATCAGCCTGTAGTCAAAAAACGTTTGTCGGGCGTTTAAACATCTGCCGCTTTAGAAAATAATTGTGGAAATGCATCTTTCATGAGGTTCATTTAAAGTATAGAGGATGTATTTTTGTACATATGTACATACATAAGTAAATACATATATAAAACTTGTGTATTTTAACGCTTGTAAAATTACACACTATTCTATGAATTTGAAAAGCTTAAATTCTGTATTACATTTAAAGCAAACACTTTAAAATGTCATGTACCCACATGTGGCCAAATCCAAAAAAAGCTACGCTTTGTCTTTGTTCTAACTCTGGATTACATAAGTCCATTTATACTATGTATGTACCACATTTAACACATTATAGTACACGCATTATATTCGTTGTAATGTGTGTTTTGTTTTTGTTTTAGTAGACGAACCATATTCAGTGTCGGTCACTTTTGCATTAACACTCTTGACGTTTAAGGGCATTACGCCTTTGGCATACAAATTGTCTTTGCTGTCGGCACTTAATATGCACCGTAGCGAGCTCATATTTGAGTAATGGTTTTAAGCCACACGTGATGTAGATTTTACAAGTTCAGTGAAGTTGGCATGCACATGTGTGAAATAATAGGTTTTTTTATACCAGTCGATGGTAATGATGAAAAACTGAGTCTTCATCTAATAATTTGAGCTAATAATCTAATAATTTGCCATATCTGTCGGTTAACCTAGGTTTATTTAGCCAAACTATCATTCATTATAAAACTTCCACTTTCTCCCAGGGAACGCGGTGCTTTAAATCAAGCAGAAATTCCTCATCCATAAATCTTTTTCCTCGGATTACGGAATGCTGTTTTTCAACCTAAAGTTCAACTAAAACTGATTGCCATTACCCACCAGGTCCTCAGTTGTTAATGTTCCAATGTTAAAATTATAAATCGTATTTTGAACAGTGTTTTATATCCACAAAAATGGAAAATCCATGATTGGTTTTTCCACGAATTGCTTCTCATAAACGGCTCATAACTCTAAGGTACAATTCCTTATTGACCGTTTGACATTGAGGGCATGAATTCATGATGCACCACGCAGCAAACCCCACAACACGACTTACCTTTTTATCTTTCAAAATCAAAATAACAATCCAAAATGGCTGATATTGCAAACACAAAAAACTAATGTTGTCTTTTTGGAGATAGGACTTCGGGCATTTATGGTGACGACAAGTGACAAGTGTACCAACATAACAAAAAAGCACGAAATTTGAAAATACAATTTTTCATCAGACCTCGTATATTTTTGTCTTTTGGCAACATTTTATAAATGTTTACACGCTTTGTGTTTTTGGCAGTATCTATTTTACTGCTGTAGGGATATATAAATTAGGGTGACGTAGGGGATGGAAGATACCAAGGAACGGTCCTGACCGGTTTTAACATGGCAAAGCCCAGGATTTATCTTGGACCCTCTTTCATCTCAAGTGGACACAGACCTCCCCGTGGTGTCACCTTGGGAACTGCCTTTAACACCCGTTAAAAGTTAGTGAGCTAACATGTGCCGCGCTTTCACCCATAAAGCGCTCGGCACATACGATGCGTTGAGCGTCGCGTTACAACAACCACATGAAAAAAGTGTAAGTGATGCCAAGTTTTTGAAAAACAACAATATGGCTGACGCATTAAAGTTAAACATAATTTAACTTTTTTGGGACAACGCGTGTCCCAACGTGTCACTATATGGACCGTATGTGCCGAGGGCTTAAGAACGTTAAAAACGTGGGTTTGGGCGTCGGATTAGTAACCCTCCCCTAGAAAAAACAGCCTACTATGAAAAAACGAAAGAAAAGAACAACAAACCCCTCTAAAGTTGACGAACCCCGCAAACGTTTTAAGGACCATGATCAGCGAATCTGCACCTGGAATGTTCGCACTCTTTATAGAGAAGGTGCAGTTCACGCATTGGCAGATGTACTTGAAAAGTACAAGGCCGACATTACTGCCATACAGGAAATACGATGGAACGGGAAAGGCGTCACAACTACACCTAAAGATGACGCACTGCATTATTGCTGCCATGACGTAAAGCATGAGTTTGGTTGCGGATTTGTAGTTAGTCGGAGACTAAAACATCTGGTATCCAGCTTCACCCCAGTGAATGAAAGACTTGCTGCAATTCGAATAAAAGCTAAATTCTTCAACAGCAGCTTTATTTGCGTTCATGCTCCCACTGAAGAAAAGGACGAACAGCTTAAAAGAAACATATGACCGTTGTCCTGCCCATGACATTAAAATTATACTAGGCGATTTTAATGCCAAAATTGGAAAGGAGAATATCTTTGGCCCAACAGTCGGGAAATTCAGTCTCCACAGTGAAACATCTGACAATAGTATGAGGATGATAGACTTTGCAGCTGCAAAAACATGGTAGTTAGCAGTATCAGATTTAATCATCTCGATATTCATAAGGGCACCTGGCTGTCTCCAGATCAAAGAACAAGTAATCAAATTGATCATGTTGTGATAGATGAACGACTTTCATCCAGCGTGTTGGATGTACGATCGTTCCGAGGCGCAAACATTGATTCGGACCACTACCTTGTTGCAGCAAAGGTATGTACCCGTCTCAACGAACGGACACAACGCGGAAGTTGGACATCGATAGGCTGCAAACGCAACAGATAGCCACAACATATTCCACTCAACTAGCCCAATTGCTTAATGAGAGCACTCCTTGTCCCGATAACATAACAACACAATGGCAAAATATTGCCCACTTCATGCAAACAGCCGCAAAGTCCATACTTGGATACCAGAGGCCTCCACAAAGGAATTCATGGTATGACCAGGAGTGTCGTGCTGCTACCGGAGAGAAAAATGCGGCATATAGAGCTACTTTACAATCAGTAGCAACGCGTAGCGCACGAGAGAGATATCGGGAGAAAAGGAGAGAAGAGAAACGTCTTTTCCGCCAAAAAAGAGAGAAATGGAAAAGCGGGAGTGTGAAAAAATCTAGATGTACAGGTGCCAGAATGAAGTCCGAAAATTCTACCAAAGAGTGAAACATCAAAGAGATGGCTTTGGTACAGGCACATCCTCCTGTAGAGACCAGCAAGGTAATCTTTTAACAGATACAGATAGCGTGCTCAGGATATGGAAGGAACATTTCTCCAATTTGCTGGTATCCAATAGTAGCGAAGACGATGATACCACAGACCCAATCCCAGAAGATGGTATTGAATGTATACCGCCCAGCCAAGATGAGGTAAAGACAGCAATAAACCGGCTGAAGAATAATAAGGCATCAGGAGCCGAGGGCTTACCAGCCGAGCTGTTCAAAACCGGAGGCGACACGCTGATAAGGTGTATTCATCAGCTAGTTAGCACCATCTGGCAGGAAGAACGAGTACCCGATGATTGGAACCTGAGCATCCTGTGTCCCGTCCACAAGAAAGGAGATAAGACTGTATGCTCCAACTATAGGGGCATAAGTCTTCTCCCTATTGCCTATAAGATAGTGTCAGGGATATTGTGCGAACGACTAAAGCCAATGGTCAACGAAATAATTGGACCATACCAATGTGGCTTTAGACCTGGCAAGTCCTCCATTGACTAGATATTTACCATGCGGCAAATTTTTGAGAAGGCCTAAGAGATGCAGATCGACAAATATCTCCTTTTTGTCGATTATAAAGCAGTTTTCGACAGTCTCCTCCGATCAAAGGTATTCCATGCAATCTCTGTATTTGGTATCCCCGCAAAGCTCATACGGCTTTGTAAGATGATTTTAACTGATACTAGGTCCTCAGTTAAAATTGGAAAGAACCTCTCCGAACAGTTCAGCACCAAAAGAGGTTTCAGGAAAGGAGACAGCCTTTCGTATGACCTATTCAACATTTTGCTGGAAACGGTAATACGAGATGCAAATGTCAAAAAAATGGCACAATTTACACCAATAGTCACATGTTACTTGCTTATGCTGATGACATAGACATCATGGGACGGTCAGTAAAGGAATTAACTGATACCTTTAGTAAGGTCGAAGCAGAATCTGCGAAAGTGGGTCTGGCGGTAAACGGCGAAAAGACCAAATTGATGGTGTCGACGCGCAAAGCGTCCATAGAGCTCGGACCAACTGTGGAAGTTGGTACCTATAATTTTGAGGTAGTTAAAGACTTCGTCTACCTCGGCACTGCCATAAACACAACAAACAACATCAGTTGTGAAATAAGAAGAAAAATTGTATTGGCCAACAGATGCTACTATGGTTTAAGTAAGCAATTTGAAAGCAAAGCCACATCTCGTCAAACCAAAAGTAACACTATAGCATGGGAACTTGCACAAGCAGATAAGGCAGTGCTTGGTGTGTTTGAGAGGAAAATTCTTCGAAAGTTCTACGGGCCGATTTGCGTTGACGGTGAATATCGACGTCGTACGAACCACGAGCTATATCAGCTATACAAAGACATGAATATAGTTAAACGTATCGAGATGCAACGATTGCGTTGGCTAGGCCATATCATAAGAATGGGCGATGATGAACCCGTTAAAAGGCGTATGAATACATGCCATATGGCGGTCCACGCAGAATCGGCAGGCCTAAGCTTCGATGGAGCACACAAGTGGATGAAGAAATGAAAAGGCGCGGTATTCCAGAAAGCGAAGCGAAAAACAGAGGGAATTGGAGATCTTTTCTTAGTTCGGTCTATGGAACAAATGTTCTGTAATGGGCCAGCTAAGTAAGTAAGTAAGTAAGGGATATATAAAATAACTTACTTGTAGGGATCAACTGCTTATAAAATGTAACAAAAACATCCCATTTATATATTGTTAAAACATGTGGAATGGAGAGCCTTTTTGGCGACTCCGAATGATCCGCATCAAAACAAGCTGTGAAAGCACTAGCCTACATCGCACGACCGTCTTCCAAAAATAATTTGCTGGGTTGTTTGGCACTAAAATCAATTAACACCTCGAAAAAGGTTTTCTAATACGAGGGCTGCAACATAATGTGTTGTATTGTTTACAGTAACTTGAAAAAATCGCTTTGCAAAAAAAAAATGGTATTTATTTGTGAACATTTTCGTCCGATCATTTGTCACAATTTTCGACGTCAAGAGGGCATCGATGAAATTCAATCTTTGTGTGTAGATTAGGGGAGGGTCATCCTATAAGAGGGACACTAAAAAAACTTCTGGCCTAGGCAACACGCAGTGTCACCAGGCGTCATTTGACATTTTTTTGCAAAGTTTCACAGTTTTTAGCCTAAAAATACAGGACAGTTTGACATACGACCATGTGTTGTGTTGTTTACAGTGACTTGAAAAAATCACTTTGCAAAAAAATGGAATTTATATGTGAACATTTTCGTCCTATAATCTTTCACAACTTTCGACATGGATAATCACGGCAAGAGTGCATCAATAAAATTAAATTTTTGTATGTCGATAAAAGGAACATCCTATATCACTATGACACTCGCAAAAAAACGAAGGTCGTGAAGGTCGCCAAAAATTGGCCGTTGTGCCAGAAAAAAATTAAGCCGTGCGTGATGCAAGACCGCCATGTTATATACCGTGAGATAGAGTCATCCTTGGATATTTCTTCCACCAGTGCATGAACACCTGGCCGCAAAAATGGATTTTTCTCCCTGGATCCAGCAAATTTAGTCAATCGCTCAAAAAAAGGCTTTTGTGGATTTGTGCAAAGAAATTGTGAACAAAAACAACCGCGGTGCTTCAAACGACATTTATAAAATCATTACAGACGACGAATCTTTGATCTATGCTTAGGAGCCCGAAACAAAGAAGAACTTCGAAGCAAATGATCGCCTGTGTCTTCGGCTAAACTGACCATGTGACGACTATACGGCTTGAGCAATGTAGGACGGTTAATTCTGAATGGTACACTACAATTTGCAAACACGAACAAGGGAAAACAAATCATTGTGCACCAAAACAATACGAGCTCTCATACCAACCAACCAGCACATTTTTGACCGGACAAAACGTGGAGTTGAAGGTTCATTCGGCGTAAAGCCCCGACTTGGAACCCAATGACTTCATTTGATTTCCGCACATCAAGAAGAAAAGGCGTGCTCAAGGATTTTCGTCGCCAGAAGTTGCTGTTAATGAGAAAGTATGTAAATCATGCTGGAAAAGAAAACAATGAAACTATTTTTGATGGCAAATATACGCTTTTTCGTTGTCAGGTCGGAAAGTTATAGTGCAACCCTCGTAGAAGATAAATAGAGCTATAATATGCATCCTCATAATCCATATTTACATTAGGCAAATTCCTTGCGGTAATTGTCATTTTGTACGTGAGATATGATGTTGAAAGGCAAAGGGTTACCGTATGCCTAACCCCTCTCTCCATCAAACAGACAATTGCCGCAAGGAAAATTGCCTAATGTAAATATAGACATAGAAAACCAATTGGTCTTCCCAAACCAGACCAAAAGTTCTTTTTATAGAAGACAAATAGGACTTCTTGCAGGTAGAACAATAAGTCATCTCACAGAGGGTTAATAGACCATCTCAAGAAGAACAAACAACCCACAGGTATTCTCATAGAAACAACAGGTCTTATCATCTCAATACAGAAGACCAATAGGACATCTGATAGAAGCCCAATAATTCTTTTCGTAGAAGATTAATTGGCAGTCTTATAGAAGAGCAATATGTCCTTTCATAGATGAAGAAGACCAATAGGTCTTCTCATAGAAGACCAACAGGTCGTCTCATATAGCACCAATAAGTCTTCTCATAGAGGACCAATAGGTCTTCTCATAGAGGACCAATAAGTCTTCTCACAGAAGTCAAGTATGTTTTTTCTAGATGAATGATAGGTGCCTCCATAGAAGACTAATAAGTCTTCTCAAAGCAGAATAATAGGTTATCTCACAAAATACAAATAAGTCTTCTCGTAGAAGATAAATAGGTGTTCTCAAATCAGGCTAGAGGACCATATCATAGGAAACCAATATGTATTCGCGTTGAAGACCAATACGTCTTCTCATAAAAAACCAATAGGTCTTCTTGTAGAATACCAATAGGCCTTCCTATAGAACAACAGGTCTTATCATCTCAATACAGTAGGCCAATAGGTCTTCTCAAAGCGGACCAATAGGTCATCTCATAGAAGACCAATAAGGCTTCTCGTTGAAGATTAATGGTCTTAAAGGTCTTCTCAGGGAAGTTTAATAAGCCTTCTTATAGAAATCGAATAGGTATTCTCCTAGAAGACCAATACGTCATTTCACAGAAGACAAAAAAAATCACCTTATAGAAGAAGAAGATCCCCAATACGTCAATTCATTGAAGACTAATATGTCTTCTCATAGAAGACTAATAGGACTTATCTTAGAAGACCAATAGATCTTCTCAAAGCATACCAGCGGGTCATCTCAATACATATTAATAAACCGTCCAATGATGTAATCGGGGCATGTCAATTATTAACTGGCATATCAATTTGACATTGGCTGAAGATCTGGTCGTTGGTTAATTCCTAAGGTCTAATAAATTAACCAACGACTAGATCTTCAGCCAATGTCAAATTCTGTGAGAAGACTCAAGACAAATAGATCGGTACTCAACATTATTATGTCGGCTAAAGCTATACCTGGATGAAATGCTCAGGAAATATAAGCCAATATTACGCTAAGGTTTTTTGACACCGTTGAAAATTATAGAAATTTTCTAGCGCGGGAATTCAAACTACTGATTCAGACTCGAAGACGGGTAAACTAGCCCTTGTACCACGTAGCCATTTCCTGGAGTAGGGGTTAAAAGTAACACACCTTTAAATATAAAGCGTGATACACACCATCAGTTCGGGCTGCCGATTTTTGCTCAAATATCGCTTGCTTGCCAGTGTGGCCGTTCATTTTTCACAGTCATCAGGCAATCAAAAAATATTTTGTGGTTGTTGGACTGTTTGACAGCAATTGATATTTCCAAAAAAATCGACAGTCAAAACTAATGGTGGTAACCCGCTTAAGTGTAAAGACGATTTGTTGCCACTGTAAAATGTCCCTTATCATTCATTATTCGATATCAACTCATCAACAGCTTGTAACTTTTGCGAGTGAATACATGGATAGGCAACAAACGCAACACAAACTAACAAATATTTGAAATGTTAAACTGCAATTAAATTCGGCTTGGATGCGGAACGTGTCATGGATAAAATAGCACTGGTGACAACGGGAATGTATGAATGGCCTCAATATTTAGAGCAATTTGTGTAATACAACATAGATCATATCACATAAAACAAAACGAGACATGTTCCAATGCAATTTTGTGGATGGAATGAAGAAAATCATTTGAAATGTATTTTCTGTTGGATGCAGCGAAAGCGACACACGCTACCTGTACGGCCCTCCTAATAAAACAATGTAGGGTATATTAAGTTTGTTTTTATACCCTCAGCCTTTAGGCAAGAAAGGGTATATACCAGTGATGGCCAAAAACACACATTTGCAGATTATAACTTGCGCTAGTGTGAGTGGAATCGTAAACAATGCGTTAACCGTAAACGGATGAGACGATTTGGTCCAAAATTTGGCTATCGTAATATTTTGTCCAAACTTAGTTTAAGTTCGAAGATGGGCCATATCGGTCTACTCCTTCAGGTACCTTTCCCACAAAAATTCGAAAATGTTCGGAAACTTTGTGCGCACGATAACTCTTGAAGGGTGTAACCAATTTGGTCCATACTTTGCACATCGTGAAATGTGTACCAGACTTAGATAAGGTTCCAATATGGACTCAATCGGTCCACTCCTTCGGGTACCTCCCACACAAAATTTCGGAAAAGTTCATTTTAGGGCCTGCTCTAGAATCGCTTTGATTTTTGTTGTAGCAACTTATATTCACTGCCCCCCATACGACGGTACAAGTTTCATCAGAGGCAAGTCCATACTTCGTGAAAAAATAGCCTGAAAGTTGCAAACAATCCCTATGACACGGTGTGTAGTGGTTGGAGCGTAAGATAACTCTCGAACGTATCTGCCGTTTCAGTCCAAAATGTGGCCTTCGCAATGTTTTGTGCAAACTTAGTTAAAGTTCGAAGATAAGCCATATCGGTCCACTCCTTCAGATACCTCCCTCACAAAAGTTCAAAAATGTTCGGAAAAATTGTGCGTATGATAACTCTTGATGGGAGTGACAGATTTAACTTGCATTCGACAGTAATAGGTTTTTTAGGGGCAAGTCCATACTTCTTGAGAAAACAGCCCGAAAACGCGTGTGGTGCTTAAAGGTCCACTCCTTCTGGTACCTCCCCCACAAAAGTTAGAAAATATTTGCTAAAATGGTACGCGCGATTTCTCATAGGCGCATGGTCAAAACTTTGGATCCCTAGATTTTGTCGAAACTTAGTTTATGTTCAAATTTGGGCCCTATCTGTCCAATCCTTGGCTACCACCCACACAAATGTTCAACATTTTTCTGTGGTTAAGGGTCTGTTCGAGGATCCTTTGGACATTTTTACCGTAGGTTTTCCTAGTGGTTTTAATCCTATCCATGAGCTTTAATCCTATCCATACTTTTATCGGTTCATAAGCCCAATATTTTGAAAACACCCCTAAATACATAGGTTTTTTTTTTGGAAAAAAGGATTTCAATCCACACAGTCTGAGGTTATATCTCTGATACTTTTTTACTTGTTCTGTTTGTAACACATCGAAATAAGCATTTGCGGCCATATAAAGTGTATATGGGGATTTCTAAGTGAAATCTGACACTTTTTCAAGATGAGTTTTTTGATTTCCATTATTTTTTGCTGTGGTTACGCTGCTCATCAGCAACCCATTTCAGTATATTTCTAGAGATATCGAGCCTTGAAAAAGTCGAAATCTGTATAAACTATATGCAAAGAAATACTCATAACTTCTTTAATATTGGTCCAATTTGAAAAATATTTTTTTGTATGTATTGTTGTTCTGCTGGCCCATTAAGAAAAGATCTCCATTTCTCCCTGTTTATTTCCTCGCTTTCTGGAATACCACGCCTTTTCATTTCTTCATCCACTTGTTTGCGCCATCTATTCCTCGGCCTGCCTATTCTGCGTGCACCGCCAAGCCGCCCGTATTTATACGTCTTTTTGGCGGGTTCATCATCGCTCATTCCTATGATATGGCCTAGCTAACGCAATCGTTGCATCTCGATACGTTTAACTATATTGATGTCGCTCAATTCACCGTCAACGCAGACTGGTCCGCATATCTTTCGGAGAATTGTTCTCTAAAACTCACCAAGCACTGCCATGTCTACTTGCGCAAGTACCAGGCTTCGGAACCATACATCAGCACGGTTAGTATCAGTGTTTTGTAAAGCGTTGTTTTTGTTTGACGAGATGGGGTTTTGTTTAAACTGCTTACTTAAGCCAAAGTAGCATCTGTTGGCCAATACAATTCTTTTTTTTTATTTCACAACTGATGTCGTTTGTTGTGTTTACGAAATCTTTTATTACCTCAAAATTATAGAAAGCAACTTCAACAGTTGGTCCAAGCTCAATGGACGCATTGCGCGTCGACACCATCAACTTGGTCTCCCCGCCGTTTACCCCCAGACCCACTTTAGCAGATTCTCCTCGACCTTCATAAAGGTATCAGTGACTTTTTTTACTGATCGTCCCATGATGTCTATATCATCAGCATAAGCAAGTAACATGTGCCTATTGGTGTAGATTGTACCACTTTTTTGACGTTTGCCAGCAGGGTGTTGAAGAGATAACACGAAAGGCTTGAAACCTCTTTTGGTACAAAACTCTTCGGAGCGGTTCTTTCCTATTTAACTGAGGATATCGTTTCAGTTAAAGTCATTTTACAAAGACGAATGAGATTTGCAGGGATACCAAATTCAGACATGGCTTGGAATACCTTTGAACGTACTGGGCTGTCGAAGGCTGCTTTATAATCGACAAAAAGGTGGTAGGTGTCGATCTGCATCTCTTGGGTCTTCTCCAGGATTTGCCGCAGGGTAAATATCTTGTCAATGGTGGACTTGCCAGGTCTGAAGCCGAATTGGTATGGCCCACTTATCTCGTTGACCATAAGCTTTAGTCGTTCGCACAATATCCCTGACATGAACTTGTAGGCAATCGGGAGTAGACTTATGCACCTATAGTTAGAGCATACAGTCTTATCTCCTTTCTTGTGGACAGGACACAGGATACTCAGGTTCCAATCGCCGGGCACTCGTTCTTCTTGCCCGATGGTGCTAACTAGCTGATGAATACATCTTATAAATGTGTCGCCTCCTGTTTTGAAAAGCTCGGCTGGCAAGCCATCGGCTTCTGCTGCCTTATTATTCTTCAGCCGGTTTATTGCTGTCTTTACCTCATCTTGGCTGGGCGGTATACATTCAATATCATCTTCTGGGATTGATTCTGTGGTATCTTCGTCGTCTTCACTGCTATTGGACACCAACAGGTTTGAAAAATATTCTTTCCATATCCTGAGCACACTATCTGTATCAGTTACCAAATTACCTTGCTGGTCTCTACAGGAGGAGGTGCCTGCACCAAAACCATCAGTTTGTTGCTTCACTCTTTGGTAGAATTTCGGACTTCATTCTGGCTTCTGTACATCTCGATTTTTTCACACTGCCGCTTTTCAATATCTCTCTTTTTCCTCTCTTTATAACCTCAGCCTTTAGGCTAGGAAGGGTATATACACTTTCATAGGGCAAAAAGTGCCTCATCGAAATAATGGTTTTAGACCCCAAGTATGTTTGGACGAAATCCGTTTCAGACAATTTGGAGTTGATTTAGCAATGTCCGTCCGTCTGTCTGGCTGGCTGGAGCGCACGATAACTTTCGAATGGATCAACCGATTCGGTCCAAAATTTGGCTTTCGTAATATTTTGTCCTTTTGTCCCCCCACAAAAGTTCGAACATTTTCGGAAAATTTGTGTGCACGATAACTCTTGAAGGAAGTAACCGATTTGATCCATACTTTGCACATCGTGAAATTTCTGCCAGACTTAGATGAGGTTCTAATATGGACTCAATCGGTCCACTCCTTTGGGTACCTCCCACACAAAATTTCGGAGAAGTTCAGTTTAGGACCTGCTCTCGAATCGATTTGATTTTTGTTCGGAAAAATTGTGCGCACCATAACTCTTGAAGGGAGTGACCGATTTGGTCCACACCTTACACATCCTACTACATCTGTCATATCTATATCAGGTTTGAATATGGACTATATTTGTCCACTCCTTCGGGTACCTTGTGACGATCCACCCTTCTGGTTCTATCCCCTCCAGAGTTCGCTACCTTCTGGCCCCGGCCGTGCTAAGTCTGGAGCAGTTCTTTTCCGTTGGGGTATAGATTCGGATGCGTTCACACAAAAGTAAAGTTTTTAAGGTAGCTTTCATTGAGTATGTGGGAGTGAGTATATGTATATGTGTGTGAGTGAGTATAAATGTCTATAGGTGTGTGTGTGTGTGTATGAGTAAATGTATGTGAGTGAGTGAGTATAAGTGTCTATAGGTGTGTGTGTGGAATGATGTTAATTTAAGATGAGCAACATTAGATGTACGTTTGTTACTCTGTGTTCTTTACCCACCCTACCTGCTGACAACCCATTTTTATGCCAGCTAGAAGAGTACCTTCCCCTTTTGCGGCAAAATGAAAACCTTTATTGATTCATATTCAAAGAAGAAACGCTTATATTTCTAAACATGGATTATCTACGATTAGGTTAACAATAAGATTCATAAGTTATATTATGATTTATAATAAAGATATTAATATTTTCAAATTGGTATTTTAACGTGATAAAAAAATCGCGTTTTTAGAAATAGTGTAATCCAAGATCAAAACAAGATAGTTATTGAATAAAAAAAAGGAATGAATAAACTAGATTTCGTTTAAGTTAAATGTGTGTATCGTGGTTGAATATGGAATGAACAAATAAAAATAATTCGATCTGGACTTACCCAAGAAATCCCACGCAGTCTCCAGGCCTGATGACGGAGGATCTTGAAGCCAATATGTCACTATAGATTTTAAAAATAATTCATTTCATATGCCACGATTTTGATGATGTGATATATGTGTGAGAACTTATGATAATAAATAAGAATACAGCCTTTGAGTACTCCTTTTTTAAATTAGATTCTTCCAAGAAATGGTTAGTGGAGATTTTGATCCTTTTGTTGGTTTATAATAATAATGATGAATATTCAACATCCGGATTACTCAATTTAATTTGAAATGCCAATCACTGCGAAATGTTGCTTTATATATATTCTATAATGTTGCAATCCAGCTTTTAATTTCCAGGTTAATAATAACGAGGGGTGACGTAGGGGATGGAAGATACCAAGCAACGGTCCTGACCGGTTTTAACATGGCAAAGCCCAGGATTTATCTTGGTCCCTCTTTCATCTCAAGTGGACACTGACCTCCCCGTGGTGTCACCTGGGGAACTGCCTTTAACACCCGTTAAAGGTAGTGAGCTAACAAGTGCCGCGCGTTCTCCCATAAGAACGTTAAAAACTTGGGTTTGGGCGTCGGGTTAGTAACCCTCCCCTAGAAAAAACAGCATACTATGAAAAAACGAAAGAAAAGAAAAACAACCCCCTCTAAAGTTGACGAACCCCGCAAACGTTTTAAGGACCATGATCTGCGAATCTGCACCTGGAATGTTCGCACTCTTTATAGAGAAGGTGCAGTCTTCGCATTGGCCGACGTACTTGAAAAGTACAAGGCCGATATTACTGCCATACAGGAAATACTATGGACTGGGAAAGGCGTCACAACAACACCTAAAGGTGACGCACTGTATTATAGCTGCCATGACGTAAAGCATGAGTTTGGTTGCGGATTTGTAGTTAGTCGGAGACTAAAACATCTGGTATCCAGCTTCACCCCAGTGAATGAAAGACTTGCTGCAATTCGAATAAAAGCTAAATTCTTCAACATCAGCTTTATTTGCGCTCATGCTCCCACTGAAGAAAAGGACGAACAGACCAAAGATATATTTTACGAGCGCTTAGAAGAAACATATGGCAGTTGTCCTGCCCATGACATTAAAATCATTCTAGGCGATTTTAATGCCAAAATTGGAAAGGAGAATATCTTTGGCCCAACAGTCGGGAAATTCAGCCTCCACAGTGAAACGTCTGACAATGGTATGAGGCTGATAGACTTTGCAGCTGCAAAAAACATGGTAGTTAGCAGTACCATATTTAATCATCTCGATATTCATAAGGGCACCTGGCTGTCTCCAGAAAACAAGAAATCAAATTGATCATGTTGTGATAGATGGAAGACATTCATCGAGCGTGTTGGATGTACGATCGTTCCGAGGCGCAAACATTGATTCGGACCACTACCTTGTTGCAGCAAAAGTACGCACCCGCTTAAACGTAACAAACAAAGTACGAACAGACACAACACTAAAGTTAGACATCGGTAAGCTGCAATCACAACAGGTAGCCACAGCATATTCCACTCAATTAGCCCAATTGCTTAATCAAAGCACTCCTCATCCCGATAACATATCAGCGCAATGGCAAAGCATTGCCCACTCCATGCAAACAGCCGCAAAATCCATACTTGGATACCAGAGGCCTCCACCAAGGAATCCATGGTATAATCAGGAGTGTCGTGCTGCCACCGAAGAGAAAAATGCGGCATATTGGGCTACTTTACAATCCGTAGCAACGCGTAGCGCACTAGAGAGATACAGGGAGAAAAGGAGAGAGGAGAAACGTCTTTTCCGCAGGAAGAAGAGAGAGATGGAAAAGCGGGAGGGTGAAAAAATCGAGATGTACAGGAGCCAGAATGCAGTCCGAAAATTCTACCAAAGAGTCAACCATCAAACTGATGGCTTTGGTACAGGCACATCCTCCTGTAGAGACCAGCAAGATAATCTGGTAACTGATACAGATAGTGTACTCAGGATGTGGAAAGAACATTTTTCAAAACTGTTGGTATCCAATAGCAGCGAAGACGACGAAGATACCACAGTCCCAATCCCAGGAGATGGTATTGAATGTATACCGCCCAGCCAAGATGAGGTAAAGACAGCAATAAATCGACTGAAGAATAATAAGGCAGCAGGAGCCGATGGCTTACCAGCCGAGCTGTTCAAAACCGGAGGCGACACGCTGATAAGGTGTATTCGTCAGCTAGTTAGCACCATCTGACAGGAAGAACGAGTACCCGACGATTGGAACCTGAGTACCCTGTGCCCCGTCCACAAGAAGGGAGATAAGACTGTATGCTCTAACTATAGGGGCATAAGTCTACTCCCTATTGCCTACAAGATCGTCAGGGATATTGTGCGAACGACTAAAGCCTATGGTCAACGAGATAATTGGACCATACCAATGCGGCTTTACCTGGCAAGTCCACCATTGACCAGATATTTACCCTGCGGCAAATCCTGGAGAAGACCCAAGAGATGCAGATCGACACCTACCACCTTTTTGTCGATTATAAAGCAGCCTTCGACAGCCCGCTGCGTTCAAAGGTATTCCAAGCCATGTCTGAATTTGGTATCCCCGCAAAGCTCATCCGTCTTTGCAAAATGACTTTAACTGACACGAGGTCCTCAGTTAAAATAGGAAAGAACCTCTCCGAAGAGTTTGGTACCAAAAGAGGTTTCAGACAAGGAGACAGCCTTTCGTGTGATCTCTTTAACATCCTGCTGGAAAAGGTTATACGAGAGGCAAACGTCAAAAGAAGTTTCACAATCTACACCAATAGTCACATGTTACTTGCTTATGCTGATGATATAGACATCATAGGCCGATCAGTAAAAGAAGTAACTGATACCTTTATGAAGGTCGAGGGAGAATCTGCTAAAGTGGGTCTGGCGGTAAACGGTGAGAAGACCAAGTTGAAGGTGTCGACGCGCAATGCGTCCACTGAGCTCGGACCGACTGTGGAAGTTGGTTCCTATAATATTGAGGTAGTAAAAGACTTCGTCTACCTCGGCACCTCCGTAAACACAACAAACGGCATCAGTTGTGAAATAAAAAGAAGAATTATATTGGCCAACAGATGCTACTTTAGTTTTTTTGTTTTTGCCTTATTAAGGCGAACGTCATTTTTAGAGTGATATTTGAATTAATTCTCTTTCGAGTTGAGCTATTTAGACCTAATAGGTACATTGAAAAATTAGGAATCCACCGAAGTCCCACACATTCAACCACTATGCTACGTTTCACGGGTGGTTAGACCGATCATCAGGCATATTGAATGGTGTTTTTTTATTTTGGTTTAAGTAAGCAGTTCAAAAACAAAGCCACATCTCGTCAAACAAAAATAACGCTCTACAAAACACTGATACTACCCGTGCTGATGTATGGCTCCGAAGCCTGGGTACTTGCGCAAGCAGACATGGCAGTGCTTGGTGTGTTTGAGAGAAAAATTCTTCGAAAGATCTACGGACCAATCTGCGTTGACGGTGAATATCGACGTCGCATGAACCACGAGCTGTATCTGCTGTACAACGACATGAATATTGTTAAACGTATCGAGATGCAGCGATTGCGTTGGCTAGGCCATATCATAAGAATGAGCGATGATGACCCCGCTAAAAAGGTGTATAAACACGGACCGCTTGGCGGTGCACGCAGAATTGGCAGGCCAAGGAATAGATGGCGCAAACAATTGGATGATGAGATGAAAAGGCGCCGGTATTCCGGAAAGCGAAGCAACAAATAGAGAGAATTAGAGATCTTTTCTTTGTTCGGCCTATAGAACAAATGTTCTGTAATGGGCCAGCTAAGTATGTAAGTAAGTAAGTAATAATAACGAGCCTTCAGATCAAACATTCAAGAATTGGTAAGGTTTCGGTCTTCAAATTATAATGATTCCAGGATATTCTAATTATTGTCCCAATTGGAAATTATGCAATTTTTATCATCCAGGATAATCTTACGTCAAAATCATACGTGACTTCAGGTAATGGCTTTCAAATGGTAAAAGGAATCCCTCTTGAAACGATCCTTTTTATTTTGATTTCAGGATAACCAGAATATTTTCCAATATTGAATTTCAGAATATTTTACAATATATATATTTTTTTTAATTTTTATTTTGATATATCTGGCAGAGCTCTCTTCGGTGTATATTCAAAAAGTCCCTCAATAACCCAAAATATTTCCTTTTATATATTACACACACAATTATTTTCATTCAGCCTACTGTTTCAACAAAACCTCCTATGCCACTGAATTAATTTATGCTTTATAGTTCTAATGAATAAGTTCTGCATTACAGACATTTTGGTTTCTGTGCGGGACTTGATACTAACCAAAGTCACAACCTCCCATACAAATTTTTGGATAAATTCACTTTAAGACCTGCTCTCGAATCACTTTGATTTTTGTTGAAGCAACTTGCATTTGCTGCCTCAATTACGGCAGTAAAAGTCTTTTCATGGGCAAGTCCATACTTCTTGAGAAAACCGCCCGAAAGTTGTAAAAAACCCTATGGCACCATATGAAGTAACTGGAGAGCTGGAACCGAACACTGCGTTCGTCCATACTTTGGATATTGTAATATTTCTTCGAATATTTGATGAAATTCGAAAGTGGTGCTTATAGGACCACTCCTTCCTGTACCTCCCCCACAAAAGTTCGAAAATATTCGCTAAAATGGTACGCGCGATATCTCATAGACGTAGCAAACGATTTGGTCCAAACTTTGGATCTCTAAATATTGTCGAAACGTAGTTTATATTCAAATTTGGGCCCTATCCGTCCGATCATTGGGGTACCGCACACAAATGTTCAAAATTATTGTGTGGTTAAGGGTCTGTGCGAGGATCATTCCTGTTTATAGCGATATTAAGCATGGTAGCATGGTAAAAAAGCCCTATCTATCGATATTCCCGCAAATTTTTGCGCTTTATTCCTAACCATATTTTTGTCGGTTCATACGCCCAAAATTTTGAAAACCCTCCTAAATACATACGTTTTTTGGGAAAAGAAAAGTATTTCAATCCACACAGGCTGAGGGTATATCTCTGATACTTTTTTACTTGTTTGGGTTTATTTTAGGTTTTCGCGATTTTGCTTGGAAACTGCAAGTCCCATCGAAATGGGGCTAATGAAAATGTTGAAGCTGTGAAAATTCTCTAGAGGATTGACCTTTACGATTTGTTCCTAAATTTCACTATTTTTTAGATATAGACACATTTTTATGTTTGTTTGTTAGGTTTTCACGATTTGCTTGAAAAAGGCATATCATATCGAGATGGACTAGAGACAATCTTATAGCTGTGAAAATTTTCTACAAGATTGGCTTTCGTAATTTTTTTCTAGGTCGTACCATTTCTGAGATATATAAGTTTAAGTTGGGGACTTGCAGCCATGACATTGTTTGATAAGGAGGCGATACAGTCAGTGCGTTGTCCCAATTTCAACTTCTATATCTTAAAAATGGTAAAACCTTAAAAAATATCATACAGGTCAATCTTGTAGACAATTTTTACTGCTACAACAGTACCATTTCAATAGGACTTTCGGTTTCCCAGCAAAATCGTGATAACCTCAAAAACCCTTAAAAATGTGAACTTCGACCGCGTTTTATTTAAAAAGCGCTCCGGCAGTTTTGTTTGATTTTTTTATTTTTCTCATCTATTAACGTTGTAGTTTCAGAATCCCCAAGAACTTCCCAGGTGTAAGCACCTCCCATTTAAAGTTGGTTCAAGAGCACAGTGTGTAGGTATGCACTTCTATTAAAAACTCACTATGTTTGATGTAGGGTATCAAAACAATTCATTTGAGATATTTCTGCGAGCATAAAATTATTAATGCACAACATGCACTTGCAATTACATAGCCATTGCTGGGCATGCGTAACGATGGCAATGTTTTGAAGTTGTTTGAGGTGAGTCATGCTGCGGTTAACTTTTCAAGTAAATAAATCACACATGCCAGGTGCTATGGTATCAACTGATATGGTACATGTACCTCTGGAATAAGCTCAGCAATCAGACCACTTAGGTTTGGTCTTCATACATATATTGTGAAATATGTATGTACTTACAATTTTCATTTCATTTTCAACATTTTCCTTCTTTGAGAACTTTTCTCATTTGTCACTAATCCAAAGATAAATGAGAAGAAGCAGAAAAAAATCAGATGTGTAGAAATTTGTGGTCATAGCATAAGAAATGAAACCACTTCAAAATCTTGTTGTTGAAGTTTTGTTTTTAATTCACATCACTTCTCTGTGTTGTATCTGCTGCTTCTTTTGTGAATTGAATTTCAGTTGCATGCAAATGTGAAAAAAGGGGGGATCTTAGTACAACTTACCTTTTCATCTAGGTATGAAAGGAAAAATTTAAAAGTCCACAACGTGGGGGGATTTGTATTTGCATACAAAAACAAGTACCGGGTTTCTTTTTTCTTTCTTTTGTTGTTTTACTTTGTTTTTGTTATGGTTATATAAGATTACAACATGTGAAGTTCCATGTATTATCATATTGTTGAGTATAGTCGGGTTATATTAAGTAAAATATAGGAGAAAAAGTATGTATATATGTATGTATATTGTCAACAGAACTGATAATTCGATGTCATACGCCTGTAATTTGATTTAACCATCATTCTTAGGAAGCAACGGTGATATATTGCAAAATATAAACTAAATTAAGTTCTCTAATATTTTGATGGCGCCGGTCCTGACAGGCTTTAACATGGCCAAGTCCAGGATTTATCTTGGTCCCTCTTTCATCTCAAGTGTACAATGACCTCGCCGTGGTGTCACTTGGGAGCTGTCTTTAACATCCGTTAATGATGGTGAGCTAACATGCGCCTCGCTTTCACCCATAAGTACGTTAAAAACTTGGGTTGGACCGATCCCTTCAAAAACCAGCATACTATGAATAAACAAAGGAAAAGAAAAACAAAGCTCGGAACACTACCTCGTTGCAGCAAAGGTACCCACCCGGTTAAACGTAGCAAACAAAGAATGAACAGACACAACACGAAAGTTAAACATCGGTAAGCTGCAATCACAACAGATAGCCACAGCATATTCCACTCAACTAGCCCAATTGCTTAATCAAAGCACTCCTCATACTGATAACATATCATCGCAATGTCAAAGTATTGCCCACTTCCTGCAAACAGCCGCAGAATCCATACTTGGATCCCAGAGACCTCCACCAAGGAATCCATGGTATGATCAGGAGTGTCGTGCTGCTACCGAAGAGAAAAATGCGGCATATAGGGCTACTTTACAATCCGTAGCAACGCGTAGCGCACGAGAGAGATATCGGGAGAGATACCGCAAAAAAGAGAGAAATGGAAAAGCGGGAGTGTGAAAAAATCTAGATGTACAGGAGCCAGAATGAAGTCCGAAAATTCTACCAAAGAGTAAAACATCAAACTGATGGCTTTGGTACAGGCACATTATCCTGTAGAGACCAGCAAGGTATTTTGGTAACACTATCTGCGCTCAGGATATGGAAAGAACATTTTTCAAAACTGCTGGTATCCAATAGCAGCGAAGACGACGAAGATACCATAGACCCAATCCCAGAAAATGGTATTGAATGTAATAATAAATCGGCTGAAGAATAATAAGGCAGCACGAGCCGATGGCTTACCCGCCAAGCTGTTCAAAACCGGAGGCGGCACGCTGATAAGGTGTATTCATCAGCTAGTTAGCACCATCTGACAGGAAGAACGAGTACCCGACGATTGGAACCTGAGTATCCTGTGTCCCGTCCACAAGAAGGGAGATAAGACTGGATGCTCTAACTATAGGGGCATAAGTCTACTCCCTATTGCCTACAAGATCGTGTCAGGGATATTGTGCGAACGACTAAAGCCTATGGTCAACGAGATAGTTGGACCATACTAATGCGGCTTTAGACCTGGCAAGTCCACCATTGACCAGATATTTACCCTGCGGCAAATCCTGGAGAAGACACAAGAAATGCAGATCGACAACTACCACCTTTTTGTCGATTATAAAGCAGCCTTCGACAGCCCGCTGCGTTCAAAGGTATTCCAAGTCATGTCTGAATTTGGTATCCCCGCAACGCTCATCCGGCTTGGTGAAATGACTTTAACTGACACGAAGTCCTCAATTAAAATGGGAAAGAACCTCTTCGAAGAGTTTTGTATCAAAAGAGGTTTCAGACAAGGAGACAGCCTTTCGTGTGATCTCTTCAACATCCTGCTGGAAAAGGTTATACGAGAGGCAAATCTCAAAAGAAGTGGCACAATCTACACCAATAGTCACATGTTGCTTGCTTATGCTGATGATATAGACATCATGGGCCGATCAGTAAAAGAAGAAACTGATACCTTTATAAAGGTCGAAGGAGAATCTGCTAAAGTGGGTCTGGCGGTAAACGGTGAGAGGACCAGGTTGATGGTGTCGACGCGCAATGCGTCCATTGAGCTCGGACCGACGGCACCTCCGTAAACACAACAAACGACATCAGTTGTGAAATAAAAAGAAGAATTGTATTGGCCAACAGATGCTACTTTGGTTTAAGTAAGCAGTTTAAAAACAAAGCCACATCTCGTCAAACTAAAATAACGCTCTACAAAACACTGATACTATCCGTGCTGATGTATGCCTCCGAAGCCTGGGTACTTGCGCAAGCAGACATGGCAGTGCTTGGTGTGTTTGAGAGAAAAATTCTTCGAAAGATCTACGGACCAATCTGCGTTGACGGTGAATATCGACGTCGCATGAACCACGAGCTGTATCTGCTATACAACGACATCAATATAGTTCAACGTATCGAGATGCAGCGATTGCGTTGGCTAGGCCATATCATAAGAATGAGCGATGATGAACCCGCTAAAAAGGCGTATAATTACGGACCGCTTGGCGGTGCACGCAGAATTGGCAGGCCAAGGAATAGATGGCGCAAACAAGTGGATGATGAGATGAAAAGGCGTGGTATTCCAGAGTGCGAAGCAACAAATAGAGAGGAATGGAGATCTCTTCTTAGTTCGGCCTATAGAACAAACGTTCTGTAATGGGCCAGCTAAGTAAGTAAGTATTAATTTCTCTACTTTTTTAAGACAATTTCATTCAGAATACAGAATGAAGTTACAATACTCGATGTTGGTGGTATTTCAAATGTGTGTCCCTATTGCTGAAAGCGATTTAAATACTCAGGTACTCGTATGTATGTAACAATAAACCAATAAATTCTTGCAATAATTTTCCTTTTCTAATTAGCCATAACACAAAGATGCCATGAAAATTTATTAAATAATTTCCCCCTTGACAAACCTGTTGCACAAGCCAAATAAAAAAGAAAAAAACTTTTATCTTGTTACTCGAAAATTAAAAGAAAATACACATAAATTTTATGACACAACTTTACTGTTCGTTCCTTTACAACCACAACTCCTAACATTTTTCATTATTGCCTAACAGATCATTTACAATAGAACTCCCAATGGACACAATTTTATACTATTCCTCCATACACCAACAACCATACAAACTGAAACCGAAAAAAGCAAGAAAAAGGGCACGAAAAGCACAATAAAAGCAAAGCAAACTACCTCACTTACCATCAAAGAAATATGGCCAACACGTTTTAGCCACCAAATGCACTGAAAATCAAAAGGGGAAAAGCCAAACTATAAAAAAATCAAAAGAAAATATAAAAAAAAAAAATTGTAAACATCTTCTTGTCGGTCCGTCGTCTTCCATTCGCTATCATGACAAACCATTTGAATGGATCAGTGGTCGTCTCTCGGTCGACCATCTTCATCATCTTTCTTTGGCAGCAAATGCTGTTCACGTACACGGTGTTCATGGCCCCCATTGGAATGATGATTGTGGTGACTGCACTTTTGACATAGACACCCAAAGCCATGCCATGCTAACCATCATCCATAGGCTATGATGGTGAGTGGTATTGCAATTCATAAGAGTTGCCATTTTGGCAACAAACAGTAAAGCAAACTGGCAAGCGGCAGCAACCACAAGCAAAGTCAACAGCATGCTTCGCTTGTACTATCTATGTATATGGGCAACAGAATTTAACCATGGATTCCCACATTGATGCATTTATTTTTAGCTGGTTTGTTTTGGCACTACAGTAAGTGTCAAATGTTAGTGGCATTGGCAAATCAATAACTATACTAATATCTTATTGAAATTAATGGTAAGGGTTATTTCAACGAGAATCCATACTAGAAATAAAATGCAGGCACAACGGCCCTTAGCAATATTTTTGACAATTCGCAAATTTTTGCGTTCCACAGAAACCTTATTTTTGATAAGTTGCTAAAGATATGTTGAGTTTGAAAGTTTTCAAAAATATTGGTCTCTTTATACCCTCAGCATTTATGCTAACGAGGGTATATACACTTTCATACGTGCCTCATCGACAATTTGGAGTTGATTTAGCCATGTCCGTCCATCTGGCTGGCTGGAGCGCACGGATCAACCGATTCGGTCCAAAATTTGGCTTTCGTAATATTTTGTCAAAACTTAGTTCAAGTTCGAAGTTGGATTATATCGGTCCACTCCTTCCGGTACCTCCCACACAAAATTTCGAAAATGTTCGGAAAATTTGTGCGCACGATAAGTCTTGAAGAAGGTAACCGATTTGGTCCATACTTTGCACATCGTGAAACTTCAATCAGACTTAGATGAGGTTCCAATATGGACTCAATCGGTAAACTCCTTCGGGTACCTCCCGCACAAAATTTCGGAAATGTTCAGTTTAGGACCTGCTCTCGAATCGTTTTGATTTTTGTTTTAGCAACTTGTATTCGCTGGCCCCATTACGAAGATACAATTTTTATCTGGAGCAAGTCTATACTTCCTGAGAAAATAGCCAGAAATTTGTAAAAATCCTTCATGGCACAAGTGTAGGGGTTGGAGCGCACGATAACTCTCGAACTGATCTCCCGATTCGGTCTAAAATTTGGCCATCGTAATATTTTGTCCGAACTTAGTTTATGTTCGGAGATGGGCCATATCGGTCCATTCCTTTAGGTACCTCTCCCACAAAAGTTCAAAAATATTCTCAAAATTTGTGCCCACGATAACTCTTGAAGACAATAACGGATTTCGTCCATACTTTGCACATCGTTATATTTTCACGAGACATAGATCAGGCTTGAATATGGACTATATATGTCAACCTACCTTCTACACAAAATTTCGGAAAAATGCAGTTTAAGGCCTGCTTCGAATCACTTTTATCTTTGTTGTAACAACTTGTACTCGCTGCGCCCATTACGACAGTACAAGTTTTTTAGGGGCAAGTCCATATTTCCCGAGAAAATAGCCCGAAAGATATAAAAATACCTATGGCACTATGTGTACGATAACTCTCGAACGGATCAGCCGATTCGGTTCAAAATTTGGTCTTCGTAGTATTTAGTCCAAACTAAGTTTAAGTTTGAAGATTGCCACTATAGGTGCGCAACTTCCGGTACCTTCCCCCACCCTCAAAAGTTAAAAAGTGTCACTAAAATAGTACGCGCTATATCTGCTGACCAAACTGAAAAAAACGAAACAAGATCCACTTCCAAAATGAACTACATCCTCCACAACACTTTTGAGCTTCAAACCAAATATATTTTTCGTCGACAAATTTCAAAAAGAGCTACAAAATCCGTAATCCGTAATTCGATATTGTCAATACGTCGGTGTCATGCTTAAGTGTTCCATACGCCATTTTTGACATTTTGAGTTACAGGTACCTTTCAAAGTTTTCAACCCTGCTCTTTTTGAATTTCTAGTCGGAGTTCCTCTATCTCTTATAGTTTTCGAGATATAAAAATGTCATTATGTTCCATATCCAATTTGGACGCAAAAAAATCTGCTTTTTTGTTCCATATCCATAAAGCCTGGTGTATGGAACAAAATAACTTTGAACTTTTTTGTTCCATATCCATACCGTTTGGCGTGTGGAACAAAAAAAGAAAAAAAACGAAATGTTCCTCTCAAAAAATGATGGCGTTTGGAACAAAAAATTGCCAAATTTTGTCAAGTTACGAACAATTTGGCGTATGGAACAAATTGCTTTAAAGGACTAGGTTTAAAAACTGAAGAAGAATAGTGTTTAAATCAAGATATTTTAAAATGTTGTATTGTTATATGAAACTAAAATTAATTTTTTCTTACATTTAACGCCTCCCGCTTAAAATACATGTAAGATAATTAAAATGTCAGAAAATTAATTAAAATATAATTCTATTGCCACTACCAATAGTTCAAAGAACGATTATTGATTTTTTCGAATGAATTAAACGATGAAATAAGACAATAAAAATAAGGTAATAAAAATTATATTTTTCGAAAGTGGAGGAGTCCACTCTTGAATAAATGTAAAGGAAACATATAACAATGGTCCCTAAAGCATTAATTTTCTACCGCAACTGTTTTATTGAAGCCCCCGAATTTTCAGCTTTACAGCAGCACTTTACATAACGGAGGTGGAACACAATTGATCAAAAGTTTGTTTGTTAAAATGTGACATAAAGTGTTCCATGTGACACAAATTGCCAAAAACATGAAAAAAAGATCCTATGGAACAAATCAACAACCTTTTGTATTTATAAAAATTGGCCATAACTTCTAGACTTTAGCAGATATCTGACTAAAATAAACTCCTAATATATTCTTTGAGTTTAGTTAAGTAAAACTGAGCTCTTAAAGTATTAGATTTTTGCACCACATCCATCCTGTATGGACTAAAACATTAACTTGAGTTTTTCTCGAAACAGGCAAATGGCGTATGGAACACTTAAGCATGACACCGACGAATAGATGGACGTTTCAATTCACACAGGCTGGGGGTATATTTATGTTGGCAAAGCCGACTGATACTTTTTTACTTGTTTCGTAAGATTTTGTAAAAAATTGTGCTCTTTCGTTCCACAGAAAACTTTGCATTTTGTTTTTGCAGAGCAAATTTTGATAAGTTTGCCTACAATTTTCGGGGTAAACGTCCAATGTACATTGTTAAAACAAGTAAAGTTTTTAAAACGTTACGACGGGAGATTTTTTTCGGAAATATTGAGAACACGGTAATGACAAGAAATTATAAGGATCGAATTAATTTTTCCGAACTTCCACCCTCCGAAACACGTCCTCTGAACTTCCCCTCTCCGAACTTCCACCCTGCGAGCCACACACTTTTGAACTTTTTTTTAATTTATTTTATTTTTTTTATTTTATTTTATTTTATTTTGTTTTATTTTGTTTCGTTTCATTTTATTTTATTTTATGTCTTTACATTACTAATTTTTAATAACACCATAGACTAATAAAGACATACATAGACGTCGGAATTAGAGCTGGCAAACCATCGATATTCCCAACATTAGATATTTTCGATATAATATTTTAAAATATCGATTGCTATCGATATTATCTTTAAGTTGCCAACACCATTACTTTGGAGATGAAAATGGCGGAAATGTCAATGCTTTTCTTGACATTTTGTACAAGTAGTTCTCAGAAATGTAAAGGATAATAAACAATTGCTTTTATTTTATAAAAATATTCAAAAAATACATTTTACTTTTCCGAAAAATGTCTACGTGTGACTACAGGCTTACTTTCTCACTCACACAAAACCGAAAAACAGCGAAATTTCTATTTATTTCAATGAATCTTTTGTTGGGGGTTTTTGTTCCGATAATATCGATAGGCAAAACTATCTATCGATATTTAATTTTTAAAAAACAATCGATTTTATCGATAGTGCCATCGATTTTTTGCCAGCTCTAGTCGGAATGTTCTCACCGACTATGTTCGAATTGAGTGTGGTAAAAAAGAAACTCATTATAAAATGCCAAAAAATACAACTTAAAAAATATGTTGTTCTGACAAAAGACTACATAAGGTTAGCTTTTGATGGGAACTATATCCTCAGAAAAAAATATCCAAATCGTTTTCGAACTTTTTTGAGTTTTCGGGTTTGAGTGACTTGACCGCGGAAAAATTGAGTGATCCGTCGTCTGTATGTTCATTAGTCTATGGTAAGGCGTACAGAAATAAGGCCCCATGAAATAACACCCCAAATTGAAAATGAAAATAGGCCCCCAGGTATATGGAAAACAACAACAAAGATTTTGGGGCTTATTTTCGTCTTTTTGGGACCTTTTCTCATTCAGCTGTTGAGGCCAATTTGTCTTCGAATCGAATTGGGGTCTAAATAACATTGGGGTCTAATTGCACTTTTCATTGGGGCCTTTTTTCATATATTTAGGGCCCAAATGCAATCCAGAGTTTTACAGTAACAACAAATTGGGGTGAAATTAGGATGTAATTTCATAAATTTTATTAAGAACGTAACACCCACCGACATAACTCTCAAAATTCGTTGGGAGTTTTTTCCATAAAGCAAATCGGACATAATTCCCAACGATTTTGTTCTTAATTTCAAAGTTATTTTTTTTTTCGAAATTTTTCATTATTTTTTATTGATTAAAGAAGAACTGTTATAAATTTTAGAGAAGAGGTTAGAATATAAAAGGAATTGTACATTTGGGAAGGATAAGTGCCAAACAAGAGTGAAGTCTCCACAAAATCTTTTAAATTTCATAATATTATTTAAACATGAAATTATATCTGAATTTGACAGTAGCAGTTCGGAGAAATTTAACCAGACTACGGTATTCGACGAAGACACAGTCGGATATACGAGTATATTAATTATTTAATTTAAACAAAATTTAAATCGGGAAATTGTTTAAATTTGTCCATTTCTTTACAAAAACTCTACATTTTGTCAATAGTAAAAATATTTTTGTAAAAAATCGCGCAATTTTTTCAAAAATATTTGGACTGCGGCGCTTTTCGGTTTTATACAAGTATTTGCAATTTGATACAAAATCTTTGTATTTTCTGTTTTTTATTGATTTTTATTGAAAATATTTTTGAAAAAATCGCGCGATTTACAAAGATTTTGTATCAAACTTTTATAAAAACGAAAAGGGCCGCAAGCAAAATATTTTTGAAAAAATCGCGCGATTTTTTACAAAAATATTTTCGCTTGTGTCGCTTTTCGGTTTTAAGAATATTCAAAATTTTGAAAATATTGTTGTAAAAAACCGCGCGATTTTTTCAAAAATATTTTGCTTGCGGCCCTTTTCGTTTTTATAAAAGTATTTGCAATTTGTTAGAAAAGCATTGTATTTTCTAAAATAGTGAAAATAAAATAGTGAAATAAATGTAAAAAATCGCGCATTTTTTCAAAAATATTTTCGTTTTTAAAAAATATGTGCATATGTTTACAAAAACCGTGTACTTACTTAAATTGTGAAAATATTTTTGAAAAAATCAATTCAAACAGAATTAGTAAAAAATGGAGAGTAGAAGTTTCAATATGTTAAATTTATAAAAAAGTCTAACCATCAATTAGTTACATATTACAAACTATTGAATGAATATCTTTAGAAATCTTTTTTGAAAATACACCCCAAATTTAGGGCTTCATTAACACCCCAAATTTAAGTGAATAAATATTTTGGGGCGTAAATGGATAGTTTAAGGGCCTAATTGAATTTTCGGTGTTTGGGGTGCTGTTGCATTTGCCAAATGCACCCCAATTTCAAAAATTAATTTTGGCCCCAATGACATTTTGGGGAATAAATGTAATATTTTTTGGGGCCAAATTTCCAAATTTGGTCTTCACGCCGTTTACCGCCAGACCCACTTTAGCAGATTCACCTTCGACTTTCTTAAAGGTATCAGTTAATCCTTTTACTGATGTTGGTGTAATTATTGTTATTTCTGTTAACATCTGCATCTCGTATAACCTTTTCCAGCAGAATCTTGAAGAAGTCACACTAGAGGCTGTTTCCTTGTCTGAAACCTCTTTTGGTACTAAACTCTTCGGAGAGGTTCTTTCCTATTTTAAATGA
This sequence comes from Musca autumnalis, assembly GCF_047663935.1. Lineage (NCBI taxonomy): Eukaryota > Metazoa > Arthropoda > Insecta > Diptera > Muscidae > Musca > Musca autumnalis. The sequence continues at coordinate 198,418,836 of NW_027411755.1, forward strand.
TTACCGGATATCAGTTATAGTCATCTTACAAAGCCGAGTGAGCTTTGCGGGGATATCTAATTCAGCCATTCCTTGGAACACTTTTGAATGTAGGGGGTAGTCGAAGGCAGCTTTATAATCGACAAAAATATGGCAGGCGTCGATCTGCATCTCTTGGGGTTTCTCCCAAGGATTTGCCGCAGGGTAAATATCTAGTCAATGGTGGATTTGCTATGTCTAAAGCTGCATTGATATAGCCTAATTTTTTTGTTGACTACAATATCCTTGACACTATCTTATAAGCAATAGGGAGCAGACTTATACCCCTGTAGGTAGTGCACACAATCGTATCTTCCTTTTTGTGGACGGGACACAATCAGAGGGTACGCGTTCTTTCTGTCAAATGATGCTAACTAGTTGATGCATACACCTTATCAGAGTGTCGCCTCCGGATTTGAACAGCTCGGCTAGTATGACATCGGCTCCTGCTGCCTTACTATTCTTCAGCCGCTTTATTGCTGTCTATACCTCATCTGGGCCGGGCGGTATACATTTGATACCATCTTCTGGGATTGGATCTGTGCTATGACCGTCATCTTCGCTAGTGTTGGATACCAACATTTTGGAAAAATGTTTTTTCTATAAATTCCAAATTACCTTTCTAGTCTCTACAGGGGGATGTGCCTGTACCAAAGCCATCAGTCAGTTCGATGTATCACTCTTTGGTAGAATTTTCGGACTTCATTCTGGCTTGTCCATTTCTCTCTTTTTCCTGCGGAAAAGACGTTTCTCCTTTCTACTTTCCTACCGATACCTCTCTACGCGTTGCTATTGATTGTAGAGTAGCCCATGTCGCATTTTTCTCTTCGGTAGCAGCACGACACTGCTGATCATACCATGGATTTCTTGGTGGAGGTCTCTTGTGTCCAAGTATGGATTTTGCGGCTGTTTGCATGGAATGGGCAATGCTTTGCCATTGCGCTGATATGTTATCGGGATGAGGAGTGCTTTGATTAAGCAATTGTGCTAGTTGAGTGGAATATGCTGTGTCTATCTGTTGTGATTGCAGCTTTCCGATGTCTAACTTTCGTGTTGTGTCTGTTCGTACTTTGTTTGCTACGTTTAAGCGGGTGCGTACCTTTGCTGCAACTAGGTAGTGGTCCGAATCAATGTTTGCGCGTCGGAACGATCGTACATCCACCACGCTCGATGAATGTCTTCCATCGATCACAACATGATCAATTTGATTTCTTGTTTTCTGATCTGGAGACAGCCAGGTGCCCTTATGAATGTCGAGATGCTTAAATCTTGTGCTGTTAACTACCAGGTTCTTTGCCGCTGCGAAGCCTATCAGCCTCATACTATTGCCAGATGTTTCACGGTGGAGACTGTATTTCCCGACTGTGGGGCCAAAGATATTCTCATTTCCAATTTTGGCATTGAAATCACCTAGAATAATTTTAGCGTCATGGGCAGGACAACGGTCATATGTTTTTTCTAAGCGCTCGTAAATTATATCTTTGATCTATTCGTCCTTGTCTTGAGTGAGAGCATGAGCGCAAATAAAGCTGACGTTGAAGATTTTGCTTTTATTCGAAGTCTCTCATTCACTGGGGTGAAGCTGGAGACCACATGTTTTAACCTCCTACAAACTGCAAATCCGCAACTAAACTCATGCTTTGTGTCATGGCAGCTATAATACAGTGCGTCACCTTTAGCTGTTCCTGTGAAGCCTTTCCCGATCCATCGTATTTCCTGTATTGACAGTTATATCGGCCTTGTACTTTTCAAGTGTATCTGACAATGCGTAACCTACACTTTCTCTATAAAGAGTGCGAACATCCCCATGGCCCTTAAAATTTTTGCGGGGTTCGTCAACTTTAGAGGGTTTTATTTTTCTTTTCCTTTGTTTTTTCATAGTAGGATGCTTTTTTCTATGGGAAGGCTACTAATCAGGCGGGTAACAGGTGTTAAAGGCAGCTCCCTAGGTGACACCACGCGGAGGTCAGTGAACACTTGTGATGGAAGGGGGACCAAGATAAGACCTGGGCTTTGACATGTTAAAGCCGGTCAGGACGTTCCTTTGTATCTTTCATCCCCTACGTGCCCTAATTGGAGAACTTTACCAAAAATATTAATTCAAAGTTGGTGCCAGCGAATACCCGGCGTTCGATTCTGATGCTGGCAACATCAAACTCTGGCAAAATATCCCTCAGCGTAATATTTGGCGACATTTCCCGAGTATACTAGCCATGTAAAACTTCTCTACAAGTGGGGTCATTGAGCTAATATGATTTGGGGTGCAGGGAGAAGTCCCCCTTGTCCCTGGGATGTTTGTGGAACAATTTTATGTATATATTACCTCGGAGTAAATGTTTAAAACCGCTAATGACGTTCACTGTATAAACATATGTTATGAATTTTTTTTGGTTGTTTTGGAGTTTAGTTCAAACGGGAACGGGAGTGCATGATCACTGATCTGTGAAGTTAGTTTTCAACGGGAGAATGATTATTTTCATAGCTCTACAGTTCGCAGTTGTTACAACTGAGTATGTCGGGACTTCATTCTAATGTTTGTTTCTTTAGTACATGTGCTGTGGTTTTGTTGTGCTACTCAACTCGCTTTGATTAGCTTTCTGTTATAAGGGGTCAGGTACACTAAGAAGGCATTATTTAATGGATTCATATGGTAGATGTTATGTTGTTTGGGATGTAAGAAATGTATTTAATACGATCAAAATCTTAGTTGATAGAGTATTGGTTCAGACCTATGTATAGCGCACATAAATATATACCTACAACTCTAAAAGGATATTGGATACTTTTTTCTATTGCACATAAATTATACCAGATACCATACTTGCCTTGTCCTTACCCCTTACTTTGTCATTCTCTTAGTTTTTTTTTGTCTTTTTATGGACGGCGTTTCTCTGTTGTTCACTGCAACTCCTTCATTTCCTCCCTCAAAAGAAAATAAAACATGTTAAGGTCTGTTGCCCATGTGTGTTTCGCAAACAAAAAATCAAAATGAATAACAAAACCAAAGAAGTTGGTTGCTGCAGATTTCTGGTTTTTCGTTTGGAAAATAAAAAAAAAACTCCTTACTTCTTCTACTTGTGCGTTGCCATTTTTGCAAAGATTTTTATGTTCGCCAGACATGGGTTATGGAGTTCATTAAACTATTCTTATAGAGTAGTTCGTATTGTCAAAAGGTGTAATATGTATCTACCATGTGCAGCATAAAGTTGATCATGGTGATCCATGTGAGTTTTTTGTTGTTTTCCATGGCAAAAAAAACAAGGGGCATGGCAGAGGACATCATAGGTTACACATGATGCATGTCGTATGGAAATTTGTTTCTTTTTAAGGTAATTTAAATAAAGAGGTAACTTGCACCTTTGCAAAACCATTAAAAATCCACATTTCTTGTGTTCTGCGGTTGCTTCGAAAAAACTTTAAAAATCCACGTTTCTTGTGGACTTTGGTTGCTGCTAAAAATCTTTAAAAAATCCACGTTTCTTGTGGTCTTTGGTTGCTGTTAAAAATCTTTAAAAAATCCACGTTTCTTGTGGTCTTTGCTTGCTGTTAAAAATCTTTAAAAAATCCACGTTTCTTGTGGTCTTTGGTTGCTGTTAAAAATCTTTAAAAAATCCACGTTTCTTGTGGTGTTTGGTTGCTGTTAAAAATCTTTAAAAAATCCACGTTTCTTGTGGTGTTTGGTTGCTGTTAAAAATCTTTAAAAAATCCACGTTTCTTGTGGTGTTTGGTTGCTGTTAAAAATCTTTAAAAAATCCACGTTTCTTGTGGTGTTTGGTTGCTGTTAAAAATCTTTAAAAAATCCACGTTTCTTGTGGTGTTTGGTTGCTGTTAAAAATCTTTAAAAAATCCACGTTTCTTGTGGTGTTTGGTTGCTGTTAAAAATCTTTAAAAAATCCACGTTTCTTGTGGTGTTTGGTTGCTGTTAAAAATCTTTAAAAAATCCACGTTTCTTGTGGTGTTTGGTTGCTGTTAAAAATCTTTAAAAAATCCACGTTTCTTGTGGTGTTTGGTTGCTGTTAAAAATCTTTAAAAAATCCACGTTTCTTGTGGTGTTTGGTTGCTGTTAAAAATCTTTAAAAAATCCACGTTTCTTGTGGTGTTTGGTTGCTGTTAAAAATCTTTAAAAAATCCACGTTTCTTGTGGTGTTTGGTTGCTGTTAAAAATCTTTAAAAAATCCACGTTTCTTGTGGTGTTTGGTTGCTGTTAAAAATCTTTAAAAAATCCACGTTTCTTGTGGTGTTTGGTTGCTGTTAAAAATCTTTAAAAAATCCACGTTTCTTGTGGTGTTTGGTTGCTGTTAAAAATCTTTAAAAAATCCACGTTTCTTGTGGTGTTTGGTTGCTGTTAAAAATCTTTAAAAAATCCACGTTTCTTGTGGTGTTTGGTTGCTGTTAAAAATCTTTAAAAAATCCACGTTTCTTGTGGTGTTTGGTTGCTGTTAAAAATCTTTAAAAAATCCACGTTTCTTGTGGTGTTTGATTGCTGTTAAAAATCTTTAAAAAATCCACGTTTCTTGTGGTCTTTGGTTGCTGTTAAAATCTTTAAAAAATCCACGTTTCTTGTGGTCTTTGGTTGCTGTTAAAAATCTTTAAAAAATCCACGTTTCTTGTGGTGTTTGGTTGCTGTTAAAAATCTTTAAAAAATCTACGTTTCTTTTGGTCTTTGGTTGCTGTTAAAAATCTTTAAAAAATCCACGTTTCTTGTGGTCTTTGGTTGCTGTTAAAAATCTTAAAAAAATCCACGTTTCTTGTGGTCTTTGGTTGCTGTTAAAAATCTTTAAAAAATCCACGTTTCTTGTGGTCTTTGGTTGCTGTTAAAAATCTTAAAAAAATCCACGTTTCTTGTGGTCTTTGGTTGCTGTTAAAAATCTTTAAAAAATCCACGTTTCTTGTGGTCTTTGGTTGCTGCTATAAATCTTTAAAAAGCCACGTTTCTTGTGGCCTTTGGTTGCTGGTAAAAGTCTTTAAAAAATCCACGTTTCTTTGGTCTTTGGTTATTGCTAAAAATCTTTAAAAAATCCACGTTTCTTTGGTCTTTGGCTGTTGCTAAAGATCTTTAACAAATCCACGTTTCTTGTGGTCTTTGGTTGCTGCTAAAAATCTTAAAAATTTCCACGTTTCTTGTGGTCTTTGGTTGCTGCTAAAAATCTTTAAAAAATCCACGATTCTTGTGGTCTTTGGTTGCTGTTAAAAATCTTTAAAAAATCCACATTTCTTGTGGTCTTTTGTTGCTGCTAAAAATCTTTAAAAAATCCACGTTTCTTGTGGTCTTTGGTTGCTGTTAAAAATCTTTAAAAAATCCATGTTTCTTGTGGTCTTTGGCTGCTAAAAATTTTTAAAAAATCCACGTTTCTTGTGGTCTTTGGTTGCTGTTAAAAATCTTTAAAAAATCCATGTTTCTTGTGGTCTTTGGCTGCTAAAAATTTTTAAAAAATCCACGTTTCTTGTGGTCTTTGGTTGCTGTTAAAAATCTTTAAAAAAATCCACGTTTCTTGTGGTCTTTGGCTGCTAAAAATCTTTAAAAAACCCACGTTTCTTGTGGTCTTTGGTTGCTGTTAAAAATCTTTAAAAAAATCCACGTTTCTTGTGGTCTTTGGCTGCTAAAAATCTTTAAAAAATCCACGTTTCTTGTGGTCTTTGGTTGTTGTTAAAAATCTTTAAAAAAATCCACGTTTCTTGTGATCTTTGGTTGCTGTTAAAAATCTTTAAAAAATCCACGTTTCTTGTGATCTTTGGTTGCTGTTAAAAATCTTAAAAAATACAAGTTTCTTGTGGTCCATGGTTGCTGTTAAAAATCTTTAAAAAATCCACGTTTCTCGTGGTCTTTGGTTGCTGTTAAAAATCTTTAAAAAATCCACGTTTCTTGTGGTCTTTGGTTGCTGTTAAAAATCTTTAAAAAATCCACGTTTCTTGTGGTCTTTGGTTGCTGTTAAAAATCTTTAAAAAATCCACGTTTCTTGTGGTCTTTGTTTGCTGTTAAAAATCTTTAAAAAACCATCGTTTCTTCTGGCATTTGGTTGTTGCTAAAAATCTTTAAAAAATCCACGTTTCTTGTGTCATCTTTTAGTTTTTTTTCACCCTAACCCATGTAAAACCAGATTACCATCGAAGCAAACTACAGCTACCTGTGGTGGTGCGCAAGTAATAAATCTTCCGTCTGTCCTTTCCAACTAACATGTCACAACTTAACCAATTTTCTTCGACAAGACAGAATGGAAAATGAAAATATTATTTATGCAAAAGTAGGCAAATAGAAATTAATATAAATCACTTTTCACTTGTTGTTGGAGCAGCAACAACTACAACACCATGCATAACATTGTGGTGGTTAACTTGTTGGTAAAGTTTCCGAGTGATGCAATTTCCCTCCTCTAGGAAAAATGCCACAAAAACTATATGGAATGCATGGAAGCTGGAAGCCACTAGCCGGGGCAGCAACAATGTAATGCCAATCTTAACAAACTTAATGGTAATTGTAAACATAGCAGCAGCACCATCAACAACAAGAAAGTTTATATTAGTTTACCGGCTATTAGATACAAGGGATAGGCAGCAACCAGAGACTCATGGCTGGTAAAACTATGGGATCAACTTTGATAAATACCAGACCAGACTTAGTTTAGTGCAAAAAAGGCAAAAAAGAAAAAAGGAAATAAATATTAACTCCAGTGGCTTGACTTGGTTTAATTGTGTCGGATTTCTGGGTACCACCTCAAGTTTTGTACAACTTTTTAATCAAAAACAAATTAATCTGCTTCAAGTGAAAACGCAAGCAGTCGTCTGATATGCTGATAAAACTGGTGGCTGAATAAATAACCAAGAGCGACAAAAAACTTAAAGGAAAAAAAAATGAAACGACAGGGAAACTGTCGTCCATTCTAGATATGTGTCCAGAAATAAATTGAAGTCTGTACATATAAAGAGAAAATGTGTAAAAAATATGGGAAGCCAATATGAAAATGAATTGAAAGAAGTAAAAATATTTTTTATAGGAAGAATAGAAAAACTTGGGACTGAAAAATGATTATGCAAGACATTTATTAGAGGCAGTAATAGCAATGTGGATTCTGATAACAGCAACCAATAACCACAAAAAACGTAGAATTTTTCAGATTTTAAGAATCAGCAAGTTTTTTTTAAATTTGAGGGAGCAACAAAGACCAAAAGCTTGAAATTTTTATAGATTTTAATGAGCACAAAATGTGGGGACTTCTTTGTGGTTTTTAAGGAGCAACTAACTGCCATAAAAATCATGGACTTTTTAGAAACTTTAAGGAGGCCGAAAGTGGATTTCATTCAATGACAACTTAACATCACAAACTCATGGATTATAGGAGCTACCCAGAGACCATATGAAACATGTATTTTTAAAGATTTTTGAGTAGCGACCGAAAAGCACACACATTTGATATTTTTCCAGATTTTTAAGGGCAATATAAGGAAAGTAGATTTTTAAAGATTTTAGGAGCAAAATCCACAAGAAACGTATATTTTATAAAAATTTTAGGAGAAACAAGTAAGAAAGTATCAGTCAAGTACCCTCAGCCGCTGAAAAAAAAAAAAAAACAAAACCAAACCAAACACATTAATTATGCCGTATATAAAATATATTGATTTTGTATCAAGAGTTTGGTAGGTACCGCAATGTGGGGCTATACCAAATCACTGGCATATACCAAACATTTTTATTAACCAAACTTCTTCATAAAGGACTCGAAATATTAAATTAGTAGCCATTTTGGTATGTGCCGGCAGGGTTTTGGAGCTTTTGGGCCATTATCTCAGGAAGTATTGACTTACTCCAGAAAAAATTGTACCGTTGTAAATGAGGCCACTAGAACAACCTACTGAAAAAATAATCAACACGATGCCAGAGGATATCTTGAACTTCACTTTATCCTAGGAAGGTACCCTAAGGAGTGGGCCGATATAGTCCATATTCCAACCTGATACATGACTGGATGAAAAAATAACCATCTGCAAAATCTGCACCATTCTGAAACTACCTGCGAGAATTATCTTGCGGATTTGCTATTTTGGTTGATGCGGTCAGGTTTTTTTGGAGCTTTTAGGCCAATATCTCAGGAAGTATGGACTTGCGAATGAAAAATATTATACCGTCGCACAGAGGCCAATTTTCCTAAAAAAAAAAAACCTGGCCAAAACTCCAAAAATGAATGGATTTAGACATAACCTTAGGTTCTTATGTTTTTCGGGTCGCTGATTTCATTTTTCGTCTTTTTTAACCCTTAGACGGTCATTAAAGAGGTATTTTTGGTCCCTTCTCATATAAAATGAGATCGTATCAGATCAAAATATTCTACAAATTTGTTCGCCATCAATTTCTACTATATAGGTCCTAGAATACACCAAAACTATATACCTTAACTAAACTATTGAAATATGCAAAATTGAAAAAAATAGGGTTAAGGTCGAACTTCATATGGGTTTTGGCAAATTTGTCATACAATGCATAATTTTAGAAGAATGACGTCAAAGACAAAAATGTTCTCCGCTAAATTTCACTGTAAGTCACCAAAGAAATAAAATCTCTATTTGTATTACATACCAAGGAAATATCGGTATCAATTTTGCAAAATACCAAGAAACTAAAATAGTGTTGCAAGCTTCTACCATTTCTACAGTTTTGGAAAAGTTTGAGTTAAGATCACTTGGAATCCTTGCACTTTAAGTGTATAATGTCTTTGGCAGCTTTACTGACAAGAATGCGATGAATATATTTCTTAATAAATTAACCCTCGTGCGAGTCATAAAAGGGGTCTTTTGGTCCCTTTTTCCACAAATCTTTAAAATCTTCTATAAAATGTGATGAAATCAGATCAAAATATTCAAGAAATTTTTCGCCATAAAATTTTAATATAGGTCTTAGAATACATCAAAACTCTTCATTGTACCCAAACGCCAGAAAGTGACCATATACTATATTCTGATCCAGAATGATCAAAGGCAATTTGTTCATATCTGCAAGACAAAATATTACATAAAAACGAAAAGTGCAAACATGTGCAGGATGTTTCATTGGAAATTGGTAAAAAAACTCTTCTCTTTTTATGAAATGATAAGTTACACAGCCCAACTCGATCTTACTTATAACTATTTTCATCGCTTTTTGTGAAAATTGATCTTAAAAAAATCAACAAACACGAACATCAATTATTAAAACACGCGCACTTCATTCGCGACACTGAACGTTTTAAATACGTTTCACATACCTTTCATTACAATTACAAAAAAATTAAAACCGTTGTTTATTTCGGATATTATAAGATTTTTATAAACAACTTAAATATTGAGATTTTTTTTTTTAAATAAGGTCACTTGGACCTGCTTTTATACCCACTTACTAAACAATAAACGTATATATTTTTGCACAACTACACGCAGTAGACTCTATGCTATAAACAATATTTGACACTATTAGGTGTAAATTGATACAACTGTTTTTTTTTCGATTTTTGTCCAGGTTTTTCGGAAAATTGGTCTCTGTGCGTCGTAAAAGAAGCCACAAGGACAACCTACTGAAAAACAATTTCAGAACGATCCGAGAGGAGCTCTTAAACTTCACTTTTTCCGAATTTTGTGTGGGAGGTACCCGAATTAGTGGACCGATATAGTCCATATTCAAACCCGATATACATATATCTGAAAGGAATAAAACGATGTGCGAAGTTTGGACCAAATCAATTGCTTCTTCGAGATTTATCGTTCAAACCGTTTTACAGGACAATTTGGAACTTTTGTGGGGGAGCCACCGGAAGGAATGGACCCATCTTCGAACTTAAACTAAGTTTGGACAAAATATTATGATACCAAAAATTCGATTTTTTGTGGTGGAGGTACCCGAAGGAGTTGACTGATATATTCGAACTTAAACTATGTTTGGACAAAATATTACGATACCCAAAATTTGGTTCTAATCGTTTGATCCGTTCGAGAGTTATCGTGCGCACCAGCCCGACAGACAGGCGGACGGACGGACGGACATGTCTAAATCGACTCCAAATTGTCTGAAACGAATTTCCTCTAAACATACTTGAGGTCTAAAATCTTTATTTCGATGAGGCACATTTTTGGTCGTATCAAAGTGTATATACATATACCCTTTCTAGCCTAAAGGCTGAGGGTATAACAATAGATCACAAATAGCGTGGATTTTTTATAATACTTAGTAATTTTTTGGATGATTTTAAAATAATTGTAGGAGCAATCGAATACCACAAATATGCTTTGGGATTTTAAGGAGCAGCCATAGTTCAGGAGAAGCGTGGATTTTTAATGCATTAACGAACAACGAAGAATACCAAAAGAAACGTCGATTTTTTTTAAGATTTTTGGGAGTAACCAAAGACCACAATCAGAGTGTTTTTATACCCTCAGCATTTATGCTAACGAGGGTATATGGGCAAAACTGCCAATTATTTCATATTCCATTTCCAAAAAATTGAATTTTTTCTTTTCGCGCTACATCAACGATTTTTGGTACATAGGTTAAGAAAAAATTCCCCAGTACAAATCCGCTCGCGAGCAAATTTTTGGTTGTTGCGGACAAAAGTTATCGCGGTTTTACTTCTGCTTTAAAGAAAAAATTATTATAAAAACGCTAATTATTTTATTGAGCACAATTGTCACTAAAAAGTTATCACGAAGTGACGTCATTAAGTAAATTGCATAATATTTGTAAAATGTTTCTCAGCATTCGCGGAATTTACAAAAAAATTACAAAATTTTAAATGTAATCCGAATTTTTTGAAAAAATAGGTCCATTTACCCGTCAAAAATTACAAAAAAAGTAACAGTTTTAAATAAAGACTTCACGGGGAATCAAATGAGGCCAAACTTATAATCATCGGGATAGTAGTTAGGATATTATAGCCAAAACAATCACATATTTGTGTTACAAAAAACTAATTTTGGTTTGGAATAATAGTTTTCACATGCATTCTAGAGTAGAAAATATTGGAAAAATTCTATAGGAGTACTTCTTTTATATTTCTTGAAACTCCCAAGAAAATGGGCGGATTTTGCTTTATCTACATTCACATAGAAGGTTTCCCATTGAGGAAAGTTATCGGGTTGTAGAAATAAATCATTAAACTTCTTTAAAGGAAATAGAGTTCAAATAAACCGCTTTAACTTATATGCATTATTGAAATATGTTTAAATCGCGTAATTATTAAAATCGTTTTGTCCGCATGTGATTTTCATGTACAGCAAGACCATATCTTTTAATTTGTATATGTTTTTCGAAATATAATTTGGACGCTAAGGTGTAGCATCGGCTGCATCTTAGCATTAAAAAACCTATAAAACATCGCTAATTTGCGCAAAGTTCATACAATTTCGTTCCGCATCCGGTTTTAGTGTCAACATGAAAATCTGCATCGATATATGCCTATTTCAAGGCAATCAGTCAAGAACCGTGGATGTAGCATCACACACTATTTTTGGGATAAAATGAATGCAGTTCCCTTATCAGTAAAGTTTTTAAATCTCTGTTTCCGCAAAAAGGAAGATGCTGCACTAGTTTTTTCATAGCAGTGCAAGCGGCCGACAGAATACGCTATAAAATGCGCGATATTTTCAAAAACAATATTAGGTGATTTTCCTACCTTGAAATTTCTCGTATCTCGCGTTTTAGTAGATGGAATTTCACGAGTATAGATTTATTAGATCCGCAACGTAAAAATTAAAAATTTGCAATCAAGTACGAGTAAATTCAATGACAATTGTAAAAATTAGGCCCGAAAAATATGATTTTTAGAAATTTGTTCGCACAAAATTTTCGTATTTGGATATAGATTTCTCTGAAGCTGTGTAGGCTACATTCACGACACAGATATCAAATAATTTAGAATCGCGAGTTCTACAATCCTATATATGATTTTTTGAAAAACCTGATTGCGGAACGAAATTATAAGAAAAATAAAAAAACACCTAAAATCTGGCTTCAAAATGTCAGCATCATTTAATGGTAGACGCAGATCAAATTTTGAAAAGTTATACATTGGTGGGATGATCCTTATTTAGTTGGCTTCTACTTTCACTTTGACAGGAAAATCGGGAAAACTGTGGTTTAATCACAAATCGAGAGAAAACAAAAAAAGTCAAGTTGGCTTCAACCCATTTTTACCCATTTTTTAACAAAAATATAGCCACAGCTTCCACGCAAATCAACTTTGAAGGCCAATATTTTTTGCCAAGTCTAAAAACATTTCATTTTATCCAAAAGCATTTAAATTGTACAATATACAACCACTATTCGCGAGTTATAAAGGGGTAAACCTTGGCTTCAACGATGTTAAATTTTCAATAATATTGCCCATATACACTTTCATACGGGCAAAATGTGCCTCATCAAAATAATGGTTTTAGACCCAAAGTATGTTTGGACGAAATCCGTTTCGGACAATTTGGAGTCGATTTAGCAATGTCTGTCTGTCTTCCTGCCTGCCTGGTGTCCAAACTTAGTTTCAGTTCGAATATGGGATATATCAGTCAACTCCTTCGGGTACCTCCCCCACAAAAAATCGAAAATGTTCGGCAAAATTTGTGCACACGATAACTCTTGAAGGTAGTTATCGATTTGGTCCATTCTTTGCTGATCGTGAAATGTCTACCTGACTTAGATGAGGTTCCAATATGGACTCAATCGGCCCACTCCTTCGGGTACCTCCCACACAAAATTTCGGAATAGTTCAGTTTAAGAGCAGCTCTCCGATCGTTTTTATTTTTATTGTAACAACATGTATTCACTGCCCCCCTTACGACAGTACAAGCCTCATAAGGGCGAGTCAATACTTCCTAAGAAAATAGCCTGAAAGATGCAAAAATCCCTATGACACCGTGTGTAGTGGTTGGAGCGCAAGATAACTCTTGAACGGACCAACCGATTCGGTCCAAAGTTTGGTTTTCGTAATATTTTGTCCAAACTTAGTTTAAGTTCGAAGATGGGCCATATTGTTCCACTACTTCAGGTACCTCCCCCACAAAAGTTCAAAAATGTTCGGAAAAATTGTGCGCACGATAACTCTTGAATGGAGTGACCCATGTAATCCATACTTTGCACATCCTAATATATCTACCAGATATAGTTCAGGTTCAAATATGTGGCCTGTTCCCGTACTTTATAAAGTGGTAAAAGTCGTAAAAGTTGTAAAAGTCGTAAACGATTTTCATATAAATTTTGTGTACGGGAACGCAAAATGTGTAAAAGTGGTAAAAATTGTAAAAACTTTTTAGTTCTGGAACAGGGCTAGTCCATAGTCCATTTGTCTACTCCTTCTGGTACCTCTCACACAAAATTTCGGATAAGTTCACTTTAAGACCTGCTCTCGAATCACATTGATTTTTGTTGAAGTGATTTGCTTTCGCTACCTCCATTACGACGGTAAAAGTTTTTTCAGGGGCGAGTCCATATTTCTTGTGAAAACAGCCCGAAAGGGAAAACAGCCCGATAACTCTCGAACTGTTCAACCGATTTGGTCCAACATTGGGTCATCGTCATATTATATACAAACTTAGTTTCATGGGGCAATACCGGTCCACAACTTCCGGTACTTCTCCCCAATATTTAAAAAATGCCACTAAAATGCTATGACGATATCACTTGAATGGGGCAACCACTTTGGTCCAAACTTTGGATCTCCTGATATTTTGTCAAAATTTAGTTTAACTTCTAAAATGGCCCATATCGGTCCTCCCTAAGGGTACCTCCCCCACAAAGTTCAACATGTGTGTCTTAGTGCAGTTAATTCCTAATCCAGATTTTTGTCGGCAAATTCAAATGTCCAAAAAGGGCCAAAAAATTCTAAAGAGACCTTAAATACATTCGATCTGTCCGTAGGTGAAAGTTTCACTTCACATTGGCTGAGGGTATATGTCTGTCGGCAAAGCCGACTGACACTTTTTTACTTGTTATTTTTTGTTTGTTTTGGACTACACTATGCAACACTGAAAATGCAAACAACTTCTAGTATGCATTTTCTTAAAATACATATTGAGGCTACAAAAACCCTAGTAGGGTTTTGTCCTGTCAGATCAAGTTCGGATGCTATGGCCTCATCTTAACCGGGCTATAACTACAGTTTTTTTTGCTATTATCCGGCCATTATCTTAGAAAAGAATAGGAATTTGGCCTTGCTATCTTTGGCAATAGTGTAGCCCTAAACTAGTAGAACTTATCTCTTGAGTAGATTGCATACGAAAAATTCCATCTAGGGCATCAAAATCTATAAAATATGGAATATTTCACATTATTGCTGAAATTCTGGTCAGTATCCGCGAAACTATTGGGAGTTGAACCTATACCAACAAATTTCGGGTGGAAAGTTCTATACACCCAGCAATAAATAAATACCAAATTTCAGCCATTTTGGTGGGATAAAGAAGCTAAAACCTTCAAAATACCGAATATCGGGAGGTACCGTTCTATGGAGACTATATTAAGGCGTGGACCTATACCAACAAATTTTAGGTGGAACGTTTTATATCCTCAACAAAGACTAAATACCAAACTTCAACCATTTTGATGGGATAACGAAGCTAAAACCTTCAAAATACCGAATATCGGGAGGTACCGTTCTATGGGGCTATATGATGGCGTGAACCTATACCAACAAATTTCAGGTGGAAAATTCTATACACCCAACGATAACTAAATACCAAATTTCAGCCATTTTGGTAGGATAATGAAGCTAAAACCTTAAAAATACCGAAAATCGGAAGGTACCGTTCTATGGGGGCTATATCAAAACGTGGACCGATATATCCCATTTTCAATACCAACCATCCTGCAAGTAATAACCAAATATTGACTCTCTCTTTTTAAAATTGCGAGCTGACATAGAATAGAATTTTATGCTGATCAATAATATATACACTTTATAGGGTATCCGACGAATATTTCGATTTGTCGTCTGGGTCTGTACTTTCCAAAAATCCTCAGCTCAAATTGTTTGCACAAGGTTACCTTACAAATGTTGCACAGTGCTATCTATTCCCCTAAATGATAACGTCCTTACTTTCAAATACATATTTCACTTTAGTTATTTTGAAACCATAATTTCCATCTAATTGACTTGTTATTTATTGACATTTATATTTAATTCTCAACTCAATTAATTTCAATTTTATTTGTTGTTCATGTCAAATGCAAACAAACAATTCTATTCACTTATTAATCTTTAACATTTGTTGGTAAATATGCAATTCTGGAAACAATAATTCTTATTGCTACAACAATTCAAAGATCGATTTTAACAATTCGAATATTTATTACACACAAGATGTGTGCAATCTATCAGTCAACATGAATAATTGCATGCCACAAAATAAATATAACCAAAAATATTGTCTGTTAATGGTAACATCATTATCTGTCTGCATTATATTCTAACCATCATCATTAATATGCCTCAAAATTCAAATTCTTCCTTGGATGTATTTTCCACTTGAGATTTTTCTCCCTTAAAAATGACAGTTATTTAATTTTATTTATGAACCATCAACCAACCATCATTTGTGTGCAGAGATTTATTTGATTTCTTCATGAAATTCGTTTAAGGTAAAAGAAAAGTCAAGTCATTGAACGAACGAACAGTTGGATGGATACTTGAAATCACACATTTCTATGAAAATTAATATGCAACAGAGTATTGAAATGTAATTTAAATAAACGAATGAATGAATGAATACATATGAATGTAATTGTCCGTATAGTTTAGTATATTTACACATGTGATGTAAGTCTTAAATGCATACATACATACGTACATATGTGTGAACATATGTGAATGATAAGTCTGTCATTATAAAATGCATCATCATCCTTCATACAAACTATGCCAAATCTTGTATCCACACAATATCTCTTATAGGCAGGCGTTGTTGGATTGTTGTTGAATGAAGAAATTTTGCAACTGTTTAGATATTCTAAACGACAAACATTTGCAACATACTTTTCAATGTAAATAAATAGAGATGTAGATAGAAAAACAAGTAAGAACGGCGTTAAGTTCGGCCGGGCCGAACTTTTTATACCCTACACCCTGAACAGTATTGAATTGAATAGGAACAATTAGTTTAATTTCGTTTATGAGAGTACTTAAATCTTCCTGTTATAGCAGGAGTAGTATATGGTAAATTTCAAATTTCTTTTGCAATTCCATTGGAAGAAATGTTAAAAAAATTTTCGTGAGCACATCCGCAATTTTTGGAACATAGATTAAGAAAAAAGTCGTGGTTTCAAATCTGTTCGTGTTCACAAAATTGGATGCTGCGCTCCAAAGTTATGGGGGGTTTTATTCCCTTATAAAGAACAAATATTTAAAAATTCCATTTTTGCTGTAATATTATTTATTTAGCGTATTCCATCAGGAACATAAGCCGTTTACATAGAATCTCCATCTCTGTCTATCTGATGCGATATATCTTAATTCATTAAAAGTTTTTCCGGTTTCTGTAAAAATTGTACGTCTCCACGTTTTCCTTGGCCTTCCGCGGCCTCTGTATCCTTGGGGATTCCATTCAAGAGTTGCGTGTGATATTTCGTTGTATGGTCTTCTCAGAGTATGCCCCAGCCAGCAGTATTTTCTTCTTTTGATCTGCAGATTGATGTCTTCTTGTTCCGCTATTTCTAATAGGTTTTCATTCGATATGGTTCTAGGCCACCATATTCTGAGGATGTTTCGTAGGCATCTATTTGTGAAGGTTTGCAGTTTGCGTTTTATTTCTTCGTTTACAGTCCATGTTTCTGACCCGTAAAGTAATACGGATTTGATGCAGGCATTGTATATGTGTATCTTTGTTTTAGGTGATATGGCACTGGATTTCCATATATTCTTTAGGTTGAAATAAGCTACTCTCGCCTTAGCCACGCGAGATGATACGTCGTTAATTGCGCCTCCGTCGTTAGTTATGATGCTTCCAAGGTAGCTAAACTCACTGATATTTTGGATTGGGAGGTTGTTGAGATAGAATGCGGTTTGATTGGCATTCCCCTTTATGACCATAGATTTGGTCTTGTCTGCATTGATTCGGAGTCCGCATTCTGCAGCCCGCTTAGAAAGTTCATTGATTTTATGTTGCATGTTTTCTTTTGTCGTGGCTAGTAAAACAATGTCGTCTGCGTATTCTAGATCCTCGAGCTGTTGGTTAATTCTCCACTGGATGCCTCTGTTTTGATTGTTGGTGTATGCTAGTATTTCGTCCAAGGTACAGATGAAAAGTAGTGGTGAAAGCAAACATCCTTGTTTTACCCCGCTGTGTGTTGTAAAGGGATCGCTAGTTTTACCGAGGTGAGACACTCTCATTGTTGCGTCCGTGTATTGTGCTTTAATAAGATTAATTATTTTTGTTGGCACACCTTTTCTCTCTAGAGCTCTCCATATTACGACTCGGTTAATTGCGTCAAAGGCCTTTTCGAAATCGACAAATGTAAGGTACAAAGTTGAATTGAATTCATTGCATTGTTCGATTATTAATCTTAAGCTGTTGATCTGGTCTACGCAGGATCGGTTTGGTCGGAATCCAGCTTGTTCTTTTCGAAGGCATTGATCAAGTGGTTCAAGGATTCGGTTTAGGATTATTTTGTTGAATATTTTACATGCAGCAGGAGTTAACGCAATACCTCTCCAGTTACTGCAGTTTTTTAAATCGCCTTTTTTTGGTATTTTTACAATGATGCTTTCTTTCCAATCTGTCGGTACATTCTCTGTAGTCCATATGTGTGTAAGCAGAGGTAAAATTATTTTAGCTACCGTCGAAGGATTAGTTTTATAAAATTCAGCTGGTAAATCGTCTATGCCTGCGGCTTTTCCGTTTTTCAGTTGAGTTATTGCAGTCGAAACTTCTATCAGTGTAGGGGGATTTATGTTTACGGTACCCACAGGGATTGGAGTAGTGTAATTTGAGCTTTGGTATGAATGAGATGGCTGATCTGATTGACACGTGTGATTTAAAACTTCTTCAAAATGTTCTTTCCACCTATTAAGTTGCTCTTCGTCGGTCGTTAGAATATTTCCGTGTTTATCTTTGATGGGTATTCTCGTATTTGTCTTCTTTCCCGAAAGTTTTCTTATTACTTCGAAAACAGTTTTGAGGTCACCACGCTGGGCTGCTGTTTCGGCGTCGCTAGCCATAGTATTGATGAAGCTTCGTTTGTCATGTCTTGCTCTTCTTTTTACATCCTTGATTAGCTGAGAGAGCTTTGCTTGGAGTTCAGCTTTTCGTACAGGGTTATTTTCTTGCATCGTATCTTCCCTTGCTTTGCGTCGTTCTTCTACCAAGGTCCAAAATTCAGGAGATAGCCATTCCTTGTTTTCCTTTTGTGCAATGCCAACGATGACTTTTGCTGTCTCTTTGAACGAGTTTTTAATTTTGTTCCATTCTTCGTCCACGTTTGAATTTGTGGGAAGAGGTATTGATGGGATGTTATATTTAGTGTTAATGCTGTTTATGAAACGCTCTTTAACTCCATCCGATTCTAATTTGAGTCGGTTATAGAAGTGGCGTTTAGGCTTAACTAAATTATCGTTTCTTCTATATTTTTTAAGTGTGAGTTTGAGCTCGGCGATCAAAAGATAATGATCGGATGCGATGTCTGCGCTCCGTAGCACTCTCACGTCTTGCATCAATTTAAATCGCTTCTTGCTGATACAGAAATGATCTATCTGGCTTTGGGTAGAGAATCGTGGATCACGTGACTGCCAAGTAATTTTATGGTGAATTTTATGGGGGAAGTATGATCCTCCGACTACAAGATCGTAATTTGAACACGTTTCCAGTAAAAGTTCTCCGTTTTCGTTTTTCTCTCCAGGGCTTTGCTTTCCCATGACTTTTTCGAACCCGGTGTTATCGCATCCAATGCGTGCGTTCATGTCGCCCATTAAAATAAGGATGTCGTCTTTGTCGACACTAGTCAAGGTGCGATTTAATTCGTCGTAGAACTTTTCCTTAGTTTCTAACTCAGTTACCTCAGTTGGCGCGTAACATTGTACTATTGTGATTTTACCTATGCTGCTTTTAAGTTGTGCTCTTATAATTCGTTCGGAGATTGCTGACCAGGAGATTAGGGAGTTTCGGAATTTCCTGTTTATAAATATTCCAACTCCGTGGGTATGCGGACTTCCTTCATTCCGACCGGAGTATAAAATGCGGTCGCCTTTAGAGTTTGTGAAATCACCGCTGCCGTTCCATCTCATTTCACTTATGCCTATTATTGCGATGTTGAGTCGGGTGCATTCTGCTGATAGCTGGGCTAGTTTTCCAGTTTGATATAACGAGTTAACGTTCCATGTAGCAAATCTTATCCGTGGGCATGCGAGTGTCGTCATCAGGGTATCGGTTTGTTTCGTTTTTCTGGTTTTCGTTTGATTGTTTGTAATCTGTAGAATTCAGCTGCAATGGGTGATTGGCCTAGTGCTGCCTAGTTTGGTGGTAGGGCTGCTACCTTGAATAGAAGTAATTTGATTTGGGAGGTGTGGCCTCCAAACTTGCCAACGACTCCTTAATTTTGTGGTGTCGACCATTTCCTGCTGAGCACCGGTTGTTTGAAGGTTATTCCGCCTATGTTCGGTCGCCATTTCCCCATCTGTGGCAACGGGAGCCGCCGCGTGAAGCCTGGGGTTGACATTTGCTTTGGAGAGGCTGTGTTAGACGCATCACAAAGCCTTGGCCCCCGACTGTAATAAGAAAATGTATATATAAAGCGTTAACAGCATTTAATATCTATCCGTAGATGCCTTAATATTTACTAATTATATTTCTATTTTCGCGGAAAATCAAGAAATACTGAAAAAATCTTGGAGTAAATTTAATTTATTCTAATTTAGAGTCCAAATAAAACTCGAAAAAAATAAATTAAAAATACGTACAGATTCTAGACAACGCGTAGAAAAGTATGAGACCAAAATTTTAACGATAGGATTTATAACTGCCATATTACAGCAACAACAAAACACGAAAACTTATTGTTGGAATATTATTTCAAAAATATATTTTTTTGTTTAATACGAAAAATAGAAAAATATTTTTGGGAGTTATTCTACTATTTCGCTAAACTTCGATGCAACGACTGACGGACTTCGCTGAAATTTCTTCAGGGAAAATGCGATGACAAACCCGAAAGTGTATTTGCTTACTTTGATAAACAATAGGATTATGAAATAGAAAGTAATATTGAAATTACAATCAAAGAAAAAACATAAAGGTTAAAACACGCATAATTCGCGAATTCGTTAAAATCAGTTAAGGCGCATGCGCTTTTCAAATACAGCGAGTGCATCTCTATCAATATGTAGCGATTTTTCCAATTTTCATTCAGCGGCCAAAGTGTGCCATCAGCTGCATCTTACTGTTCAAAAAACCTTTATGTGGGTAAAAATTGCGCGATGTACATAAGATTATAAGGCGCATCCGATTTCAGTGACCGCCTATAAAAATACGTTATTATAACAAATTTTAAACAATTTCGTCAAGAACCGCGGATGTGCTACCAAATTCTATTTTATGCGAAATACGAATATTACTCCAGAATCTCGGTAATTTATGCCACACGGTTTTGGAAAATAATATAATCGCGTATAAAGGATTCCATTTATGTAAAAGTATCCAAAGAAAAACGCGGTTCAATGCGCGGAATCATCAAAATATAATTTTGCAGAATTTCCTACTTTCAAGGTATCTATATCCGCCGTTTTAGTGGATGGATTTGAAAGCGGAAGGGTTCATTAGATCCGGCGCGTAAAAAAACTAAAATCACGCGGGGTTCAAGGGTACCTGAGTCACAGTTGTAAATTTTGAAGTAAAAAAATAGGTTTTTAAAGAAAATTTACGCACCAAAATTTCGACTTTGGACTCCTATTACTAGGGAGCTGTATGAAGCACACTCATGAGATATACATCAAACGACGTGGAATCACGAGTTCTACAATCCAATAAATAGTTTGGGTAATTATCTGGTTGCGCCCCCCAATTATAAGAAAAATTCAAAAAACCCAGATTTCAAAATTTCAAAATGTGAGCATCGATGTTAGGGGGATGCAGTGTAAATATCAAAAAGTCATACATTAGAACAATGTTGCCCAAGGGGTATTCTTCAATTCTTTGTTTGAGCTCATGTCTGAATTTTCCGTGGTTTGACCAGAAATCAAGAAAGAACACAAAAAAACTTGTAAACTTCAACACATTTTTACCCATTTTTTAATATTACCACCAACACAGCTTCCACATAAATTATTTGTTATGGTTAATTTTATGCGAACCCGGCTAAAACACTTCAATTAATATAAATATATTCATATTGTATCAAACATATTGACAGTTCGCGACTTATTAAATGGTGAATCTCAACTTCAATGATTGTAAAACATTTTTGAATATTACCATATATATCCCAACTGATAATACTCCCTTCAAAACAGCTCATGTGGGGCGACATTGTTGTTCTTTCCAAAACATAGACCAATATTTACAATTTTCCCAATTGAGCGAAATACATAAAATTGGGCAATACCGATTAGACCTAAACCTGAATTTTCAGGATTTGGATAGTTAATAACACCGGGAGCACCATTCTATGTAGACTGTATAAAACGATGACCTGTATCGATAAATTTCTGGAGGAAAGTTTCGTAACTCCAGCGAAAACTAAATACCAAATTTCAGTTATTCCCGATGAATAATGTGGCTAAAACTTTCAAAATACCGAAAATTAGAAGGGACCTTTCTATGGAGTCTATATAAAAACATGGAACAATCCCGCAAAATTTCAGGTGGAATGTTTTATACCACCAACGTAGACTAAATATTAAATTTCATCCGTTTCGATGGGATATTGATGGGCCAACCTTCAAAATAACCGAAAATTGGAAGTACGCTTCTATGGGGGCTATTTGAAGACATGGACTTTTGCTGATAACTCTCCTCAGCAATATTTTATACACCCATGTTTAAATACTAAACTTCAGTCATATCGATGGTATGTTGAGGCCACAACTTTCAAAATACTGAAAATCGGGAGGTACCGTCCTATGGGGGCTATCAGACGACGTCGACCTATAACGGCAAATTACGGGTGAAATGTTTCATACCCCTATCAAAGACTTAATACCACATATCAGCTATTTTTGTGGGGAATTGAGGCTACAACCTTCAAAATGCAGGAAATCGGGAGGTACTGTTCTAAGGAGGCTATATTAAGGCATGGTCCTATACCGACAAATTTAAAGTGGAAAGTTGTATACCCCAAACGAAGATTAACTACCAAATGTCAGTAATTTCTATGGGATATTGAGCACACAACGTGAACTTATACCAACAAATTTCAAGTGGAAAGTTTTATAACACCAACGAAGACTTAATACCAAATTTCATCCATTTCGGTGGGATATTGAAGCTAAACCTTCAAAATACCGTCAATCGTGAGGTACCGTTCTATGGAAGATATATGAAAACCGACAAATTTCAGGTGGAAAGTGTTATACCCCCAACGAAGAGTAAATACCAAATTTCAGCCATTTAAGCTTCATAATACCGAATATCGGGAGACCTATACCGACAAATTCTACTCTAGGGTGCATAGGAAGACGTGGACCTATACCGAAAAATTTCATGTGAAAAGTTTGGATAATGAGGCTAACCCCTACAAAATATTGAAAATCGGGAGGTACCGTTCTATGGGGACTATATCAAAACGTGGACCGATATAGCCCATTTTCAATACCAAACATCCTAGGAGTAGTAGAAACTTATATACTAAATAATAAAGCCCTATCTTAAAGATTGCGAGTTGTATCTTGATTTCAGCAGATAGACGGACGGACGGACTGACGGACATGGCTACGGCGAATATTTCGATGTGTTACAAACGGAATGACAAATTTAATTATACTCTCCTTATTATGGTTGAGGGTATAATAAACATATGCATGACGTTACAAGAAAATACATATATGCACTGGGTCGTATTCATTTTCGCTTAAGTGTAGTTTAAGGGCTGGTGACTGGATACCCTCAGCCTGTGTGCATTGAAACAATTTTTCCCAAAAAACGTATGTATTTAGGGGTTTTTAAAAATTTGGGCGTATGAACCGAAAAAAATGTTGATTATGATAAAAGATCAAAAGTTTTTCGGATGAGATACTAAAAAGAATGGATCTCCAGCCACTACATATGGTGCCATAGGAGGATTTTACACCCTGCCCCTGAAAAAAACGTTTACCATCGTAATTGAGGCAGGGAATGCAAGTTGCTTCAATAAAAATAAAAGTGATTCCGTAGCAGGTCTTAAAGTGAACTTATCCGACATTTTGTGTGGTAGGTACCGGATGGAGTGGACAAATATTGTCCATATTTGAAACTGATCTATATTTAGTAGATATATTAGGATGTGTAACGTATGGACCAATTCGGCCACTCCCTTCAAGAGTTACCGTACGAACAATTTTTCCAAACATTTTTTAACTTTTGTGAGGGGGTACCTGAAGAAGTGGACCGATATGGCTTATCTTCGAACTTAAACTATGTTTGTACAAAATATTTCTAAGGCCAAATTTTGGATCGAATCGGCAGATCCGTTCGAGAGTTATCTTGCGCTCCAATCACCTTACACGGTGTCATAGGGGTTTTTTGCAACTTTCAGGCTATTTTCTCAGAAAGTATTGACTTGCCCCTGATGAAACTTGTACCGTCGTATGGGGGGCAGTGAATACAAGTTGCTAAAACAAAAATCAAAGCGATTCGAGAGATGGCCCTAAACTAAACATTTCCGAAATTTTGTGAGGGAGGTACACGAAGGTGTTGGCCGATTGAGTCCATATTGAAACCTTATCTAAGTCTGGTACACATTTCACGATGGGCAAAGTATGGACCAAATCGATCCCTACCTTCCAAAGTTATCGTGCGCACAATTTTTCCGAACATTTTCGTACTTTTGTGGGGAAGGTACCGGAAGGAGTGGACCAATATAGCCCATCTTCGAACTTATACTAAGTTTGAACAAAATATTGCGAATGCCGGACCGAATCGGTTCATCCGTTCGAGAGTTATCGTGCGCTCGTTAGCACAAATGCTGAGGGTATAAAAAACCTTAAACTTTACATGTTCCAAATTTTGTGTGGGAGATACCCTAAGGAGTGGTACAATGTACGTTCCATATTTGAACGTAATCCAAGTATGTACGCGAGTGTTATGTTAGGCACAACCAAGTTTATTTAGTTGGTCACGGCAGATTTTTTGGAGCTCCAGGGCCATTTTCTGAAAATGTAAAAATTTTGATTTTTAACAAAACATGTGTGGTTTATTGACCATTAATCGGTCAAAAAAATTTTAAGGAAAATTCTCTTATTTGAAGACAAAATTTTGATGTATTCAATAAACTCACAAAAATATATAAAGACTGAACATCAAATTTCTGTAATTTTGGGTGGGTAATGTGGCTAAAACCTTAAAAACCCGAAAATTGGGCGGTACCGTTCCACGGGGGTTATATCAAAACGTGAACCAATACCAACAATTCTCTGTAAAATATTTCGCAAGACCTGGCGAAGACTAAATACCAAATATCAGCTACATTGGTTGTTTAATGTGGCTAAAACCTTGAAAATACCGAAAATCGGGTGATACCGTTCTATTGGAGCTATATCAAAACGTGGACATACGTAAATAATTTTTATCAGAAAAGTTTTTTGGTCCATTGGGAACCCTCAATACAAAATTTCGGCGTATTTGGACGTGAAACATATGTAAAATCTTCAAAATTCCGAAAATCGGGAGGTATATGGGGTTTGATATAGGCCCCATATAACGTGGACCTATGTCCATAATTTTTATCGGAAAAGTTTTTTGTAAAGTGAAAACACCGCATCTCAAAATTCAACCAATTTGGTTGATAAGTTTAGCTAAAATATTCAAAATACCGAAACATTAAGAAGTACCGTTGCATGGGGACTATCCCAAAACGTGGACCGACCTTCCCAATTTTTTGGTCTTGACATTGTCAGTGAACTATAAGTATTTATACCAAAATTCATCTGCCAACGCCAACTCCTTTTATAGATGGCCACCGTTTATTTGAACTTGCGACATAATGCAGCGTATTTTTGAGGTTATGCGCCATTATATCGGGATCTATGGACTTGCCCTCGAAAAAAATTACAATGACGTAACGAGGGCCGCACGAACATCCCGCTACAAAAAATTTCATAATGATTCGTGAGGTGTCACTAAACTGCACTTATTTAAAATTTTGTGTGGGAGGTACCTTAAGGAGTGGACCGATATAATCCATATTCGAACCTGATGTATGCCTAGAGGTAGTATTACCATATGCAAAGTTTGGTTCAATTCGGTTACTCCCTTGGAGAGTTATCATGCGCACAAGTTTTGCGACAATTTTTGAACATTTGTGGGGGAGGTACCTGAAGGAGTGGACCTATATGGCCCATCTTCGAACTTAAATCAAATCTGTACAAAATATTTCGATACCCAAAATTTTAACCGAATCGATTGAGCCAGACAGACAAACAGACAGACGGACATTGCTAGATCTACTCAAAATTGTTTGAAACGGATATCGTACAAACATACTTGGTGTCTAAAACCATTATTTCGATGAGGCAAATTTTTGGTCGTATCAAAGTGTATATACCCTCTTTAGCCTAAAGGCTGAGGTTATAAAAACGAAAGGAAAGGAAACTAACCCCTCTAAAGTTTACGACTCCCGCAAACATTTTAAGGAACATGATCTGCGAATCTGCACCTGGAATGTCCGGACTCTTTATAGGGAAGGTGCAGTTTACGCACTATCGGATGAAACATACAAAGCCGATATATCTGCCATATAGGATATACGATGGTTTGGGAAAGGCGTCACAACCACAACCAAAGGTGACGCACTGTATTATAGCTGCCATGACATACAACATGAGTTTGGTTGCTGTTTTATAGTTGGTCGGAGGATAAAAAATCTTGTCTCCAATTTTATCCCGATGGATGAAAGACTTGCCATAATTCGCATAAAAGCTAAATTTTTCAACTAAGTCTTATTTGCACCCATGTCCCCAAGGACGAGCAGACCAAAATATTATACGAGCGCTTAGAAAAAGCATATGACCGTGGTCCTGCCCATGATATTAAAATTATACTAGGTCATTTTAATGGCAAAATTGGAAAGAATAATACGTTTGGTCTTTTGGTTTGAGTACCTACCTTGCGGTCTACCTCACAGTACTCTTAACACCGGTTGAATACAATGCATCTACCAACGCCCCCGCACAAATGTACAAGTACCAATTCGCTCACACGTATTTGGACGTGGTGATCGCGTTATGAGCAGAGCCTATCCAAACTCCTGCCTTTCTCTGGGTCAAGCACCCGGTTGATATGCAACTCCAAATTCGAGCCGAAACTCTACCCGCGATTTGGGTCTTAACCACAGCCACCGCGATGCTCCCACAAGGGGGCCAACACCAACTGCCAGGCCAGATCCGAGGATCGCGGGGCACCTGGCACCCGCGGTACCAGAATATATCCTCCGGTCAGGCTTCGTGGCCAACGAACACTACCAGTTGGACTCCAAACAGCCCCGGACTGGTGACCTCCTCCAATTCAGCCGGCGGAAAAGAAAACCACGGGACCACACACAATTAACATGCTGTCCTCACGAACTGCACAATTGGCCCACAGAGACCGCGGCAACGGACAACACAAACAATTGACAAAAGCCACTCTCACGGGTGACACGATGTCCACACCAGGGAAACGACGCCGCACCGACACCACCAAACCCAACTATAAGAGAAGACTATGTGGAGGGATTACCTTTCATACGGGCAAAATGTGCCTAATCGGAATAACATTTTTAGACCCCAAGTATGTTTCGACGAAATCTGTTTCAGGCAATTTGGAGTTGATTTAGCCATGTCCGTCCGTCTGGCTGGCGGTAGCGCACGATAACTCCCGAACGATCAACCGATCGGTCCAGAATTTGGCTTTCGTAATATTTTGTCCAAACTTAGTTTTAGTTGGAAGATGCGTTATATCGGTCCACTCCTTCTGGTACCACCCCCACAAATGTTCGAAAATGTTCGGAAAATTTGTGCATTCGATAACTCTTGAAGAGAATAATCGACGTGGTCCATATTTTGCACATCGTGAAATTTCTACCCGACTTAGACGAGGTTCCAATATAGACTCACTCGGTCCACTCGTACAATTACCTCTCACACAAAATTTCGGAAAAGTGGGGCTTAGGACCTGCTCTCGTATCGCTTCAATTTTTGTTGTAGCAACTTGAATTCATCGCCCTTCATACGACGGTAGATGTTTCATCTGGGGAAAGTCCATACTTCCTGAGAAAATAGTCTGAAAGGTGCAAAATACCCCTACGGCACCGTGTGTTGTGGTTGGAGCGCACGATAACTCCCGAACGGACGGACCAACCGATTCGGCCCAAAATTTGGATTTCGTAATATTTTGTCCAAACTTAGTTTAATTTCGAAGGTGGGTTATATCGGTCCATTCCTTCCGGTACCTGCCCCCCAAAAGTTCGAAAATGTTCGGAAAATTTGTGCACACGATAACTCTTAAAGGGAGCGACCGATTTGGTCCATACTTTACACATCCTAATATACCTACCAGATGTATATCTGGTTTGAATATGGACTATATTTGTCCACTCCTTCGGGCACCTCCCACACAAAATTTCGGATAAGTTCACTTTATGACCTGCTCTTGAATTACTTTGATTTCTGTTAAAGAAACTTGCATTCGCTGCCACAATTACGACGGTAAATTTTGTCCAAACTTAGTTTCAGTTCAAAAATGAGCAATACCGGTCCACAACTTCCGATACTTCCCTCCTATATTTAAAAAATGTCAGTGAAATGGTAAGAACGATATCTCTTGAACGGGACAACCAATTTGGTAAAAACTTTGGATCTAATAATACTTTGTCTAAATTAAGTGTAACTTCTAAAATGACAAATATCGGTCCTCTCCTTAGGGTACCTCTCCCACAAAAGTTCACCATTTGTGTCTAAGTGCAGTTTAGAGTCTGTTCGAAGATCCTTTGGAAATGTATATCGATGCTGTTCGCTGTGGTCCTGTTTACAGCGATATTATGTTTTCCGTGGACAAGTCCATGATTGCTAGCATATTGGTCCAAAAGTTATACGATGACCCACTGAAATGACTAGTGGGCGCGATATCTATCGAAAAGATATGACTCCCAAATAAGATCCACTGCCATATTGACTATGTCGGTCCATTGTTGTAAGTACCTCTTACGCAACACTTTTGAACTTTAATCCTAATCCACATTTGTGTCGGCAAGTTCAAATGTCCAAAAAGGGCCACACAATTCTGAGACGACAAAAACCCTAGTAGGGTTTTGTCCTGTCAGATCCAGTTCGGGTTTTATGGCCTCATCTAAACCGGGCTAAAACTACAGTTTGTTGCATATATCGGAACTCTATCGCAGAAACAAATAGGAATTTGGCCTTGCTGTCTTTGGCAATATTGTAGCCCTAAACTAGATAAAGTTATCTTTTGAACAGTCCACATAAGAACAACTGCATCTAGGCCATCAAAATCGATAAAATATAGAAAATTTTAGATAATTGCTGAAATTCTGGTCAGTATCAGCTAAAGTATTGGGAGTTGAACCTAGAAACCTTTTGCAAAAATCTTCCAAATAAAGTTCTCTACAATGTTTCAGAACATTCTGAAATTCTAAAATGCTTACTTCCTGTTGTTTCAGCCTTATTTTGCATCATATCTTTTACAACTCGTATTTTAGTTCACACCAACAGTTTATTGTCGCATTTCGGATTTCACTACATTATTGGCATTTTTATTAAATCGTTGTTGAAAAACGTGATAAAGTCATTTTACAACAATGGCGTGTTCTAAAGAGTTTTGTATTATATTCCAGCTAATATTTTTCCGAAAGAAAACAATAAGAAAAAATTATCGGTTTTGGAGATATGGCGCAAAATGTATACAAATTATAGAATTTTTAGATATATTTTTAAATATGAGGCAATAAATATAGTTTTTCGATTTCATTAGTTCTCCAAATATGTTATTCTTGTCCTTATCTACAAATTTGCTTCAGAGGTCAGAAGAAGATTTGCATTGGTTTCAGAGATATATCCCCGAATTTCTTTAAAAAGTCAATATTTAACCATGTTTAGATGGGGCCATAAATTCCGAGCTGGATCTGACACAGCAAAACTCAACCAAGGTTTTTGACGCTTGGGTCTGTACTTCCAAAAAATTCTCAGTTCGAATTGTTTGCACAAGATTACCTTAAAAATGTTGCACAGTGTACTTGTGGCGAACATTCGATAAATATCAGCAACTGGTATGGTGGGAAGTCTGAAAAACACAGTTTTAAATCAATAAATTTCAATAAAATATGTATAAACAATAAATAAATAATATTTGTTATTTGTTATACAAGTGCAACTACTGTTCCTACACTTGTCATTTGTAAAGTAAGATTAGAAATATTTATATACATGTAAATGTATGTGAGCAATTGTAAATGTCCTTATAGTTTAGGCAACCAAGAATTGCCATTCTCACAATCAGCTTTGTGTGTGTGAACCCATGTTGACATTGGTTATGAGTTCAAAACCAACAATGCTCCTTTAGTACAATATATACTTATGCATAGGAAACGAGTGATAATTTTGTATCTCCAAACCATTAACATTGGCAAAGTAAATTTATGTATGTGTCACAGAAGACATTAAGAGGTTTGCGTTAACCACTATCAGGGACGTACGCAGGATTTCATTTCGGGGGGGGCCCAACTTGACCAAAAATCATGAAAATTAAAAATGTTGTGTATCGTTACGTAAAGCTATTTTTAAGGGTTTTTAGTTGATTTTATGTATATTCAATATTAGCACAAAGTATATACATTCAATAGAGAGAGATCACAATATTTTAGATACAAGATTTAAATTTTGGAACTGATTATAATATACTAGTCATTGGATGTTTAGAAATGAAAATGAACCATATCAGACCACGTTCGGTATAGTTTCCATACAAAAGTTTTTAACCAAATTATACAATAGAATTGAAGCAATAACTAAAAAATCTTTCAAATGAATATTACCCATATAGATGTACGTTTTAGTGTATCCCAGATTTTTCAACCACATTAGTTCTTATTTGGCATTTTGGGTTCTAAATCCCGCAGCGAATAGCTTTCGAAAGATTTTCTGTAATTCGAGGCTATTAGCATAGTATTTAAAAATATCGTCAGTAATATGGATTTTGGAAATCCTTTTGGTGGGAGAACTTCCATGAAAAGAGTGGTGAAAATAGAGCCACGTTCGAACACAGGGATTGCATTCGCGAAGATGTCGAATAGATCGCGAAGATGTCGAATAGATATATACAGTTTAAGTTAGAAAATTGTAGTCATGACATTGTTTGATAAGGAGACGATACATTCAGTGAATTGTACAAATTTGAACTTCTATATTTCAAAAATGGTAAAACCCACGAAAATGTCATATAAAAACAATATTGTAGAGAATTTTCACTGCTTCAACATTTTCTTTAGTTACATTTTGATATGGCTTTTGGTTTCCCAGCCAAACCGTGCAAACCTAAAAAACCCTAAAATTGCGATTTTTTTTATTTTCTCATCTAGGCTTCTTTCGTTTAAAGTTGGTTCAAGAGCATCGTGATATACAATACAAATAACAGCATATTTTAATACAATACCATATAACCAAAGTTTAAGCATTAATTTTGTTTACGGTTGTTTTCAGCTACAAATTTGTTACTGAAAGGGAAAAATTCAGATTGTCATGCTATTTATAGCAGATATTATCACTTTATAATGCACAACAATACATTTTTCTCCATTATTTTATTCCACTGTTTAGCAACAAATTGATATAAACTAGGAATACACAATTTTGATTAAGGCATTAAAACAATTTTCTAAATGGTTTTCGAGATATACTCCACGAAAAACCCTTGGTATGTCGTACATATTGTCCAATAGACATTTAATTTTATGTACTTCTAATCCGCACAATACTGAATTTGTAATCGTTTTGAATACAAAATGAATTTAAAGCCTCAAGACCTTTATATTCATTACAGAATTTCAAAACACTGGCATGGCATTAAGAAGGAATTCAGTTTTACTGGAAGTTTCTCTAAAAAGAGTATTCACAAAAAAAATTAAATATTCTTAGACAACTTGTTGACAAAGTACATTTTCAGTACAGAACCTTCAGAACAATATCAGTTTTCATTTGAAATTTCAAAAACAAAAATTATTTTAGAGAAAAAATCGTAATAATTTGTTAAAGTAGCTAAAAAAAATTGTCGGACCAAACCATTTCGGGGGGGGGGCCCGGGCCCCCCGTGCCCCCCCCCCTGCGTACGTCCCTGACCACTATAATATATTTAATGTACAATGCATTTATATTATATTGTGGAAAGGAGAATTCCTTTAAAAGGGATCCGAATAGAGTTGTATGACATTTATAGTTGTAAGTAAGTGGAGTTACACGTCGCGAATACAAAAACTTTACTTTGCGACATTTTTAAATATGAAGCAACTATTAAAAATTAAGAAAATGAGACATAACTCTGTTTGTCCGAAAAAAAGAAATTATGTGCATATGATAGTTATTTAAAAATCGGGGTTTTTTCAGAATACTAGAAGATTTAAAAAGAATATTATTTTTTTTTTAATTTTTATGATTCCTAAAAATGTTGATTTTATTTAAATCTAGTTTTAAAACTATTCAGTATTCGAGTGACGTCACATTTTTTTATTTACCAAATTATCAATCTTTCCTATTAGATTTGATTTCAGTACATACATATGTATATCTAATTTTATTGTGGTTATTAAGTTAACAAAACTTAAATTTTTTGAATCTATACAACTCAGTCGGTAGAAAGCGATTCTCATTCATTAAATTCTTAAGGGTTGTTTACACCATCTATCAATGTCGTATGAGATGTCAAATTTTCTACCTGCGAATGTTGTACACATAGTGTGACCACTATGAAAATTTTCATCTATCAAAATGATTTGGCAACTCATATGTACATTTTTCATTTAGGGAGCGCTCTATTTGATACGCCATTCTCGTATGTAAACATAAATTTATCAGCTGTTTTCTGGCATTATCAAAAAAAAAAAAAAGAAAAACAAAATCTTTTAAAAAAGAAAATGGAAAGTTATGTATATTAAAATATTTAGAAAAGTAAATAAAGGGTGTTTATAATGTTATTTTCAGATCGATTGGTAGAAAGAAGCAGTCTTGGAAATGATTGCTTTGTGGCAAAAACATGAATGCCTCTATGACCCCAAACCTATTCTACCACAACAAACATGCTAGATATTCATTTTCCTTCAACCAAAATTAAAATTTGACCAAATTTGCAACTCAACAATAAATGTAAACAATGACAAAAACAGCTGTTTTTGTATTTATAGGTTATGTCATACGAAAATAACACTTGTAGGTTTGAACGCACAAATTGAAAGTTGTATGGATGACGTCAATTTTGACAAACATAGAGAATGTCGAATGGATGAAAGAAATGACAGCTCATATGACATTGATATATGGTGTAAACAGCGCTTTATTAGTATATCTGTGTAAATTAAATTGAAATATTGTTTATTTTAATTAAATTGATATATTTTGTCTTTCTTTGGTTGGTAAAGTTAAAAGATAGAATCACGACTTTGCACAATAAATTTAAATGTAATTATGAATATCTGTGATTATGTAGGTTAGGCATTGAAATGAAAAAGTATTCAAGGTAAAAAATCTTTACAAATATTTATTGCAACCACAGTTTATACAGTTGGCCATTCAGCCCAAACTAGTTAGCCCTGACTATTTAGTTTGCTGTCAAATACGTTATTGTGACATTAAATACAAAGGAAATCAAATCACAATAATGAACAATCTATTATGTTTGTTGTCAAAAGTTGTTAACAGAACTCTGAATGGCCAACTGTATAAACTGTGATTGCAACCATAGAAAAATAGGATTGATTTGGCAATTTTTGAAAAGCAAAACGTGTAATGTGAAGATGTTGCCAGATTCGGTCCTTGTAACAATAGTTTTTGTTATTTCGGACAATAATTAATTTAAGATATACAAATATGAATGTGGGGATTTCTGGGTGAAATCGGACAAAAAGTAGTTCTTGATTTCCTTTATTTTTTGCTGTGGTGATGCAGCTCATCAGCAAAACATTTTAGTATTTTTATACCCTCCACCATATGGAGGGTATAATTAAATTTGTCATTCCGTTTGTAACACATCGAAATGTTCGTCGGAGACCCTATAAAGTATATATATTATTGATCAGCATAAAATTCTATGTGATTTGACCATGTCCGTCTGTCTGTCCGTCCGTCTGTCTGTCTGTTGAAATCAAGATACAGCTCGCAATTTTAAAGTTAGAGAGTCAAAATTTGGTACAGACGTTTTAATTACTTGCAGGATGGTTGGTATTGAAAATATATCGGTCCACGTTTTGATATAGCCCCCATAGAACGGAACCTCCAGATTTTTGGTATTTTTAAGGTTTTATCTTCATTATCCTACCAAAATGGCTGAAATTTGATACTTAGTCTTTTTTAGGGGTATAAAACTTTCCCCCAGAATTTTGTCGGTATCGGTCTACACCTTCATATAGCCCCCATAGAACGGTACCTCCCGATTTTCGGTTGTTTTAAGGTTTTAGCTTCATTATCCTTCCGAAATGGCTGAAATTTGGTACGTAGTCTTCTTTAGGGGTATTCAACTTTCCCCCAGAATTTTGTCGGTATCGGTCCACACCTTCATATAGCCCCCATAGAACGGTACCTCCCGATTTTCGGTATTTTGAAGGTTTTAGCTTCATTATCTTACCAAAATGGCTGAAATTTGGTACGTAGTCTTCTTTAGGGGTATAACACTTTCCCCCAGAATTTTGTCGGTATCGCTCCACACCTTCATATAGCCCCCATAGAACGGTACCTCCCGATTTTCGGTATTTTGAACGTTGTGGCCTCAATATTCCACCGAAATGGCTGAAATTTGGTATTTAGACTTCGTTAAGGGTACTCAAACTTCCCCTTTAAATTTGTCGGTATAGGTCCACGCCTTCATATCGCCCCCATGGAAAGGTACCTCCCGATTTTTCGTATTTTGAAGGTTGTGTCTTCAAAATGGCTGAGTATTTAGTCTTCAATGTGATATAAAACTGTTAGCCAGAAATATGTCTGTACAGGTCCACGCTTTCATATTGCTCCATTTCTAACTAAAATTCGTCGGTATAGGTCCACGTTTCGATATAGCCCCCATAGAACTGTACCTCCCAATTTTCGTAATACTGAAGATTGTGACGTCAATATCCAACCGAAATGGCTGAAATTCGTTATTTCGTCTTTCAAGTGTTATAAAATATTCCAGAAGAGTATTATCAGTATAGGTCCACGTCTTCCTATATCCCCATAGAAGCGTACTTCTTGATTTTCGATATTTTTTTTAGCCACATTCTCTTACCGAAATATAGGAAATTTGGTATTTAGTCTTCTTTGAGCCTAAAAACTTGCCTCACATTGTTTTACCGAAATTGCTGAAATTTAGTATTAAGTCCTCTTCATACACGAAAGGAAACTAATTATTCCATTTTACTTTAATACAACTTGTGGTGGAGGGTATAACAAGTTCGGCCCGGCCGAACTTAACGCGGTTTAATATTTAAAATCAATTTTTATCAATGATTGTACTCTTCGATTTTCTTGAAATTTTTTAACATTAAACTACGATTAATTACAAAAATGTTATGTTCTATTTGGTAGTGGGATTCCAGTAATTACTATTTTTTTTAAATATTTAAAAATTTGCCAATATTTTTTTTTCCTTTATACCAGTGTGAAACGTTTCTTATTTTACAAAAAAAAAATCATTTTTTAACATTTTTTTGTAGTTCTATTTGGGAATTTATCTTAAACATCTTAAGAACTGCTTCATTTTTCGATTTTGAAAATGATTTAGCAATTATTGTACCAGCCGGACAATAAATTAACTAAATTGATGATCAAAAAACAACTGTTTGGGAATTATAGGAATGGACATCCGAGCCGAATAATTTACCAAATATTAAAGTGTTATTTTCACCAGGAGATGGTTATTAAATACGAAGGAAGATTTGAATTTGAGACATTAAACGGCCAAACTCATTGCGGGTACAAGAAAACTTCATTCAGTAATACCTACTAATGCTGTTAAAACATTTACTAAACCCTTTTTCAAATTGAAAAATGAAGAAGTTGCTATGGTGCTAAAGATGAATACCCAAATAAAACAACAAAACAAATATTAGTAAACTCAATTTTTTATTTATTTTTTTGTTTTTAGTTAAAAAAAAAACAAATTTTTCACAGAGGCATACAAAACAACTTCTTGACAAATTTAAAAAAAAAATAGAAAAATAGTAGTTATTCGAATCCCACTACCAAATAGGACTTAAAATTTTTGTAATCAATCGTAGTTTAATACAAAAAATTTCCAGAAAATCGAGGAGTACAATCATTGATAAAACTTGATGTTAAATATTAAATCGCGAAAACTACTTCCAAGCCTACTGTGCAACATTTTTTTTCTATTTTTTATTAGATAGCTGATAAAGCTGATACAAATTACAACAAATAGTTGTTCTATTTGGACCAATATTAAAGAATTTATGAGTATTTCTTTCCACAGAGTTTTTACAGAATTCGACTTTTTTAAGGCGCGTTAGTCAAAAAAATCTGAAAATATGTATGTATATTTAAATATTTTGCTGATGAGCAGCATCACCACCGCATTTTGAAAAAATAATCCCATAAATATTCCTTTAAAAGTTAAAGAATTTAAGACATCTAAAATTAGATAATTGACCAAAGCTCAGATTCGGACTCCACTCATTTATATGAAACTACCAAAGTGCCCGCTACTTCGCATGCGGAAAGGTATATACAAAACAAACAATCAGGCATGTCACAGATTCCGATAGGAATGGTTTCAATTCCTTAATTTCATTTCGATCGTTTTTGTTTTAGCTTCTTCAGATTTCGATCGATTTGGTGAATTTCGAAAATCGTATTATTTAGTATAAATATGGCAACATTAGAGGAATCAAAAGAAACAAAACAGAAACATATGATTACAAAACACTGTGGAAGCAGGAATTTTGAAAATATTCTGTTTAAAGAAATTTTGCGTGCGCGAAAGGAAAGTTACGTTTTATTGAAAATTCAATTTTTCTATTGTTTCGGTAATCGTTGCTCAAAATAATCAACATAACACAGAATTGACATTTGAAACCCAGTGAGTTTGTTAAATCCGATTATATATACACGTACTATTAGTACCACTTCAGTTCGATTTTCAAAAAATCAGCCGAAACTTAACCCTACACATCATCAGCGAGCCACACTTTCGGGGCATTTTTATTGCATTAATAATTTAAATTCTTGTAAAAAATACACCCAATACGATATCAGCCCTCAGCGACCTTTAACCACATATCTCAACCCTACACTGACATTAATACCAAATAATAACAGCAATCGTAATTCCAATACCAACTTAGTACCGCTTAGTACTTTTCGTACCGATAAGTATGAATTTACAAAACTTTCTCAATCCTACACTCCAACAGCAATCCCACTACTACTTCAGCGTTATCCTACTGTACCAAATTTATTACCATTTAGCACTTTTCGTACACATAGGTACGAATTTGCAAAACTACCTCCATATCTCAATCATACGTTCCTACAGTGATCCTAATTTTTAAGGATTCCAACTCTATCCAAATTTAGTACAATTCAGTACTTTTCGTACAAATGAGTACACTTCTAAACCTTGATTCTCATTCCAAATGTCAAGCTTCTAGCTCAATCCGTTCAGATGATACCAAATGGTACCAAATTGTTTACATTTTAGTAATTATACCCTCAGCCTTTAGGCTAAAGAGGGTATATACACTTCGATACGACAAATAACGTGCCTCATCGAAATAATTGTTTTAGACCCCAAGTATGTTTGTACGATATCCGTTTTAGACAATTTTGAGTAGATCTAGCAATGTCCGTCCGTCTGTCTGGCTGGCTGGTGCGCACGATAACTCTCGAACGGATCAATAGATTCGGTTCACATTTTGGGTATCGAAATATTTTGTCCAGATTTGATTTAAATTCGAAGATGGGCCATATACGTCCACTCCTTCAGGTACCTCCCCCACAAATGTTCAAAAATTGTCCCAAAACTTGTGCGCACTATAACTCTCGAAGGGAGTAACCGAATTGAACCAAACTTTGCATATGGTAATACTACCTCTAGGCATACATCTGGTTCGAATATGGATTATATCGGTCCACTCCTTCAGGTACCTCCCACACAAAATTTGAAATAAGTGCTAAACTTATCAACCAAATTGGTTGAATTTTGAGATGCGGGGTTTTCACTTTTCCGATAAAAATTATGGACATAGGTCTACGTTTTGATATAGACCCCATATAACGGTACCTCCCGATTTTCGGAATATTGAAGATTTTACATATGTTTCACGCCCAAATAGCCGAAATTTTTCATGGAGGATTCCCAATGGACCAAAAAACTTTTCTGATAAAAATTATGTACATAGGTCTACGTTTTGATATAGCTCCAATAGAACGGTAGCGTCCGATTTTCGGTATTTTCAAGGTTTTAGCCACATTAAACAACCAATGTGCATAGCTGATATTTGGTATTTAGTCTTCGCCAGGTCTTGCGAAATATTTTACAGAGAATTGGTGGTATTGGTTCACGTTTTGATATAACCCCCGTGGAACGGTACCGCCAAATTTTCGGGTTTTTAAGATTTTAGCCACATTATCCACCCAAAATTACAGGAATTTGGTGTTCAGTCTTCATATATTTTTGTGAGTTTATTGAATACATCAACATTTTGTCTTCAAATAAGAGAATTTTCTTAAATTTTTTTTGACCGATTAATGGTCAATAAACGGCACATTTTTTGTTAAAAATCGAAATTTTGCCTTTGTATTATTTTCCTTGACGGTGTATTCTTTTCGGGGGCAAGTCCATACTTTTCATTTTACACAAATTAAAACTTTTTGAAATAAATGAGTTTATATGTGAAAAAATTAGATTTTTTTTTAATATATTTTTTATTTTTATAGTTTATTCATTTACACTGTGCAACACGAAAATTATTAACCATATTCTGACACCGCAGCGTGATAGAAGACGAAAAACGAGAGGACACGTGTCTCGCCGTTTTTTCGTATCTCATCAACTTTCGCGGTTATAGGCCTCCAAAGGTTTGAGGCTTTGGTGTACAAAGGCTCATTTAGTCAGGACTATATCTTCCAAACCGTTAGGAAATTTGAATTTATCTCGGAGGCAAAGTTGTAGCTCTTGTCTTAAAGAACAAAAATTGTGAACACATATAATCCATCAAGCTTCATCTGCCAGGTCAAAATAGCCATGGTAAAATTTCTTTTAAAATTTTTTGTCATGTTTTGTTATACAGCTTTCAAACCGATCAAATTTAAAACAAACAACCAACCACAAAAACTTCAGATCTCAATAAACATCTTTCTAGAATATACGAACCCTGTAGAAACGGATCTTAATGGTCTAAATAGCAAAACAATTTCGATTTTTATCCTCTTTTTTCGGCTTCTGTTCCATAGATATTAAACCGCTCAAAATTCAAGAAAACAATCAACCACAATAGCGTAGCGAAGGCATCAATAAACAACTTTCTGGAATATGCGAAATGTCTAGGAACGGTTCTTAATGGTGAAAATAGCAAAAATCTTTTGAAAATATGCAATTTTTATACTTTTTTCTCCGACTCTGGTCCAAAGATACGCAACCGCCCAAAAATTAAGGATACCGTCAACCACAAACATGTACCTAAGATTTCAATAAACAACTTTTTAGAACATATGAAGATTCTAGGAATGATTCTTAGGGCTGAAATTGGCGAACAATTACATTTTTTAACATTCCCCTTGCTCAGGTTTGGAAATAACAAACTGTTAAAAACTGAAGGAAATTTGAAAGGTTTGTTATTTACGGACCTGAACAGGAAAGAATGATCTAAAATAATCGAATTTTGAGCTTGAAGAATCGTTCCTATAAACTTCATTTGTTCTTGAAACTTGTTTGTTGAAATCTAAGGTAAATTTTTGTAGTTGACTGTAATCTTAATTTTTGGGCGGTTGCGTACCTTTGGACAAGAGTCGGAGAAAAAAGTATAAAAATTGGATATTTTCAAAAGATTTTTGCTATTTTTACCATTAAGAACCGTTCATAGAAATTTCGCATATTCCAGATAGTTGTTTACTGAAGCCTTTGCTACACTATTGTGGTTGACTGTTTTCTTGAATTTTGAGCGGTTTAATATCTATGGAACAGAAGCCGAAAAAAGAGGATAAAAATCGAAATTGTTTTGCTATTTAGACCATTAAGATCCGTTTCTACAGGGTTCGTATATTCTAGAAAGATGTTTATTGAGATCTGAAGTTTTTGTGGTTGGTTGTTTGTTTTAAATTTGATCGGTTTGAAAGCTGTATAACAAAACATGACAAAAAATTTTAAAAGAAATTTTACCATGGCTATTTTGACCTGGCAGATGAAGCTTGATGGATTATATGTGTTCACAATTTTTGTTCTTTAAGACAAGAGCTACAACTTTGCCTCCGAGATAAATTCAAATTTCCTAACGGTTTGGAAGATATAGTCCTGACTAAATGAGCCTTTGT
Organism: Musca autumnalis; assembly: GCF_047663935.1. Lineage (NCBI taxonomy): Eukaryota > Metazoa > Arthropoda > Insecta > Diptera > Muscidae > Musca > Musca autumnalis. Next base: position 198,458,693 of record NW_027411755.1, read on the forward strand.
ACACCAAAGCCTCAAACCTTTGGAGGCCTATAACCGCGAAAGTTCATGAGATAGGGAAAAATGGCGAGACACGTGTCTTCTCATTTTTGGTGTTCTATCACACTGCGGTGTCAGAATATGGTTAATAAAACATGACTCAAAAAATTACACACAGTGAAATTGGCCCAAAATTAAAAAAAAAAAAAAAAAAAAAACATAGAGACGTTATAAGGGTTGAGTTTACTTATTTTCTTTGTGTCCGAGGCGAGGGTATATCTCCGTCGGCACAGCTGACTGATACTTTCTAACTTGTTTGATCATTATAAAATATGGAAAATAATACCTTACGTTTCCAGTAATGACGGCGTATATATTGTTACGAATGTAACTGATAGGTTAGGTTAATTTAGTTGAATTTCCGTTAATTCAAAAATTTGAATTGTAACGTAAAGTTTTTACATGTTATTTTACATGTTATTGATGTGCTTTTGTTTTCATTTGTTTTGCCATTATCATGCAATTATCGCTTAGTTTGCTATCTTTTGTATTTGTTTCCATTTGTTGTATTTTCTTTATGTTTGTTTTGTAATTACCTCATTATTGTGCTTGTCCACTTGTATTGATCTTCGCCCATGTATGTGAGTTTGGGTGTTCGCTTAGTGCGAATGTGTTCGTTGCACAGATTCGGGATGTTACCAGATATTTTCTGGAGAATTTCCCGAACAAGGAGATTTTGGGATAAATACAGGTGGGATCAGCAACAGCGAATTAGTTGTGTTCTAGACTTTAAACAGAACAGTTGGTTAAAGAACAAGCTGCGTGCTAACTAGAGACAAGCTGTTTGCTTAGCAATTAAAGTCGGTAGCGAATAAGTGTAGAAAAGTAAATAAAGCATTGTAGAAACGTAATCTGAAACGAACCTTGTTTTATTTGATACAAATCGTATCGGGGAATAAAACAACGTCTACACGGAGATGAGTTAAACCTAATTCCATAACAATACGTATGTACATATGTTCTATATCTCTGGTATGTTACCACGTATATCAACTTATGTATGACCGGACGGCTAAAATATGTCGAAATCATATAAAATAAATTCCTTGGAAAATAGTGCCCTGGTGTAGTGGAGTAGGGTATCTATCACTCATTTACTTAAAGAGTGAGTGACACATCACAAAAAATCGAGTTTCGAGAAAAACGCGTTTTAAGTTGGCGATTGTTATTTGAGTTCCCAACATAAAAAGGTTATTATACATACAAAAACAAAATAACTACTTGGACCATATTTTGCAAACAACTAGCCAGATATCAGTGCTAAATTTCTGTGCAAGATCAAGCATGATTTGAAGTGTTTTAGTGCTTTATAAACCAAAAAAACACTTTTTTGTTGAATTATGCCAAACTCGTAGTAAAAGGGCTGTAACTCGTTGAGATTTAGACATATCAGCATGAAAATTTGACACAAGATAAAGTAGAAGTCGTAGCAAAAATAGAAATTGCTAACTCAGAAAACGCATTTTTGAGTTATGCTATTCTTTGAGTTAATGAGGAATATGGTCGTCCCTGTCTGACTATAACCCTCTCTTGCTTGTTTGAAAAATGTTTGATTCATTTTTGTTTTCAGTAACGGGAGTTTGGTAGAAATTCGAAGGAATTTGATTTCGAATCGTCTTAGTGAAAAGGGCCATTAATATAGTCTACATACATACTATGGTGGAGGGTTTAAAAAGGTTCCAGATTTAAACTAATGCAAATGAATACAAACAATTGATTATTAATTATTAAAAAATCGTTTTTTATTTCACAAATAAATTAATTATATACATAAACAAAAATAAAAATGTACATACATATTGATAATTACAGTTGATTGCAAGGCATATTTCTTGTTTTCATTGTGAGTTAAAATAATAAAAATTAATTGAAATATATTCCAGAGGTATATTCCGTGACTGGATATGAATATAAACAGATTTTGAAAAAGTAGTATCCTAATAACTGTGATAAAAATATATTTTAAACTTATGTTACAGGACAATATTTTGTTTCAAATATAAAATAATAAACATTAATATCGGCACTCCAAGAGTTACTTATCTATGAAATACGTAAATGTGTCAAATAAAAATCTAAACAAAATTGTTTAAACTATGTATAACAAAAAATCTATGTCTTGAACAAATGTAAAAACTTAGTTTTTTGTTTGCGTTTGATCGTCTATATTTTGTAAGAATATCCAAATAAAACTTACGAAACATCTCTACGTTGTGATATATTCGTGAGTTTAAGATAAGTATTGGTAAGGTCACTTAGATTTATACATTCTGCCAGAAAAATACATTCGAATTTATACTTATCACAGCAGTTATTACTTTACAATTAATATGTTATGTTCGTCAAATTCAAGACTAGCCACCAAACCTATTTGACGTTATGTTTATTAGATCCTTGGTGTATACTAATTGTATATCCAAATATACTATATATCCATCCATAATCATCCGTTCATTCGAATAGTAAACTCGTTCCTCGTCCTTCTCTACCACCCCTTCATCGCTGAGTCATTGAAGCAACAAATGCCTGCAGGCTATAATACCGATCACCATCATCCTTGGTAACACTTGTGACATGATGAAACTGACATGGTTGTGAAATTTGGGCCTTAGGTGGCAATGGTACATGACGCATACGTTTCGATTTATCCTTCTCCCTGGGTAATGTTAGCATATTATTTTCCGGATCACTTAGCAGCGGTTCCAAATGCAGCCATATTTCTCTTGCCGCTGTTGTTGTATCATAACTGAAACCAATCATCTGTTCACGATTACTTGACAAATTCATTGTATGAAATGATGGACCCGCCACTTGATAATTTGACAAATTACTAATACGATCAGACCACAAGGCGAAACAGGAACCCCTCTCGGCCAACACTAATGTAATGCGTTTTATTTTCCGGGTACGTGCGCTTCCTTTGTCATATAAGATCACAGGAATTCCGGTGAATTTTAATTGCCAATCATTATCTTGACCCCTACCCTCATAGAGATTTGCCAAGGCTGAGGCAACAAATATCTCTGTACCCAAACCGGCAAAGAAACACTCAACTTGTTCGATTTCATAATCGGAAAGTATGTTTGTGTTCAACATATCTAAGCTGTTTGTATCGGAGGAGGAATATGCAGCACCTTCAGCATAAATTGTAGCACTCATTGCTGTGTTAATATCACCATTTTGTGAACCATGCGACGAAGACCATTCTGCATTCGCCAAAACAATGTCATTGTTATCCGTGGAGTTTGTACCCTCTGAGGATTCGGATGGAGGGGCTGTATTTGTGTAAGACATCTGAAAATATAAAAAAGAAAGCAACATATTAATTATGAAGAATAAGGCAGATATTTTATAAAGAAGTAAAAAGAAAGGGTGTAAAGTGAAGTTTGAGACGCATAAAATTTTTTGTATAGCTCCCCCTACTCAAAGAGAGAAGATATAATTAAGAGAAATTAGAAGAAACGATTTTTAGAAGTTTTTTATTCAGTTCTAATCATTCACTTTTATCTTTATATATCGACGCCTCCAAACAATAGTATGCTAAGTCGACTTAACATATTTTCAAGTTCTTTACATTTTTATATTTAACGTACTTTAACTTAAATTCTGTCAAAATTTGGTAATAATCGGACAATCCGAACAGAAGTTATAAACAAATATTGACTTAGCATAGTACTGAAGGTCAAAGAAATTTCCAAACTTTTAGAGCTTGTCCTGCAAAACTCACTGTTCAGAATTAGCAAACTATTATTTGGAAGTGTCGAACGTCCTTTAACTTAAATTCTGTGAAATTTTGGTAATGATCGGTCAATCCGAACAGAAATTATAAACAAATATTGACATAGCATAGTACTGAAGTTCAAAAAAAATTCCACACTTTGAGAGCTTCTCCTGCAAAACTCACTTTTTAGACTTAGCATACTATTATTTGGAGGTGTCGATATGTAAGCAAACCAACGGCGACTGGTTCTATGTATCGTATTGTCTTGGAGAAATCTTCGACCAACTTCGGCTGCTCAGGCCTTAGTTGGATCCAGGACTACTGCGGTAGGAGCCAAAAATGTAAATTTTATAACCTACACCACGAACTGTATTGAAGTGAATAAGAACAGTTAGTTTCCTTCCGTTTATGAAAGTACTCAGCTCTCTTCTTATTGCAGGAGTAGTATATCCCAAAGTAAACGTGAGCCTATACTGTCTGTTTTTTGCAAGGGATGTTTTGTACCTGTATAAATGTATTGTACCTTTAGCGAATACTAAATACCAAATTTCAGTTACTCCGTTTGAATAATGTGGCTAAAACTTCCAAAATGCCGAACATCGGAGGGTACCGTTCTATGGGGGCTATATGAAGACTTGGAACAATACCAAATAATTTCATTTGGAAACTTGAAGCCACAATCTTCAAAATACCGTAAATCAGGAGTACTGTTCTATTAGGGCTATATGAAGATGTGGGCCTATACCGACAACTTTCTGGTAGAAAGTTGTATTCCCCCAATGAAGATTAAATATCAAATTTAAACCATTTCGGTGGGATATTGGAGCCAAATTTTTAAAATACCGAAAATTTGGAGGGGCAGTTCTATGGGGTCTAATCCTATACCGTAATCCTGTACCGAAAAAATTCATGAGGAAAGTTGTATACCACCAACACAAAATGCCAAACTTCAGCCATTTCGGTGGGATATTTAGGCCACAACCTTCAAAATATCGAAAATCGGGAGGTACCGTGCTACAAGGGCTATATGAATGCATGGACCTATACCGAAAATTTTCAGGTGGAAAGACCCCCAACATAGACTAAAAGCCACATTTCAGCTATCTCGGTGTGTTAATGAGCCTAAAACCTTCAAAATACCGAAAATCGGTAGGTACCGTTTAATGGGGGCTATATGAAGGCGGGGACCTATACCGACAAATTTCAGGCGGAGAGTTTTATACCCTCAATGAAGACTAAATACCAAATTTCAGCTATTTCGGTGTGTTAATTAGGCTAAGGCCTTCAAAATACCGAAAATGGGGAAGTACTGTTCTATGGGGGCTATATGAAGATGAGAACCTATACCGACAAATTTCAGGTGGAAAGCTGTATACCTCCAACGAAGACTAAATACTAAATTTTAGCCATTTCAGCCACAACCTTCAAACTACCGAAAATCGGTTGGTACTGTTCTATGGGGGCAATATGAAAACGACGACCTATACCGACAAATTTCCAATAAAAAGTTTTACACCCCCAACGAAGGCTAAATATCAAATTTTAGCTATTTCAGTGTGCTAATTAGACTAAAGCCTTCAAAATACCGAGAATCGGGAGGTACCGTTCTAGGGGGCTATTTGAAGGCGTGGACCTATACCAACAAATTTCAAGTGGAAAGTTGTATGCCCCCAACGAAGACTAACTACGGGAGGTAAAATTCTAAGGAGCCTATATCAAAACGTGAACCAATATATCCCCAATACCAAAGATCCTAGGAGTAATAGAAACTTCTATAGCAACTTACAAAGCTCTATTTTAAAAATTTCGAGCTGCATCTTTATTCAAGCAAACTGGCGGGCAGATGGACAGATGAACATCTTTGTATCGACTTAGAATTTTTATACTGATCAAGAATATATCGCTCATTTACTCAAAGAGTGGTATAACTCAAAAAATACGTTTTCGGAGTTAGCAATTTTAATTTTTTCTGCGACATCTATTTTATCTTGGGTCAATTTTTCATGCTGATATCTCTAAAACTCGACGAGTTACAGCTTATTTACAACGAGTTTCGTATAATACAACACCAAAGTTGTTTGAGTTTATGAAGCACTAAAACACTTCAAATCATGCTTGGTCTTGCACAGGAACTTAGCACTAATATCTGGCTAGTTGTTTGCAGAATATGGTCCAAAAAATAATCTTTTTAAGTTGGAAGTCAAATTTCAATCGCCAACATAAAACACTTTTTTCTGGAAACTGAATTATTTTGAGATATGTAACTCTTTGAGTATATGAGCGATATATATAAAGTAGGGTCTCCGACCAATGTTTCGATGTGTTACAAAGGAAATGACAAATTTTATATTCCCTCCATATTACTGTGGGCGGCATAAAAAGAAAATGAAAAAAAGACATCTGTTGCTGTGCCATCGGTATCATCGTCGTCGTCCGAATACGAGACACCCCCGCAATCTCACCAACAACAAAAATGCAGCATCTAAAACCCCACGTTGTTGTTCAGCGCCCCGGATAGACATGATTGGTGCAATTCAATTGCAGCGGTCTCTGCAACAAAATCAGCGAAATTTTAGACCTTATGAATCGGTCGACGTAATCCACTAAACAAAACTCACAGTCACCTGTAGCTTACAACGTTGCAATGGTTTCAATGTTTTGCAGAAGGTTCGTATTAGAAGCGGAGAAGGAGGACTTGCCTTCCTTATACACCAGTCTCGCTTGAATCTAGTGACCTATACTTGATTATATCGGGGTAACAGTAAAGTGTGGGACTGCCGAGGTAGAATTGCTTAATGAGTGTATACCATCCCATGCAATAACCAGAGGGCTAGAGTGCAGGCCGAGCAAATTGATAGCTCCGCCTTTTGCACGGTGAACGAACACACACCCACGAGCAGTTTACCACAGCTCAACAGACATTACCATTGTGGAACCCGGTCTGATAAATTACGTGTTCTGGCAGACCTTCGTTTCCCTTGGCTCAGGCCACCTTCCTATCATCGTCTTAGTTAGCATATCACACGACTTCATAACCTCTGACTGCGGTACTTATCTGAACAATGGAAAAGCTGATTGTCAAGGTTTAAGAGAATTTACCAATCACCGTTTTCGAGACCTATCCATTTCCTCAGATCCTCGGATACCTTAGAGAATTTTCCGGGACATCATCACAGCAGCAGCCGCTCCTTTCTGTATACCTGCTGGTCGAGTACCTAAAATAAAACCAAATTTCCCAACAGAGATGTACAAACTCCAAAGACCCAAGAATTAGGGATTTTCCTCTAAAAGTCAACAGGCTAGTATTCAAGCATAAGCGGAAAAAGTGGCAAGACCACCTGAAACAATGCAACATTGGAACAGGATTAAGTAAATTCACCCTATCTCTCTTGGGATGCTTCATAAATTGCTGGTTAAAATGACACGTGCGCATCAGTCACTGTCACGGCGTTAAATGGCAATGGTTTAAATCATTCGAATCCGGGAACGAATGACGATAGAACGGCTGTTACATTCAACCCTCTTTGCCGAGAAGTTTCACCAGTGTCCTAAATCAATCGTTAAAAACCTGTCGCAGGTATCAAAGATTCCAGAGGCACTAATTCTCCACACAGTACAACAACAGTAGTACTAGCCATATATACACATATCAGTTGAGGACTGAACCAGAATATGCCGTGAAACCGAACAGGCATGATGGCTCTGGACCTATCGAAGGCCTTCGATACCGTCAACCATGCCAAGCTGTTGGAGGACATAGACAAGACTTCCCTCCAGGTGTGTTTGAAACGTTGGATAATAAACTATATCTGTGGACCCCAATCGTTTGTAGAATTTAGAAATAAAGATTTAAAGACCCGTGTAGTTAAACAGGAAGTTCCCCAATTTTTATGAAATTCCACACGCTCCGGGATGACTGTGCGATCTTGACGTCGGCTACTATCGTCACTCAGATATGTGATACATTAAATATCTGAAAAGCTGACTCAGTGCACCTCTCCATATAAGGATTATGAAAATATTCTCACTGTTCAGCATCTGTACGTCTGAAATTGGGCTCCCGCTGAGCCTATTGGTCGATGGTGGCCACTAACTATCCCCAGATATGGGGTGTAACTTTTGATTACATGTTTAAGTTGTACGCGCAAGCCACTGCTGGATGTGACAAGATCAGAAGTAGGAACAAGGTACTCAAATCGCTGTACCAAAAGAAACCTTTCGAAGCAATAAGCCGGTCAGTGGTAAGCTGTGCGGCGCCAGTCCACTGGAGATTCCATACACTACTAGTCTGTTGATGATTGAATCAATTTGGGGTGTGGTTGTAACGTTTTGTTTGCCTGACATTCTGACTGTCAGGAAGAATATTCAAACGTGCCACTATGTCGATCTGAGGACTACAACTCGGCCAGTGGATCATCTTCATGAGGAGGCGAAGATTGTACCCGTATATCAACACAAAAAGATGTTGTCGATGCTGCACCTACTTGGTTATTATCGCCGTGTGCATCGCTGCCACAATTTATTGGACAGGATTCCCCTACCCAAGCACATCAGGAGAGATCTTCATTACCAAAAGAACAATCGGAAACCTCTAGATCATCGAGGGCAGGGACGTACGCAGGATTTCATTTCGGGGGGGGCAACTTGACCAAAAATCATGAAATTAAAAAATGTTGTGTAGCGTTACGTAAAGCTATTTTAATTGGTTATGGCCACTTATAAGAATCCATTTTCATGCATTTGTTTAAGAAATCTATTAAACCTTGAGTTACCTTTTTTTTAATCTTTCTGACAAATGCCCGCCTATAAAGCACTGTTTTTACTAAAGCAGTTTACGGTACCCACTGTAGTTTGAAAAAGAATAAACCGATCAGCATATAATTTTGTGGGATCATTATGAACCTAATAATCTTGTCCATTATCGGAACGGAATTTAAAAAAAAAAAAACAATTTTTAAAAATTTTGAAAACTTAAAATCGAAATTTCGATTTTAACAAAAAATAAAAAACTGTAAAAATTTGACATTTTTGTTGGACTCCGTCAGCAGTCCAGTCTCAGTTAATCACATGCTTTATGTGTATAATAGTCCCACAAAAACATATAAAGACCGGAGCATCCGTTTTCGAGCTACAGTGGGCACCGCATTCAATTTAATATGAAATTTTATATGAAACTAGCTGACCCGGTTCCGCGTTGCTGGCCCGTCGTTTTGGATTTCCGTGTAAGCCTTTGTAATCTATTTACAATTTATCAGTTAAATATTGATCCCTCTAGATTTTCGAACCGCATTGTTGGCCCGTCGTTTTAGTGACCAATGCACATTATCGGTGTTGTACTGTATTCTAAAATGTGGGATTGATCGCGCTTTCCCACCTATTGGAGCCCGGGTTAAAAGCGTTTTTGTAGTCACGCTTACTAAAATTAAGGATATTATCTATAATTATACATTTTGGGTTGACCGCGATATTCCATTTCCGAGATGACCATTCGAGATCAAGACAGTAAAAATCATATTATTGCAAACGTTTTTTAAACAAAACGTTCAAAAATAACTATAATTTCACGATTTCTTAAAAAATTTTGTGGGGGAGGTACCCTGGTCACTCCTCTGACCACTATAAAAAGTAGTTAAAAACCTATTCTCAGACCTACAAACTCCACATACAAAATTTCATCAAATTCGGTCCAGCCGTTTCGGAGGAGTTCAAAGCCGAACACCGTGACAGGAGAATTTTATATATATATAGATATTGATGCATAGCATATAAATTCAATAGAAAGAATTCATAATATTTAGGATACAATTTTAAATATTTACAGAGTAGAATATTTAGAATTGAAAATAGAATATAATCATATAGGTCCACGTTATGGTTTATCGCAGTATTTTACAAACACAAATAATTGCCGTTATCTCTGCTATAGCAAGATTTTCACTATTTCGATGATCTTAGCTTAATTTTTAAGAATATCGTCTGTCGTTATGTTTCCAAATGAAAACATTAAGAAAAATTTAACAGTTTTGGAGATATGGTGCGGAATGTATACAAATTATGAAATTTTTAGATATATTATAACATTTGAGGCAATAAATGTAATTTTTCCAGTTCATTATTTCTCCAAATGTTTTAGTCTGGCCCAAGGCATATTTATACAAGGTAAAAGTGACAACCTGCTGTATTCTTACTTTTTTTGTAAATTTAGTTTTCAAAATGTAATAGGGTCTACTCATGAAATTTGAAACTTCGAAATTTGCTACCATAAAATTATTGTTTTCACCGTAAACGTGTAATAACAATGAATTACGATAGTTCTGTATGCCTTATATTTACATTTTGATTCAAATTTGTTCTATTTTAGAGGATTTTCAAAATGTATTTATGTCTTTCCTGAAAAAAAATTTTGGAACGACCCTATTATTCAATATTTATTTTTGACAATTAATTTTCAATAACTACCATGTTGTTTTTGTAAATTTGTTAGTTGTTGTAATTCATGCATATACCTTATATAAATTTGCCTTGGTCTGACCCTTATCTACAAATTTGCTTCAGAGGTCAGAAGAAGATTTTCATTGGTTTCAGAGATATAGCCCCGAGTTGGTTTAAAAAGGGTTTAATAGGGTCTACTCATGAAATTTGAAACTTCGAAATTTGCTACCATAAAATTATTGTTTTCACCGTAAACGTGTAATAACAATGAATTACGATAGTTCTGTATGCCTTATATTTACATTTTGATTCAAATTTGTTCTATTTTAGAGGATTTTCAAAATGTATTTATGTCTTTCCTGAAAAAAAATTTTGGAACGACCCTATTATTCAATATTTATTTTTGACAATTAATTTTCAATAACTACCATGTTGTTTTTGTAAATTTGTTAGTTGTTGTAATTCATGCATATACCTTATATAAATTTGCCTTGGTCTGACCCTTATCTACAAATTTGCTTCAGAGGTCAGAAGAAGATTTTCATTGGTTTCAGAGATATAGCCCCGAGTTGGTTTAAAAAGTCAATATTTAACAATGTTTGAATAATCCGAGCTGGATCTGACTCAACAAAACGCAACTAGGGCGTTTGTATTTTGGGTCTGTACTTTCACAAAATCCTCACTTCAAATTGTTTGCACAAGATTACCTTAAAAATGTTGCACAATTTTATTTACCGGAGTAGATAGAGTCTGATTCCAGGATTATTTTTACTTTTAATAAAATGTTACAAAAGAAGCGTTATAATTTTTGTTCTTTTAGTTTTGACAAATAACAATCGATCCTTATTGAACCCCACATAATTATTAGCTAATAATAAGATAATTAATTTTGGAAACGGATCTTATTTTGAGCGACACTCCTCTCGATAGTTACCGCGCCCATAAGCTATTTTTGTTGGTCACCGTAGTATATACATTTTTGTCAGGAAGCATGAACTTGTCCACGAAAAATAGGATATCGCTGTAAACAAGACTACAAAATGTCCAAAGGATCCTCGAACAGTCTTTAAACTGCAGTTATGTTAGACTTGTATGAGGGACCTGAAGATGTTGTCCAAAAAAATTCTCTTGGAACTTGATGTACTTTTGTAAGTAAATTTGCGAGTGGAACTAGGTTCGATTTTAGAGTGAATAGGTTAGTCCCTTCGACCATTTTAGTTAACATTTTTTAACTTTTATGGCAGAGGTACCGATATAACTTAAATTTAATTTGGACAAAACATTACGAGATCCATATCTTGGACCAAATCGTTTGATCCGTTCGAGAGTTATCATGAGTTTCAACCTGCCAGACAAACAGAGATACAGACGGACGGACGGTGGTAAGTATTTCCATCTTGTCTGAAACGAATATCGTCCAAACATATGTGGAGTCTAAAATCATTATTTTGATGAGACCTATTTGCTTCGTATTCTAGTGTATATAATCTCGTAACCTTAAAGTCTGAGGATACAATTATACTTCGGTGATGATAAAGAAACAAAATAAAGTGACACACAAAAAATCATTTGTCGTCATTGCATTTGCATTGCATTTTAAATTGCTATTTTTATTTTCAAAATCAGTTTTACAAATAGTGCTTAATAGCTAAAGCATTACATAAACAGTAAATAAACATTCTCTTACTTTTACAAGTTTATAGAGACTACTACATAGATATATATTTGTGCTGCATTATGTGCTAGCATATTTTTTCAGTTAATTATATTTTATTTCAAAATAATTCATTTTAATTCAATTTGTCGTCATTATTTTCTCATACTGTTTAGCAGCTAATTTGCCTAAAATAGGATAACAAAATTTTGGCGATGCCAGTAAAACAAATTTCTAAATGGCTTTCATGATGTAGTCCACGAAGGACCGACTCTTCATACATTTTATCCAATAGAAATTTTTTCATATACTTCCATTCCCACAATACTCAACTCGTTATTTTTGTTGTTACAGAATGAGTTTTAAGCTTCGAGAGCTATATATAGTTCGAATATGACATAAAGTTGGAGTATATTCATTATGGAATTCACATTTTATAGTGGAATGATATGACATGAAGAAGTAATTCAGTAATTCCCCCTGCGTACGTCCCTGATCGAGGCTATAAATCAGGATGCACAGTGATGCCATAATCGCATAAGGCATTAACATTGGTCACTTACTTACAAAATGCATTCTCTGAAATTTCCCTGTAAAGAATCCGGACGTGTCGAAATCACATTCGCAAATAATGGTCCCTATAACTTCCAGATGTTCTACGTTTCTACGAGGGATGCACGATAACTTTTTGGCACAGGTCAGGCACCATTCAATTTTTTTTAAATTTTCTCTCAAAAAATGGTTTCCTGTAGTGAGAATGAATAAAATTTTGCCTATTAATGCAAAAAAAAACATTCATTTCATTTTATTGTAAAAAAGGTTCCGCACAAACAACTTTGTTTTTTTGAAAAAATTCTATGAAGGGAAAAAAATTTCTCAAAATATTATTTCCTGTTGCACGACTGAATGGCCTTTTGCCTATTAATGACTAAAATAACTTTTATTCCATTTAAATTTTAAAACAGGTCCCACAAAAATCGCTTTTAATTTTAATGATATATGAAAAAAGTATATAAAATTATATGTATGTATACAAACGGTTGTCATTTTGGTTACGTCGTGTGCCCCTATACCTTTTTTTCTGTAAAATATCAGCTTACAGTGACTTCAACAAATTTTCAAAAGTTCTGAAAAATAAAAACTTTAAAAGCTTTTGGTGCGGAAGCTTTTTTCATCGAATCACTTTCTAATTAAGATTTTATGCAATCTTAGGTAAAAACTCATCAAAATATTATACAGGAATATGAGGTTGTAAAAAAGTCATAACCCTAGTGTACATACCCTCGTTAGCATAAATGCTGAGGGTATAAAAATTCCCTTTTGTGTAAAAAGCTATATTTTATATGGGAAACGATATGGAAAAAAACACACATTTTTGTACATGTAATTTCAGAAAAATTAAAAATGTGTTAAACGGAAGGAACGGCGCTGAAAGAGGAGACTCTCGAGCATCATTCTGTGAAAACGGTACTTTGTTCCATGCTGTTTCTCCAGAAATTTGCAAAAATGAGATATTTTCCAAAATTAAAAAAAAAAAAAAACGCCGACACCTTTCAATATTTTGACCTAATTTTTCGGTTTCCTTAGTTTCAATATGTTTACTATAGAATCCCATATATGTATTTAACAATTGGTGCTGTTGAAGCATTCAAAAGGCATGTTTTGAAAGTGTCTCAATCAGTGATTCAAAAAAGTGATTTAACAATTGGTTTGAGTGCATGAAAAAGTGTATAAATCATTCTAGAGACTATTTAAAAAACAATAAAACTATTTTTCATGGTAAATATTCGCGTTTTCATTGTTAGGCCAGAAAGTTATAGTGCAGTCCTCGTAAGTAACTTATTTTTGTGTAAATTCAGTTTCCATGGATATATTAAATATTGTTAATTATCATTACGATGTTGAAGGTTATAAAAATAACTACAAATCAACAATAGCTTATCTATCTGCTTCTACAAAAAATATTTCCCTAATAATATTTTCTTTGTCTGTGTGTATTTTCTTTAAACCAACTAATGGTAGTTTTTGTTTGGTGGTGGGAAGGGGATGGATTTCTTATCATTAGCCATTAGAAGGAAACCATAATGACTTTGTTGTCGATAAATAAAAATAAATATTCATCGATACTAATAAGCCCACAGCCATATTCTATGGCACATTTCAGGATAAAGTTAAAGTCTATTTAAATGTCTTTGCACAACATTAACAATTCAGCAAAGCCACGGATAGATGGTCGGTTGCCGACAGAACAAAACCGGCAATAAACAACATGAACCAACAAGAGGGAAAGAGAACCGGAAATCTCGATGAAAATTCCCAAACAGTCGTCGTCACTGTCGTAAACAGTTCACCACCAAACATGGAAAATGGCATAGACTGATATTGACTGCCTTTGCCACAGGCAAAACGAACACTTTCTTGCAAGTTTGAAGCAAAAGACATTTTGAACACAGAGTGAATGAAATAAAAATTCCTGATGAAAAGTTTCTTTTTTTTTCGGACGTACATATGTATGTACATGGATGGCAATAAGTCGCAACACAAAAATTGAATCGACCGACCAACTACAACTCAATGAAATCTTCCTCTGATTCCTCTAGTCTGTTGCTGCAAATCCTTAAACATGAATGCGAAGATTCCGTTTTTATCCAGCAATTGCTGATGCTTTGAATCGGTACTTAGTAAACCTCACACATAGCAAAAAAAAGGAGAGCAGCAACAACCAAGAATTCATGATAAGGATACACCAAACCGACAGGAAAAAGGAAATCTAGGTTAGATTGTATTGTTGCAAACAAGATGAAGTGAATGTTAATGACAACCACTAACAGCATCTAGGATGACTCGGTGTGGATATGAACAGATAACTGATATTCCTTGTTGGTGGCTTGATAAAGTTCTTCTATTCTTTGCCATAGACATGGTAAAATGAATGGAAACGAATGGAAATTGTTTATGCCTTTGGCCTATTTTCGGGAGTAGTTGAAGTGTAATAATGTAAGTTAGTGGTAACTAAACGCAACACACACACGCACTGGCTGGCATATACATAAATATGTTTTTTTTCTGTTTAGAAAGTGTATGTCTTCAATGTTAAAGAGTGTATTATCCCTCCTATCCTATACATTGTGGTGTAACCTCATATTTTAATTCATATCTTTGTATCTACTATTGTTATGCCCCGCCCCTGACACATTAAGACTTTAGCTTGACTTTTATGTTGCCATAAAAAGGACGACGACGTACTTCATCTAATAAGCCTCAGGCATTTAGGCAATAAAAACCCAAAAAGTAAGAATTTGTTGTCCTAAAGCGTTTTTTCATTAGACCAGAAATTGGTGTTAATTAGGCCAAAAAGACAGCAAGTGCACATTTAAGCAAAAATAATTTCGTGTACGTTTATCTTTTCATTTCGATAAGCTGGCACATAATGCCGTAAGATAATGATTAACTTTAGGTTGGATAGTCTTTATTAGTAAAGTGAAGTAAACCTACTATAATGAAGACGCGGGGCTTTACCCACAAATTTATGGTGGAAAGTTTTATACCACCAACGAAGACTAAGTGTCAAATTTCAGCCATTCCGGTGCAATATTGGGGTCACAACCTTAAAAATGCCGAAAATCGTGATGTACCCTTTAATGGGGTCTATGTGAAAACCTGGACATATACTGATAATTATCATCTGGAATTTTGTGTACCCCCTTCGAAGGCTAAATACCAAATTTCATCCATTCTGGTTTGATAATGACGCTGAGACTTACTTACTTACTTATCTGGCCCATGACAGAACATTTGTTCCACAGACCGAACTAAGAAAAGATCTCCAATACTCTCTGTTTAGTGCTTCGCTTTTTGTAATAACGCGCCTTGTCATCTCTTCATCCACTTGTTTGCGCCATCTATTCTTTGGCCTGCCAATTCTGCGTGCACCGCCATGTGGCTCGAATTTATACGCCGTTTTAGCGGGTTCATCATCGCTCATTCTTATTATATGGCCTGGCCAATGCAATCGCTGCATCTCGATACGTTTAACTATATTGATGTCGTTGTATAGCAGATACAGCTCGTGGTTCATGCGACGTCGATATTCACCGTCAACGCAGATTGGTCCGTAGATCTTTCGAAGAATTTTTCTCTCAAACACGCCAAGCACTGCCTTATCTGCTGGCGCAGGTATCCAGGCTTCGGAACCATACATCAGCACGGGAAGTATCAGTGTTTTGTAAAGCGTTATTTTTGTTTGACGAGATGTGGCTTTGTTTTTAAAGTGCTTACTTAGGCCAAAGTAGCATCTGTTCTTCTTTTTATTTCACAACTGATGTCGTTGGTTGTGTTTACGGTGGTGACGAGGTATACGAAGTCTTTTACTGCCTCAAAATTATAGGAACCAACTTCAACAGTTGGTCCGATCTCAATGGACGCATTGCGCGTCGACACCATCAGCTTGGTCTTCTCGCCGTTTACCGCCAGACCCACTTTAGCAGATTCTCCTTCGACCTTCATAAAGATATCGGTTACTTATTTTACTGATCGTCCCATGATGTCTATATCATCAGCATAAGCAAGTAACATGTGGCTATTGGTGTAAATTGTACCACTTCTTTTGACGTTTGCCTCTCGTATAACCTTTCTAGCAGGATGTTGAAAAGATCACAATGAAGATCTTGTGTCAGTTAGAGTCATTTTACAAAGCCGAATGAGCTTTGCGGGTATACAAAATTCAGACATTGCTTGCAATACCTTTGAACGTAGGGGGCTGTCGAAGGCTGCTTTATAATCGACAAAAAGGTGGTAGGTGTCGATCTGCATCTCTTGGGTCTTCTCCAGGATTTGCCGCAGGGTAAATATCTGGTCAATGGTGGACTTGCTAGGTCTAAAGCCGCATTGGTATGGTCCAATTATTTCGTTGACCGTGGGCTTTAGTCGTTCGCACAATATCCCTGACACTATCTTGTAGGCGATAGGGAGACGACTTATGCCCCTATAGTTGGAGCATAAAGTCTTATCTCTTTTCTTATGGGTACGCGTTCTTCCTGCCAGATGGAGCTATCTAGCTGATGCATACACCTTATCAGCGTGTCGCCTCCGGTTTTAAACAGCTCGGCTGATAGGCCATCAGCTCCTGCTGCCTTATTATTCTTCAGTCGGTTTATTGCTGCCTTTATCTCATCTTGGCCAGGTGGTATACATTCAATACCATCTTCTGGGATTGGATTGGTGGTATCTTCGTCGACTTCGCTACTATTGGATACCAACAGTTTGGAAAAAATGCTGTTTCCATATCCTGAGTACGCTATCTGTATCTGTTACCAGATTACCTTGCTGGTCTCTACAATAGGATGTGCCTGTACCAAAGCCATCTGTTTATTTGTTTCACTGTTTGGTAGAATTTTCCGACCTCATTCTGACTCCTGTACATCTCGATTTTTTCACACTCCCGCTTTTCCATTTTTCTCTTTTTCTTGCGGAAAAGACGTTTCTCTTCTCTCCTTTCCTGCTGATATCTCCCTCGTGCGCTACGCGTTGCTACTGATTGTAAAGTAGCTCTATATGCCGCATTTTTCTCTTCGGTAGCATCACGACACTCCTGGTCATATCATGAATTCCTTTGTGGAGGTCTCTGGAATCCAAGTATGGATTTTGCGACTGTTTGCATGTAGTGGGCAATATTTTGTCATTGTGTTGTTATGTTATCGGGACAAGGAGTGCTCTCATTAAGCAATTGGGCTAGTTGAGTGGAATATGCTGTGGCTATCTGTTGTGTTTGCAGCCTATCGATGTCCAACTTCCGCGTTGTGTCTGTTTGCGCTTTATTTGCTGCAACAAGGTATTGGTCCGAATCAATGTTTGCGCCTAGGAACGATCGTACATCCAACACGCTCGATGAATGTCTTCCATCTATCACAACATGATCAATTTGATTACTTGTTCTTTGATCTAGAGACACCCAGGTGCCCTTATGAATATTGAGATGATTAAATCTGGTACTGCTAACTACCATGTTTTTTGCAGCTGCAAAGTCAGATGTTTCACTGTGGAGACTGAATTTCCCGACTGTTGGGCCAAAGATATTCTGCTTTCCAATTTTGGCATTAAAATCGCCTAGAATGATATTAATGTCATGGGCAGGGCAACGGTTTCTTCTAAGCGCTCGTAAAATATATCTTTGGTCTGTTCGTCCTTTTCTTCAGTGGGAACATGAGCGCAAATAAAGCTGATGTTGAAGGATTTTGCTTTTAATCGAATTGCAGCGAGTCTTTCATTCACTGGGGTGAAGCTGGAGACCAGATGATTTAACCTCCGTCCAACTACAAATCCGCAACCAGACTCATGCTTTGTGTCATGGCAGCTATAATAGTGCGTCACCTTTAGGTGTTGTTGAGACGCCTTTCCCGTTCCATCGTATTTCCTGTATGGCAATAATGTCAGTCTTGTACTTTTAAGTACATCTGCCAATGCGTAAACTGCACCTTCTCTATAAAGAGTGCGAACATTCCAGGTGCAGATTCGCAGATCATGGTCTTAAAGGCTGTTTTTTCTAAGGGAGAGTTACTAACCCGACGCCCAACGCTCTTATGGGTGAACGCGGCACATGTTAGCTCACTACCTTTAACGGGTGTTAAAGGCAGTTCCCCATGTGACACCACAGGGAGGTCAGTGTCCACTTGAGATGAAAGAGGGACTAAGATAAATCCTGGGCTTTGCCATCTTAAAGCCGGTCAGGACCGTTCCTTGGTATCTTCCATCCCATACGTTACCCCGCTGAGACTTTTAAAATACCAAAAATCGGGAGGGGCCGTTCTATGAGGGACATATGAAGATTTGCACTTAAACCGACAAAATTTATTTAATTAAAGTTGTATACCCCAAACGAAGACTAAATACCAAATTTCAGCGATATCGGTTAGGGCTATACGGAAACGAGAACCTATAGTGATAATTCTCTCCGGAATGTTTTTTACCCGCATCGAAGACCATATGCCAATTTCCATCCGTTTCGGTTTGATAATGACGCTGAAACCTTCAAATTATCGAAAATCATAAGGTACCCTTCTACGGAGGCTATTTGGACCGACAACCTCAAAATACCGAAAATATGGAAGTACCCTTCTATGGGGGCAATATGAAAACGTCGAAGATTTAACTATGGGGTTTATATCAAAACCTGGACCTATACCGACATATTTAAGGTGGGAAGTGTTATACCCTCAATAAAGCCTAAATACCAAATTTCAGCCATTTCGGTGGCCACAATCTTCAAAATAACGAAAATCGGGAGATATCTCTCCATGGGGGCTATATCAAAACATAGACCTATACTGATAATCCCTCTTGTGAAATGTGTTTGTAAGAAATATTTCATGTATATGTTCCCACAACATCCAATACATATTAGCTCAATGATACGCCGATACATATTGGCTCAATCATATGGGACCTACTTTTTTAGACGGGTCCGAACGACACCACTTGTAATAAAGTTTTTGATGGCGGAAATACTCAGAAAAATTTAAGCCAGCATTACACTGAGGGGATTTGCCACCGTCGAAAATTTTGGTTTTCTAATCAGGGATTGAACCGCAGACCTTCAGAGTGCAAGGCGGAAGTGCTTAATACTGCACCGACGTGGCTCACAAAAAAATATTACAATGCGCAAATTTGGATATTTGGAGAGTTATCGTGCGCACCATTTAAGAGACCATTTTTTAACTTTTGTGTCGGAGGTACCCGTAGTAGTGGATCGATAAGAAGACAGAATCGAATGTCCCTTTGAAGCTAAATTATAGGTCAGGTAATAAATCTTTGTTTCGAAATCAGGTCGCCCTACACCACTACCCCTTTTGCATAAGCTCCTCACGGTAAACATTTTTTAGGGGGATACTAAAGTTATCAGCCAACTAAACTGAAACAAAACAAAAAATTGCAGCACTCTCGAAATCAAGATATTTTCCTAAATGTACATTAGGACGGCGGAGGAGGTACCGGAAGGAGTGGAACTATAAGCACGAACTTCAAATTTCATCTAATATTCGAAGAAATATTACAATATCCAAAGTGTGGACGAGCGCAGTATTCGATTCGAGCTCTCCAACCATAGGGGTTTTTTACAACTTTCGGGCTGTTTCCTCAAGAAGCATGGACTTGCCCCTGAAAAAACTTTTACTGTCGTAATTGAGGCAGCGAATGCAAGTTGCTTCAACAAAAATCAAAGTGATTCGAGAGCAGGTCTTAAAGTGAATTAATCCAAAATTTTGTGTGGGAGGTACCCGAAGGAGTGGACAAATATAGTCCATATTCGAATCTGATCTATATCTTGTAGATATATTAGGATGTGTAAAGTATGAACCAAATCGGACTGAATCCGCAGATCCGTTCGAGAGTTATCTTGAGCTCCAACCACTACACACGGTGTCATAGGGTTTTTTGTTTTGTACCTTTTAGGCTATATTCTCAGAAAGTATGGAATTGCTCCTGTTGAAACTTATACCGTCGTATGGGGGAACTGAATACAAGTTGCTACAACGAACAAGTAAAAAAGAGTCAGTCGGCTTTGCCGACAGATATATGGGCAAAACTGCCAATTATTTCATATTCCATTTCCAAAAAATTGATTTTTTTCTTTTCGCGCTACATTAACGATTTTTGGTACATAGGTTAATAAAAAATTCCCCAGTAGAAATCCGCTCGCGAGCAAATTTTTGGTTGTTGCGGACAAATGTTATCGCGGTTTTACTTCTGCTTTTAAGAAAAAATTATTATAAACACGCTAATTATTTTATTGAGCACAATTGTCACTAAAAAGTTATCACGAAGTGACGTCATTAAGTAGATTGCATAATACTTGTAAAATGTTTCTCAGCATTCGCGGAGTTTACAAAAAATTGACAAAATTTTAAATGTAATCGGAATTTTTTGAAAATATAGCTCCATATACCCGTCAAAAATTACAAAAAAGTAACAGTTTTAAATAAAGACTTCACGGGGAATCAAATGAGACCAACCTTATAATCATCGGGATAGTAGTTAGGATATTATAGCCAAAATAAGCACATATTTGTGTTACAAAAAACTAATTTTGGTTTGGAATAATAGTTTTCACACGCATTCTAGAGTCGAAAATATTGGAAAAATTCTATAAGAGTACTTTTTTTATTTTTCTTGAAACTCCCAAGAAAATGGGTGGATTTTGCTTTATCTACATTCACATAGAAGGTTTCCCATTGAGGAAAGTTATCGGGTTGTTGAAATAAATCATTAGACTTCTTAAACGGAAACAGAGTTCAAATAAACCGCTTTAACTTATATGCATTATTAAAATATGTGTAAATCGCGTAATTATCAAAATCGTTTTGTCCGCATGTGATTTTCATGTACAGCAAGACCATATCTTTTAATTTGTATATATTTTTCGAAATATAATTTGGACGCTAAGATGTAGCATCGGCTGCATCTTAGCATTAAAAAACCTATAAAACATCGCTAATTTTCCCAAAGTTCATACAATTTCGTTCCGCATCCGGTTTTAGTGTCACCATGAAAATCTGCATCGATATATACCTATTTCAAGGCAATCAGTCAAGAACCGTGGATGTAGCATCACACACTATTTTTGGGATAAAATGAATGTAGTTCCCTTATCAGTGAAGTTTTTAAATCTCTGTTTCCGCAAAAAGGAAGATGCTGCACTAGTTTTTTCATAGCAGTGCAAGCGGCCGACAGAATACGCGATAAAATGCGCGATATTTTCAAAAACAATATTAAGTGATTTTCCTACCTTGGAATTTCTCCTATCTCGCGTTTTAGTAAATGGATTTTAACGAATAATTATTTATTAGATCCGCAACGTAAAAATCAAAAATTTGCAATCAAGTACGAGTAAATCGAATGCCAATTGTAAAAATTAGGCCCGAAAAATATGATTTTTAGAAATTTGTTCACACAAAATTTTCGTATTTGGATACAGATTTCTCTGAAGCTGTGTAGGCTACATTCACGATACATATATCAAATAAATCAGAATCGTGATTTCTTCATTCCTATATATGATTTTTTGAAAAACCTGTTTGCGGAACGAAATTATAAGAAAATTTCAAAAAACACTTAAAATCTGGCTTCAAAATGTCAGCATCATTTAATGGTAGACGCAGATCAAATTTTGAGAAGTTATACACTAGTGAGATGATCCTTATTTAGTTGCCTTCTACTTTTACTTTAACGGGAAAATCGTAAAAAGTGTGGTTTAATCACAAATCGAGAGAAAACAAAAAAAGACACGTTGGCTTCAACCCATTTTTACCCATTTTTTAACATAAATATAGCCACAGCTTCCACGCAAATCAACTTTGAAACCCAATATTTTTTGCCAAGTCTAAAAACATTTCATTTTATCCAAAAGCATTTAAATTGTACAATATACAACCACTATTCGCGAGTTATAAAGGGGTAAACCTTGGCTTCAACGATGTTAAATTTTCAATAATATTGCCCATATACCCTCAGCCAATGTGAAGTGAAACTTTCACCTACGGACAGATCGAATGTATTTAAGGTCTCTTCAGAATTTTGTGACCCTTTTTGGACATTTGAACTTGCTGACAATAATGTGGATTAGTAATTAACTGCACTAAGACACAAATGTTGAACCATTAGGGAGGACGGATATGGGCCATTTTAGAATTACAACTAAATTTTGACAAAATATTTGGAGATCCAAAGTTTGGACCAAATTGGTTGCCCCATTCAAGTGATATCGTCCTAGCATTTTAGTGACATTTTTTAAATATTGGGGAGAAGTACCGGAAGTTGTGGACCAGTATTGCCCCATGAAACTAAGTTTGGATATAATATGACGAAGACTAAATGTTGGACCAAATCGGTTGAAAAGTGCGAGAGTTATCGTGCTCTCCGAAAGCCACATATGGTGACATAGGGATTTTTTACACCTTTAGGGCTGTTTTCCTAAGAAATATGGACTTGCCCCTGAAAAAACTTTTACCGTCGTAATGGAGGTAGCGAATTCAAATCGCTTCAACAAAAATCAAAGTGAAATATAGTCCATATTCGAATCTGATCTATATCTGGTAGATATATTAGGATGTGCAAAGTATGGATTACATCGGTCACTCCCTTTAAGAGTTATCGTGCGCACAATTTTTCCGAACATTTTTGAACTTTTGGGGGGAGGTACCTGAAGGAGTGGACCGATATGGCTTATCTTCGAATTTAAACTATGTTTGGACAAAATATTACGAAGGTCAAATTTTGGACCGAATCGGCAGATCCGTTCGAGAGTTATCTTGCGCTCCATCCACTACACACGGTGTTATAGGGGATTTTTGCATCTTTCAGGCTATTTTCTCAGAAAGTATGGACTTACCCCTGTTGAAACTGGTACCGTCGTATGGGGGATAATGAATACAAGTTGTTGCAACAAAAATCAAAGCGATTCGAGAGCAGGTCCTAATCTGAACTTATCCGAAATTTTGTGTAGGATTTTGTTTTGGAACCTCCTCTAAATTTGGTAGAAATTTCACGATGTGCAAAGTATGGATCAAATCGGTTACTTCCTCCAAGAGTTATCGCGCGCTCAAATTTTCCGAAAATTTTCGAACTTTTGTGGGGGAGGTACTGGAAGGAGTGGACCGATATAGCCCATCTTCGAACTTAAACTAAGCTTGGACAAAATATTACCAAAGCCAAATTTTGGATCGAATCGGTTCCGTTCGAGAGTTATCGTGCGCTCCAGCCAGACAGACGGACGTAAATTGTTAAATCAACTCCAAATTGTCTGAAACACATTTCGTCCAAACATACTTGGGGTCTAAAACCATTATTTCAATGAGGCACATTTTGCCCGTATGAAAGTGTATATACCCTTTCTAGCCTAAAGGCTGAGGGTATAAAAACGAAGCGATTCAAGAACAGGTCCTAAACTGAACTTCTCCCAAATTTTGTGTTGGAGGTACCCGAAGGAGTGAACCGATTGGGTCCATATTGGAAACTCATCTGAGTCTACTAGAAGTTTCACGATGTGCAAAGTATGGGCCAAATCGGTTACCTCCTTCAGAAGTTATCGTGCTCACAAATTTTCCGAACATTTTCAAACTTTTGTGGGGGAGGTACCGGATATAACCCATCTTCTAACTTAAACTAAATTTGGACGAAAGCCAAATTTTGGACCGAAACGGGTTATTCGTTCGAGAGTTATCGTGCGCTCCAGCCAGACAGACAGACGAACGGACATGGCTAAACCAACTCCAAATTGTCTGAAACGGATTTCGTCCAAACATACTTGGGATCTAGAACCATTATTTCGATGAGGCACATTTTGCCCGTATGAAAGTGTATATACCCTCGTTAGCATAAATGCTGAGGGTATAAAAAGTATATGTAAGCTTGTTTTACAATTACACGGATAAGCATAAGACAATATTAATTGAATAAGCTTGTTCTTCAATTACAAGGGTAAGCTTATTCTATAATTATGACATAAGCTTTTAACAACAAATTTCTCAAGACTTTTATAAACTTATTTTGGTAAGCTTATTATAATATAATTCTCAAGCATTTTTGGTATGTTGGGCACTTTCTATTAAGAACAAACACATTTGAAAAACACATACGTATTTGGTAGTATTTCTTACGCATTCATTTTCTAATCGACATACATAAACAGGCTGTTAGATTGAGCTCGGTTCGGTATACAATTGGGGAAGAGTTTTTTTGTTACGGAAATGTGGCGGTATCCGAAACTATACTCTTCTCGAAACTATTGATAATAATCCTCCCCTAAATTTCGTCCGGAACTTTTTAGCACATGTTCTCTATTTCCTCCTGAAAGTATTGATCACCGGTACTCATGTCATCCATACCAGCACAAAAAATCTGACCCTGAAATCTTAGTTTACGAACACTCCCACTACCTCTAGATACCATCAAACCGTTCTTAACAATTTGTTTTACAAGAAAAATAAACACATAAAAAGAAGTGTTTTTTAAAGTGTTCAAAATGTATTCAATTGACATAACTGACCTTGCCAACTACAAAGTCTAGTAATTCCTATTCAGTCTCAGTGCTGTGCTGGCGTTGCTCCATGAATAATTAATTAAAAACACTATCTTTAGATTTTTTTTTTGTTTTGCTTTAGATTTCGTGAATGGCGAATAAACAAAATCGCACAGAGCTAAATCTAAATTATTCATAACTATTTTACGCTCAACAAAACACCAACAACAGGCAGTCAGTCTCGTTTTGTTCGCCCGCAATTGAAATCGAAAGTTATTTATTTTTTTTCTAAAATTTTCACGTCATAATTTTTTTCATATGACTCTTGTCGTGACGATGATGATGATGATGGTACGTTGTGCACGGGGTAAAATTTTTCAACCAAATATGGATTATTAACACTTTTTAACATCACGCGGCGGCCTAACAAACTGACTGATCGGCTGACTGACTGACAACTACATTTTATTTCATATCAATTGTTGGTGGGTTATTTGGATGCGTAATGAATGAATGGTTGGAATGAATGGTCGTCATTCGGTCTTCTTATAAAATAACTCCACTTTTGGCGTTGCTGCTGCTTGTTGGCTTGTTGGCTTTAAAACAATCGCATGTTTAATGATTTTTTATGGTCTTTAATTTCTTAAAACATGTTTTGTTTTCATTGTTTAATAATAACAATAATAATGATGATGTTTTTTGTTGTTTTTTTTGTATTTACCTTTTTTGAAGTTAACAATAGAAAGTTTTTTTCTTGTATTACTTTTTGGTATGGAAATACTGACTTAGTTTTGTGTGTGCAGTCAGTGTTGGTGTAATGGTGTTAAACACCTTCGCATGTTTATGCCATAATTAAGAGTTAATTTACAGGTGAATTTCGGATTTTTTTTAACAAAGTAAATTTTTTGGTAATGCCAGGTATAATTTAAGGTTAATATAAAAATATTTTAATTATTTTTGATATATGTATCTTGTTGTTATTTTTTTTCTACAGGAAATGAAGGAAATCAATTATTTGCTGACGTTAATGACAGAACAAGATTTCTATGACATGCTAAAAATTGGGTGAAAACGTTGTTTTATTTTAGCATATTAAGTTCAAATATTCGCTAATGACTTTGGCCATTGAGGAGATGCTATTTGCGAAAAAAAAAAATATTTACCAATACTATTTCAGAACAGGTACTGTAGTAAGGGAGACTAGTCGAAACAACTTTGAGTTAATTTTGAATAGGAAATTGAAGGGCACCGTTATTCTGGGATTGAGGAAACTGTAAAAGGGAAATTCGGTTTTTAGGGAAAAAGATAGGTGATGAAAAAGAAGTAAGCAATGGCTATAGTCGGTACGGTGCGACTATATGATACCTTTTGGCGCCTTCTGCTACATGTTTTATATTTGACAACCTATTTGATACTGGTGTAAAGCTCTGCAGGTCTTCTTGATTTGAAGCAGACATATTTTTCAATAAAATAAAGACCTCAAAATATTATAATTTGTGCAGCTTATTTGGTATTGGCTTAACCCAATCACTGCGGTGGTTCCATATGGAACCACTTTTAGAGTTTCGCGATTCAGCGAAAAAAACACTACAAACATAATACATATTTTGATATTGTTGTAATTCTCTTACGTTTCGGGCATTCGAGTTACAGGTGCAGTTCTAGAAGCAAGTTAAAAGTGTATAAAAAAGAATTGAACAAAAAAAGTGAAACAATCAGGTATGTGATGGAAATCGATTTCGAGCTCAAAACGGGTCAAAAACGACTGTAGGTGTGATGCATGTACATTTTCCGACATCGAATTGTTTTCGATATCGGTTTCATATTCCATTTTGTTCTATGGAAAAATTGTTCAAAAAGACGTGTGATGCAATTCGATAATCGTTTATTTTTCTCGTTTTGAAAACGGTCATATTTTTGTGGTCGATTTATAAACGATGTAATGAATTTTGATATTTTTTTAGGAAAAAAGCTTGAAATTATACACGGATATAGAATAGATAAATTTACATTTATTTGCCTTATATTTAGTATATTTTGTTAAGAAAATATTTGATATTTCGATAAAAAAAAACACGGACCAAAAAATCTACTTTGAACACGTTTCTTTCCTCTAGATTAGTGAAGGCATCTGCTTAATATGTTGTTTGCACTGTTTGTAAAGTTCTCATG
The DNA here is from genome assembly GCF_047663935.1 of Musca autumnalis. NCBI lineage: Eukaryota > Metazoa > Arthropoda > Insecta > Diptera > Muscidae > Musca > Musca autumnalis. The sequence continues at coordinate 198,485,717 of NW_027411755.1, forward strand.
TAATTGGACAAGAATTTCCACATTAAACTTCCATATAAGCCAATTTAAACTAGAACACAAATTTATTTTATTTGTTATTACATTTTTTCAGCTTTTGCCATCGCCAAGACTAAAAAAGTGTTTTTTGTTTCTATTTTTCTTCTTAAAACTGCAGATTAGGCATCACCAGTCCGTTTTTTGTTTGTGGGAATTTAATGAAATTGAAACAACGTGGAATTGAAATTCGATGCGGATACCATCACATCTAAAAACAATTCACTCGTTTTGGACAAATCGTTTTCATTGCAAATCGATTCGAAATTCATCACATACCTGAATAAGTTCTCGCAAGTGGCAAGTGAAAATTAAACATATTTCTATATATTTTTCAAACAAAACATTAATACATAATGAAAGTAGACAAAAAAGTCTATAATATGTGAAATATAGCCATTTCAAAAAAATAATTTTAGTTTTTAAATAAATGTGTTCAAAAAATTTGGTTCCATATGGAACCACCGCAGGGACGCACTATAAAACTGTCAAAACAATAATATTCCTATTTTTTTGGGTTTTAAGTGTATAAAAAGGATTCTTTATATATATTTTTTTGGATACTTATAAGGATTTTTATACCCTCAGCCTTTAGGCTAAAGAGGGTATTTACACTTTGATACGACGAAAAATGTGCCTCATCGAAATAATGGTTTTAGACCCCAAGTATGTTTGTACGATATCCGTTTCAGACAATTTTGAGTCGATCTAGCAATGTCCGTCCGTCTGTCTGTCTGTCCGTCTGTCTGTCTGTCTGTCTGGCTGGCTGGTGCGCACGATAACTCTCGAACGGATCAATCGATTCGGTTCAAATTTTGGGTATCGAAATATTTTGTCCAGATTCGATTTAAGTTCAAAGATGGGCCATATGGGTCCACTCCTTCAGGTACCTTCCCCACAAATGTTCAAAAATTGTCGCAAAACTTGTGCGCGCGATAACTCTTGTAGGGAATAACCGATTTGGTCCATACTTTGCACATCGTGTAATTTCTACCAAACTTAGATGAGGTTCCAATATGGACTCAATCGGTCCACTCCTTCGGGTACCACCCACACAAAATTTCGGAAAAGTTCAGTTTAGGACCTGGTCTCGAATCGCTTTGATTTTTGTTTACGCAAGTTGTATTCGCTGTCCTCTATACGACGCTGTAAGTTTTATTAGGGGCAAGTCCATACTTCCTGAGAAAATAGCCTGAAAGTTACAAAAAACCCTATGACACCGTGTATAATGGTTGGAGCGCAAGATAACTTTCGAACGGATCTGCCGATTCGGTCCAAAATTTGGCTTTCGTAATATTTTGTCCAAACTTAGTACAAGTTCAAAGATGGATTATATCGGTCCAATCCTTCCGGTACCTCCCCCACAAAAGTTCGAAAATGTTCGGAAGATTTGTGCGTACGATAACTCTTAAAGGGAGTAACCGATTTGGTCCATCCTTTGCACATTTTGAAATTTCTACCAGACTTAGATGAGGTTCCAATATGGACTCAATCGCTAAACTCCTTCGAGTACCTCCCACACAAAATTTCGAAAAAGTTCAGTTTAGGACCTGCTCTCGAATCGCCTTGGTTTTTGTTGTAACATCTTGTATTAACTGTTCCCTATACGAAGGTACAAGTTTCATCAGGGGCAAGTCCATACTTCCCGAGAAAATGGCCGGAAAGTTGCAAAAAGCCCCTACGACACCTTGTGTAGTGGTAGGAGCGCAAGATAACTCTCGAACGGATCTGTCGATTCGGTCCAAAATTTGGCCTTCGTAATATTTTACCAAAACATAGTTTAAATTCGAAGATGGGCTATATCGGTCCACTCCTTCAGGTACCTCCCCCACAGAACGTCAGAAATGTTCGGAAAAATTTTGCGCACGATAACTCTTGAAGGGAGTGACCGATGTAATCCATACTTTGCACATCCTAATATATCTACCAGATATAGATCAGGTTCGAATATGGACTAAATTTGTCTACTCCTTCTGGTACCTCTCACACAAAATTTCGGATAAGTTCACTTTAAGACCTGCTATCGAATCACTTGGATTTTTGTTGAAGCTATTTGCATACGCTACCACCATTACGACGGTAAAAGTTTTTTCAGGGGTAAGTCCATATTTCTTGCGTAAACAGCCCGAAAGGTGTAAAAAACCCCTATGTCACCATATGTGGCGGTCGAAGAACACGATAACTCTCGAACTGTTCAACCGATTTGGTCCAACATTTGGTCTTCGTCATATTATATCCAAACTTAGTCACATGGGCAATACCGGTCCACAACTTTCGGTACTTCTCCCCAATATTTAAAATATATCACTTTGGATCTCCTAATATTTTATCAAAATTTAGTTAAACTTCTAAAATGGCCAATATAGGTCCTCCCTAAGAGTACTGCCCTACAAAAGTTTAACATTTGTGTCTTAGCGCAGTTAATACCTATTCCACATTATTGTCGGCAAGTTCAAATGTCCAAAAAGGGCCAAATTCTGAAGAGACCTGAAATACATTCTATCTGTCCGGAGGTAAAAGTTTCGCTTCACTTTGGCTGAGGGTATATATCTGTCGGCAAAGCCGACTGACACTTTTTTACTTGTTTAATTTTTATTTATTATGTTTTATTTTAAGTATGACACTTTATGATATACAAGACTTTTTAGACTCTTTGAATGACCAGGATTGTAAAGAAGAAGAAATAGTTTATGTTCATGTACAGTAGGCCTGCCCAAAAAAATAACAAAATTTTTTCTATTTGATCCGAAAACCTTGTATATGAAATTATATGGCGATCGAGTATAGCTAACCCGTGCCACTAGCGCGATCTTTGTTTCAAAAATTGTCACAAAAATTTTCTAAAGACCGTATTTATAGTTCAATCGATGTTGGAATAGAGAATCGACGAAGAAATGCCCAAATTCGAAAATTCCAATATATCGCAGATTCCATCGAAATAAAGAAATAAATAAATATTCCGTCAAATGTGCAAACTTGAAGGACCAATTCAAATGGTCCAAGTATGCATTTCATGCCTCGAAGCCTATTTTCTAGACGCAAGCTTTAGAGATTGCAGCAAGGAAGGTCATTTCTTATTTAAACAAAAACGATTTGAACAAAAATATGTCAAAACTAAAATTGCATACGTCATTCATGTACAAAGTGCCAAAAATGCGATGTGGCCGTATGAATTGATCCATGTTTTGAAAAATATCGCATTTTCAGCCAACAATATTGATTAAAAAACGGAAAATTCGTTTTTTTTGTTTAATTTGAGAAATCTTTGAACACAAACATTTGTACATAAACTATATTATTTTTTATTTTATCAATAAAACTCTTTTATTGATTCAGGAGGTCAAAATTAGTTAATGAGAGAATTTTAATCTAGTTTTTTTCCTTGAAATTCGTCCAAAAGAAGCAGATATATTCGCCATGGGAATTAAATTCCACAAATTAGAAATTAGGATAGCTGAGCGTCATTTTCTATATCATTAGTATTTGACCAATTTTGACTAATTTATAGCTCAGAAACTCCTCTGATCAGTATTAAGGCTACTTTAATTGAAATACCCCAATAAACGCTGGGATATTCGCTATAACAGCTTAATTACAAAAAATTCGATGTATCGCTTGTTTGACCACATATGCAAACCTTCTTTGCCTTATAATAAAGGTGAGATTTCTCTTTTTTCATTGTCAGGCTTTTTTAATGTAATACAACAGGAGCGGAGATATTCGCATAAATTTGACCATTTCCCCACAGAAGCTTTTTGACCAATCCAACCCCTACATGTAATGTGATCATCGCCAAAATCAATAGACTTCTTTCTCTCTGCGGCCTCCTTCACCCGCAACAAAAATTTCGTGACGATCCGATCAAAATTGATGATTTCAAGCTTTCAAGATGGACGGACGGTAGACAAAATCCCAACCAGCGGATGGACGCACATATACAGATCGACTTAGCTGATCGAGCATTTAAAATGATGCACCAAAATATTCGATAAATTGTTGGCTTTTTATGCCATAATGGTGGAATAATTGGTTCCCTATCGTTTGGTAAAATTTCAGCATAACGGTATCGTAAATAGAATATTTTTGTATGCCATTTTAATGACCACTTTTCAACCTACAAGATGTGTTTTGAATTGTTAAAAAAAATCTTAACTGACTTCGAAGTTATAAGCGTTTAAATTTTTTAATTTAGGTTGCATAATTTTCTGTGACACCCACTGTATATACCGTATTTGGTGCATAAAATACCGCAAATCGGCCAAAAATTTATATGGAAACTAAATATATCCAAATCTGAACCGATTCTCCCAACAAGTAAAAAGCGTCAGTCGGCCTTGTCGATGGAGATATACCCTCAGCCAATGTGAATTGAATCTTTTCAGAATTGTGTGGTTTTGTTTGGACATCTGAACTTGCCGACAAAAATGTGGATTAGGATTAAAGTTCAAAAGTATTGCGGAGGAGGTACTTGACGGAATGGACCGACATAGCCCATTATGGAAGTGGATCTTATTTTGGGAGACATATCTATTCTATAGATATCGCACCCACAAGTCATTTCAGTGGGTCAATGTATAACTTTTGGACCAGGAAGCATGGATTTGTCCACGGAAAACACAATATCGCTGTAAACAGGATCACAACGAACATAATCGGTATACATTTCCAAAGGATCTTCGAACAGACCCTAAACTGCACTTAGACACTAATGTTGAACGTTTGTTGGGGAGATACCCTAAACTAAATTTGGACAAATATTAGATCCGAAGTTTGAACCAAATTGGTTGCCTCGATCAGGATATATCGTGCATACTATTTTAGTGACATTTTTTAAATATTGGGGGAAGTACCGAAAGTTGTTGACCGGTATTGCACATCTTCTAACTAAAACTAAGTTCGGACAAAATATGACGAATGCCAAATTTTGGACCAAATTGGTTGAACAGTTCGTCGTGCTCTTCGGCCGTTACACATTGTACCATGTGGATTTTTTACACCTACCTGTTTTCTCATGAAGTAAGTACTTGGCCCTGAAAAAACTTCTACCGTTGTAATGGGGGTAGCGAATGCAAGTTGCATCAACGAAAATCAAAGTGATTCGAGAGCAGGTCCTAAAGTGAACTTATCTGAAATTTTAAGTGGGAGCTACCCGAAGGAGTGCGCAAATATATTCCATATTCGAACCTGATCTATATCTGGTAGATATATTAGGATGTGCAAAGTTTGGACCAAATCGGTCAAACCCTTCATGTGTTATCGTGCGCACAATTTTTCAGAACATTTTTGAACTTTTGTGGGGAGGTACCTGAAGGAGTGGACCAATATGGCTTATCTTCGAACCTAAATTAAGGTGGTACAAAATATTACTAAGGCCAAATTTTGGACCGAATGGGCAGATCCGTTCAAGAGTAAATTTGACCCATCTTCGAACTTAAACTAAGTGTGGACAAAATATTACGAAAGCCAAATTTTGGACCGAATGGGTTGATCCATTTGTGAGTTATCGTGCGCTCCAGCCAGCCAGACGGACGGACATGGCTAAATCAACTCCAAATTGTCTGAAGCGGATTTCGTCCAAACATACTTGGGGTCTATAACCATTATTTCGATGAGGCACATTTTGAAAAGCAATAGAGTTTTTTCCTGATGGTAAAGAAAATATCTTCCCCAATGTTCATTCGAATTGCACAATAAATGTGACCTGTGCATTGTGTTTTGTCGGAGTATTAGTACTTTATGAAAATTGTTTTTATTCGGATTGTCGCTATGGTTGTGAATCTCAGTGTAGTAGTTCTTTTGAGGCCGAAGACAAACTTGTCCCAACAATTGCAGACATCCATGAACTGACCTCGGACCCAGTAGAAAACATGAAGCCAGAACGTCACGAATCCAGGAGGACTGTCCATCGGCTGAAACCGATGTAAATATACTTTCGAAGCAGATTGCAGTTGAGAAAAGAACCTCGAAAATTAATCGAGAGTGTTCTCACAGTTCTAAGTACTGTAGTAAATAGAACTACTACTGATAATGGGGCAATATCTTAGAACGTTCGTCGTCATCCATCACGGCGAGAGTGCAAAAAGTGACACAGACGACAAATTGAGTTCAACATCAACTCCAAAGGCCCCTGAAGGCCACATCGGGAGTATTGATGATCAACATCCGGGAGATTCTGCCATCACTCCGGCAGGATCCCCCTCGAAATTGAATGACGGGACTTCTAAGGGGAAGAATCCGCCATATGATACATCAACGACGCATGGGCATGAGAATTCTGTCAAACCAAACGTACTGTACCAAAAAACACGGTGAAGAGAGTAAGTCACAAAACTTCTACCTCATATCCAAGCTATCAAAAGACGTAGATCCGGAAAGATATCGCTACGAAGATAGCTTCACAAACTAACTAAAGCTACAATGTATCGTTCAGATCTCATTCCCGCGAAGCAAAGCTGCAAAGATAAGCATAAAACGACCAATGGTTCCAGATGAGTTTTGAATAGCCGTCATCGACATATATAACTGATCCTGGCGAATAATTTTGAAATTTTGTGTGAGAGGTACCCGAAGGAGTGGACCGTTATAGTCCATATTCGAACCTGATTTTGAAATTTTGTGTGAGAAGTACCCGAAGGAGTGGACCGTTATAGTCCATATTCGAACCTGATTTTGAAATTTTGTGTGAGAAGTACCCGAAGGAGTGGACCGTTATAGTCCATATTCGAACCTGATCTATGTATGTATGTCAGGTGCAGCGTAAGTAAAAATACTTTATGAAACATTTCCAATAATTTCGTTTCGTATTTTCCATAGGAACAATACAAAACGAAACATAACCACGCTATAGCGAAAATTTCTCAATTCCACAACAACAGATAGAAAACGAAAAAGTTCAAAACACTTGAACGATTCAATGAATGAATGATTCGTTTGGTGATTGAAAACATCAACCGTCGTAGTATGTTCCAAGTATGTTGATGTTTTTAAGCAATCAAATGTGGGTGTATGTGACTGAGTGTGGCATTGATCATTTCGCACAGCAAATGTTTGCCAAAAATTCTTTTTGTTTCGGTGGTGAATGAAACAACTCGACAAAGCACAGCCGAAGTACATTTCAGTAATCGTACGGTTTTCGTATTTTTGCATTGTAAAGTTTGTGGTTTTGTTTTGTTTTGTTTTGAGAGCGAAACGATTCAGGGAAACTCAAGTTTGTGACTCTGTGTGATTGGTACGGGAATCGTTTTGTTTGTTTGCGTTCATTGGTCAGGTGTATATATTACGATGATCAAAGTGAGAACAAAATTGGTTACTCTATTCGAGAATTATTGTGCGCCACCATTTAGGGGAACTTTCCAACGTTTGTGGGAGACGTACTGAAGGAGTGGACCGATATCCTCCTGATCTCATCCAGCAGGTAGCAAAGCCGTAAATAAAAGCACCAAACGACCAATGGTTCCAAACGAGATGTCAGTCTGTTTGGTAGACAAATGGCCTAGGCCGATCTCTTAATTTCTTCAAGTAAAGCTCAACACTTTTGCGCATAAATTCACTTCTCAGACTGCGTTGAAATTTTAATCGCCATTAGCTTTTGTGATCACAAGAGCATAAACCAGTATTTCCCGAAATATGGTTTTGAAAAGTCCCAATATTTGTGTATAATTCTTCATACACCTCCCGCACAAAAGTGCACCAAAGTCCAGGTTATTATATTATAACGCTATAATATAACGCTATATATTCTACATATCGCTCATTTACTCAAAGAGTGACACATCTCAAAAAATGCAGTTTCGAGAAAAACGTGTTTTAAGTTGGCGATTGAAATTCGACTTCCCAACCTAAAAAGGTTATTACACACAAAAAAAAACAACAATAACTCTTGGGCCATCTTTTGTAGAGAGCTAGCCAGATATCAGTGCTAAATTTCAAGCATGATTTGAAGTGCTTTAGCGATTCATAAGCTAAAAAAACTTTTTGATGATTTATGCCAGAGATATCAACTTGAATATTTGACACGAGATAAAGTAGAAGTCGTAGAAAAAATAGAAATTGCTAACACTGAAACCACAATGTTCATAGATGAGAAAAATCAAAACAATCTTCGGAGAGATTTTTAAAGAAATGGTCACATTTTTAGGGGTTTTTAGGTTTTCACGATTTTTCTTGGAAACAGCAAGTCCTATCGAAATTGGACTAAAGAAAGTGTTGTAGCAGTGAAAATTGCGGATTCTGAAACTAAAATGTTCATAAATGAGAAAAATCAAAAAAGAAACAATCGCCAGAGGGATTTTTAAATAAATCGCGATCAAACTTCATATTATTAGATTTTCAAGTTTTTGCTAGAAAACGGCAAATCCTATCAAAATGAGACTATAGAAAATATTGTAGCAGTAAACATTCTCTACAATATTTTCGTAGGTTTCATCATTTTTGAGATATGTATATAGGTTCAGGTCAAATTTTTAGGTTTTTTATGTCTTCAGGATTTTGCTTGACAACTGCAGGTCCTATCGAAATAGGACTAGAGAAAATTCTCTACAAGATTGACTTTTGTTTTGTTGTTTTTTTGTAGGTTGTATCATTTTTGATATACATATATAAGTTAAAATTCCTTTAACCCATATTTTACCCCTTACTCTTTTCAATCCCCCTAATAAAATTAAATTATGTATTAGTGAAAGTATTTCATTATTAATTAAACAAAACCTATATACTAATTTACGTAGTCGTTTTATGGTACCATCGAAAATGTTTCTTAATTACACTTGTAAGTCTCTTAAAATATTACTCGTTTGAACACTTTTTTTATTGTACGTAATTGTTCATTTCTATATTTACTTACCTCCTCACCAAGTACTCTGAGACTACGTTCATACATGCAATGACATTGAACTTGAACCTTTTAGTTATGGGTGAATGCGCGTTAAATACAAACGTCACATTCCGCCGCCAGTCTGTTTATTATGGGTCCCACCATTTCTCAAGCCAGAAATCTTTGCATTTGCTTTGTCGTACGCATGTCGGGCAGACATTTAACAAACAGACAATGCTAAAGACAGTAACAAAACGCAGTAATATTTTTGTTATTTGATGTTGTTATTAGCGATTGTCAGTATGTCTGCTTTCTTACAGACAACAGTTCAAGTGTGTCAATTTTTGTTCTTGATTTTGTTGTTGTTGTAGCGGTATAAGTGCACATTAAATAGACGTTAATTTTTATTAAACAATTTCCACTAGAATGTCAGGGCAATGTTATTGTAATAGTCATGGCTACCTGAATCCGGCTATAAAGAAGTCTTATCTTTGAGAAGATTTATGGAAATATTGAGTCTACTCCTCATATAATTAGGTAATAGAATCCTATCTATATATTTCATTTAAATTTACTTAATGAATATTTTGCCAAAAAAGTTTTATTTTAAAAAAGAGATCTCACATGTTTTTAGTCACTGAGATGTAGTTATCAACATATGGAGTATCATTTCATCATAATTGACTTGTATTATTATTATTTAAATTTCTGACACAAATTTACGCAGCTGTTGAGTGATTCTATAACGATTTTTTTGCATGTGTCCATAACGATCAAAATTAAGTTCTAGCTAAAAATTTCGTTTTTTTTTTAATTTTTTTAGCGATTTTATCGGTAACAAAAATGAGTTATGTTTACCTTTACCGCTTCTTCCGTGATTTTCGCCTAAATAACAATGTGTAAGGTGTCCCATAGTCCACCGTGTCGACAATAGAGTTATTTAAAAAAAATTCCCATGGCTAATAAATCAATTAAATTAATATGAACCCAGTTAGCCTTAAGTAGACAGAATATTGTCCAATTCAATTATAGCTTAATTGAAAGATGCTCTCAAGCTTTGATTGTAATTAAATTTGTTAAAAAGTCGATTTCAATTTCGGGTTTTCAATTGATAAACAAAATCGACTGGAGCAACTGGTAATTTGTTTTTTCTTATTCATAAATAAATTTGCATACAATTGAACAATAAATGGAACCAGATTTTAATCATAAAAACACTACAAACGTACTCAGCAACATACAGGTTATTTTGCAGCGCCGTTGTTAACATATTTTTATACCCTACATCACATTGTGTTTTACCTGAAAATTAAGTCAAATATTGGAAATTAAGTCAAATATTGGAAGTTATGGGTGTGTCGTGCTCCTTAAGGCAGCAATGGTCTCCCATTTTGGTAAATGCAGAAAGAAAAAGCCAATTTTTGTATAGTATAACAGATATCGTCTTCATTGCTTTTTTATACCCTCCACTATAAAATGGAGGGTATATTACCTTTGTTTTTCCGTTTGTAACGGATTGAAGTAATAACTTGCGACCTAATAAAGTATATATATATATATATATATATATATATATATATATATATATATATATATATATATATATATATATCAGGATAAAATTCCGAGTCGTTATAGCCACGTCCGTCTGTTGTAATGGTTCTAGCGTCCACAATAATTGAGCTGGAACGCTATATTTTTGCACCAGAGTATATTTTTGCATTGGGAGGTGCCGAGGTAGACGAAGTCTTTTACTACCTCAATATTATAGGAACCAACTTCCACAGTTGGTCGAGCTCAATGGACGCATTGCGCGTCGACATCATCAACTTGGTCTTCTCACCGTTTACCGCCAGACCCACTTTAGCAGATTCTCCTTCGACCTTCGGAAAGGTATCGGTTACTTCTTTTACTGCTCGTCCCATGATGTGTATATCATCAGCATAAGCAAGTAACATGTGGCCATTCGTGTAGATTGTGCCACTTCTTTTGGCGTTTGCCTCTCGTATAACCTTTTCCAGCAGTATGTTGAAGAGATCACACGAAAGGTTGTCTCCTTGTCTGAAACCTCTTTTGGTACAAAACTCTTCGGAGAGGTTCTTTCCTATTTTAACTGAGGACCTCGTGTCAGTTAAAGTCATTTTACAAAGGAGGATGGGCTTTGCGGGGATACCAAATTCAGACATGGCTTGGAATACCTTTGAACGCAGCGGGCTCTCAAAGGCTGCTTTATAATCGCCGAAAAGGTGGTAGTTGTCGATCTGCATCTCTTGGGTCTTTTCCAGGATTTGCCGCAGGGTAAATATCTGGTCAATGGTGGACTTGCCAGGTCTAAGGCCGCATTGGTATGGTCCAATTATCTCGTTGAAGATAGGCTATAGTCGTTCGCACAATATCCCTGATACGATATTGTAGGCAATAGGGAGTAGACTTATGCCCCTACAGTTAGAGCATACAGGCTTATCTCCCTTCTTGTGGACGGGCCACAGGATACTCAGGTTCCAACCGTCGGGTACTCGTTCTTCCTGCCAGGGTGGTGTTTCACTCTTTGGTAGAATTTTCGGACTTCATTCTGTCTCCTGTACATCTCGATTTGTTCACATTCCCCCTTTTCAATCTCTCTCTTTTTTGCGGAAAAGACGTTACTCCTCTCTCCTTTTCTCCCGATACCTCTCTCGTGCGTTACGCGTTGCTACTGATTGTAAAGTAGCCCTCCTGGTCATACCATGGATTCCTTGGTGGATGTCTCTGGAATCCAATTACTGATTTTGCGGCTGTTTGCATGGAGTGGGCAATGTTTTGCCATTGTCCTGACATGTTATCGGGACGAGGAGTGCTTTGATTAAGCAGTTGGGCTAGTTGAGTGGAATATGCTGTGGCTATCTGTTGTGTTTGCAGCCTATCGATGTCCAACTTCCGCGTTGTGTCTGTTCGTGCTTTATTTGCTACGTTTAGACGGGTACGTACCTTTGCTGCAACAAGGTATCAATCAATGTTTGCGCCTCGGAACGATCGTACATCCAACACGCTCGATGAATGTCTTCCATCTATAATAACATGATCAATTTGATTACTTGTTCTTTGATCTGGAGACAACCAGGTGCCCTTATGAATATCGAGATAAATAAATCTGGTACTGCTAACTACCATGTTTTTTGCAGCTGCAAAGTCTATCAGCCTCATACCATTGTCAGATGTTTCACTGTGGAGACTGAATTTCCCGACTCTTGGGCCAAAGATATTCTCCTTTCCAATTTTGGCATTAAAATCGCCTAGAATGATTTTAAGGTCATGTGCAATAAAGCTGATGTTGAAGAATTTAGCTTTTATTCGAATTGCAGCAAGTCTTTCATTCACTGGGGTGAAACTGAATACCAGATGTTTTAGCCTCCGACTAACCACGAATCCGCAACCAAACTCATGCTTTACGTCATGGCAGCTATAATACAGTGCGTCACCTTTAGGTGTTGTTGTGACGCCTTTCCCAATCCATCGTATTTCCTGTATGGCAGTAATATCGGCCTTGTACTTTTCAAGTACGTCTGCCAATGCGTAAACTGCACCTTCTCTATAAAGTGTGCGAACATTCCAGGTGCAGATTCGCAGATCATGGTCCTTAAAACGTTTGCGGGGGTCGTCAACTTTAGAGGGGTTTGTTTTTCTTTTCTTTCGTTTTTTCATAGTAGGCTGTTTTTTCTAGGGGAGGGTTACTAACCTGGCGCCCAAACCCAAGTTTTTAACGTTCTTATGAGTGAACGCGCGGCACATGTTAGCTCACTACCTTTAACGGGTGTTAAAGACAGTTCCCCAGGTGACACCATGTTAAAACCGGTCAGGGCCGTTCCTTGGTATCTTCCATCCCCTACGTCACCCATATACATATACTAATTAATAAATGTTTTTATATAGAACACATTTAACCACAAGATTGTAAATAAGTCACAAAGAACAATTTCTAGTGGTTTAAAAAAATCAATTGTTCAAAATATAAATCATTTGTCATAACAAATAGCAAAAAACAAGTTTCCCAAAAATATGATAGGCAGTGATACCGATAACAAAGATTTGTAGCAAGACCAGGAAACCAGTTTATTGGTGGTGCGAAGAAATCGCTGAACCATATAAAAAATGCACTAGAATAATGGATGATCCTGAGGCACTAGAAGTGTATAGGCTACCAAGAAAGAATCTACGCAGAGAAAAAAAGAGCAAAGAAAAAATCCTAGTATGAACGATGTGAAGAAGGTCGAAATTAACCATGCGGTTTCCCATACAAAAGTATACTGAAAAAGGTCGGAAACAATGCTACCCATAAACTAAAAAACGTAAAGAACCAGGTCGAGAGGGAATCCCTAATGAAATCATATCAGTTATGGGTAGAGAATGGCCTGAACTACATATTTGAACACACTTTTAACCAGTGTCTCATACAAGGTATGTTTCCCAAAATCTGGAAACAACAAAACCTCGTACTTCGACGAAAGTATAATAAATCGTTAGAGAATGCATACTTGGATGCCACCGTGGTGCAGTGGCATGCACACACACTTTGCACTCGGAAGGTCTGCGGTTTGAATCACAGCAACATCAAAATTTTCAACTGTGGCAAAATACCCCTCAGTAATGCTGGCGATATTTCCTAAGAATTTCAGCCATGAAAAACTTCTCAATAAGTAGTGGCGTCGTAAGACACGCCGTTCGGATTCGGTGATAAACAGTACGTCCCATATCATTGAGCTAATATGAATCAAATTCTCCCACATCCTTTCTGGGAGTTTGTGGAACAATTATACATAGAGAGTTCAGCCTCATACTGAACACCCCGTATTTTGGACTCTTGCGGAAAATTTTTAGAAACCCTATTATTAAATAGATTAGAAGAGGAACTAAACAAAAACGGAGTGCTTCTCAAAAATCAAGAGAATGTCGACGGTAGATGCCATAAAAGATATAGTAGAGACTGCAATGCTATCGATGCACCAAAATCATATTTGTGCATTTATAACCCTTGATAAAAACGGAACGGATGGAACGGGTTGGAATCTTTTTGCAAATATATCGCATATTGTACACCTACCTAACACAAAACAAGTAAAAAGTAATAAAGTTCGGTTGGGCCGAACTTTTAATACCTATGGGACTATACCAAAGCATGGACCTATGCGACGAGTTGGACAAGTTTCGTGACCACAGAGAAACTCAAATAACAGAAAATTAGGCTAAAAATTGTAGCTGAAATCCTCGAAATCGGGTGGTACAGTTATATGGAGTCAACATCAAAGTGTGGACCTATCTTGACAATTTTCGATGGAAAAGTTTTGTAACTGCAGGGAACCTCAAATGTCAAATTACGGGTAGTTCTGTCAAGTAATGTAGCTAAAACCATCAAAATACCAAAAATCGGAAGGTACCGTTATATGTGAGCCATATATACACAGAAAGCCTCACATGTCAAATTACAACTAAACATTTTAGCTATAATACTCAAAATACCGAAAATCGGGACGTACCGTTATATGATGGCTATACCAAAACGTGGACCGATATACTCGTAGTCCATCTTCGATCTTGACCTGCCAATGCAAAAATATACTCTGGTGCAAAAATATAGCGTTCCAGCTCAATTATTGTGGACGCTAGAACCATTACAACAGACGGACGTGGCTATAACGACTCGGAATTTTATCCTGATATATATATATATATATATATATACGCTAGAACCATTACAACAGACGGACGTGGCTATAACGACTCGGAATTTTATCCTGATATATATATATATATATATATATATATATATATATATATATCAGGATAAAATTCCGAGTCGTTATAGCCACGTCCGTCTGTTGTAATGGTTCTAGCGTCCACAATAATTGAGCTGGAACGCTATATTTTTGCACCAGAGTATATTTTTGCATTGGCAGGTCAAGATCGAAGATGGACTACGAGTATATCGGTCCACGTTTTGGTATAGCCATCATATAACGGTACGTCCCGATTTTCGGTATTTTGAGTATTATAGCTAAAATGTTTAGTTGTAATTTGACATGTGAGGCTTTCTGTGTATATATGGCTCACATATAACGGTACCTTCCGATTTTTGGTATTTTGATGGTTTTAGCTACATTACTTGACAGAACTACCCGTAATTTGACATTTGAGGTTCCCTGCAGTTACAAAACTTTTCCATCGAAAATTGTCAAGATAGGTCCACACTTTGATGTTGACTCCATATAACTGTACCACCCGATTTCGAGGATTTCAGCTACAATTTTTAGCCTAATTTTCTGTTATTTGAGTTTCTCTGTGGTCACGAAACTTGTCCAACTCGTCGCATAGGTCCATGCTTTGGTATAGTCCCATAGGTATTAAAAGTTCGGCCCAACCGAACTTTATTACTTTTTACTTGTTTTGTGTTAGGTAGGTGTACAATATGCGATATATTTGCAAAAAGATTCCAACCCGTTCCATCCGTTCCGTTTTTATCAAGGGTTATAAATGCACAAATATGATTTTGGTGCATCGATAGCATTGCAGTCTCTACTATATCTTTTATGGCATCTACCGTCGACATTCTCTTGATTTTTGAGAAGCACTCCGTTTTTGTTTAGTTCCTCTTCTAATCTATTTAATAATAGGGTTTCTAAAAATTTTCCGCAAGAGTCCAAAATACGGGGTGTTCAGTATGAGGCTGAACTCTCTATGTATAATTGTTCCACAAACTCCCAGAAAGGATGTGGGAGAATTTGATTCATATTAGCTCAATGATATGGGACGTACTGTTTATCACCGAATCCGAACGGCGTGTCTTACGACGCCACTACTTATTGAGAAGTTTTTCATGGCTGAAATTCTTAGGAAATATCGCCAGCATTACTGAGGGGTATTTTGCCACAGTTGAAAATTTTGATGTTGCTGTGATTCAAACCGCAGACCTTCCGAGTGCAAAGTGTGTGTGCATGCCACTGCACCACGGTGGCATCCAAGTATGCATTCTCTAACGATTTATTATACTTTCGTCGAAGTACGAGGTTTTGTTGTTTCCAGATTTTGGGAAACATACCTTGTATGAGACACTGGTTAAAAGTGTGTTCAAATATGTAGTTCAGGCCATTCTCTACCCATAACTGATATGATTTCATTAGGGATTCCCTCTCGACCTGGTTCTTTACGTTTTTTAGTTTATGGGTAGCATTGTTTCCGACCTTTTTCAGTATACTTTTGTATGGGAAACCGCATGGTTAATTTCGACCTTCTTCACATCGTTCATACTAGGATTTTTTCTTTGCTCTTTTTTTCTCTGCGTAGATTCTTTCTTGGTAGCCTATACACTTCTAGTGCCTCAGGATCATCCATTATTCTAGTGCATTTTTTATATGGTTCAGCGATTTCTTCGCACCACCAATAAACTGGTTTCCTGGTCTTGCTACAAATCTTTGTTATCGGTATCACTGCCTATCATATTTTTGGGAAACTTGTTTTTTGCTATTTGTTATGACAAATGATTTATATTTTGAACAATTGATTTTTTTAAACCACTAGAAATTGTTCTTTGTGACTTATTTACAATCTTGTGGTTAAATGTGTTCTATATAAAAACATTTATTAATTAGTATATGTATATGGGTGACGTAGGGGATGGAAGATACCAAGGAACGGCCCTGACCGGTTTTAACATGGTGTCACCTGGGGAACTGTCTTTAACACCCGTTAAAGGTAGTGAGCTAACATGTGCCGCGCGTTCACTCATAAGAACGTTAAAAACTTGGGTTTGGGCGCCAGGTTAGTAACCCTCCCCTAGAAAAAACAGCCTACTATGAAAAAACGAAAGAAAAGAAAAACAAACCCCTCTAAAGTTGACGACCCCCGCAAACGTTTTAAGGACCATGATCTGCGAATCTGCACCTGGAATGTTCGCACACTTTATAGAGAAGGTGCAGTTTACGCATTGGCAGACGTACTTGAAAAGTACAAGGCCGATATTACTGCCATACAGGAAATACGATGGATTGGGAAAGGCGTCACAACAACACCTAAAGGTGACGCACTGTATTATAGCTGCCATGACGTAAAGCATGAGTTTGGTTGCGGATTCGTGGTTAGTCGGAGGCTAAAACATCTGGTATTCAGTTTCACCCCAGTGAATGAAAGACTTGCTGCAATTCGAATAAAAGCTAAATTCTTCAACATCAGCTTTATTGCACATGACCTTAAAATCATTCTAGGCGATTTTAATGCCAAAATTGGAAAGGAGAATATCTTTGGCCCAAGAGTCGGGAAATTCAGTCTCCACAGTGAAACATCTGACAATGGTATGAGGCTGATAGACTTTGCAGCTGCAAAAAACATGGTAGTTAGCAGTACCAGATTTATTTATCTCGATATTCATAAGGGCACCTGGTTGTCTCCAGATCAAAGAACAAGTAATCAAATTGATCATGTTATTATAGATGGAAGACATTCATCGAGCGTGTTGGATGTACGATCGTTCCGAGGCGCAAACATTGATTGATACCTTGTTGCAGCAAAGGTACGTACCCGTCTAAACGTAGCAAATAAAGCACGAACAGACACAACGCGGAAGTTGGACATCGATAGGCTGCAAACACAACAGATAGCCACAGCATATTCCACTCAACTAGCCCAACTGCTTAATCAAAGCACTCCTCGTCCCGATAACATGTCAGGACAATGGCAAAACATTGCCCACTCCATGCAAACAGCCGCAAAATCAGTAATTGGATTCCAGAGACATCCACCAAGGAATCCATGGTATGACCAGGAGGGCTACTTTACAATCAGTAGCAACGCGTAACGCACGAGAGAGGTATCGGGAGAAAAGGAGAGAGGAGTAACGTCTTTTCCGCAAAAAAGAGAGAGATTGAAAAGGGGGAATGTGAACAAATCGAGATGTACAGGAGACAGAATGAAGTCCGAAAATTCTACCAAAGAGTGAAACACCACCCTGGCAGGAAGAACGAGTACCCGACGGTTGGAACCTGAGTATCCTGTGGCCCGTCCACAAGAAGGGAGATAAGCCTGTATGCTCTAACTGTAGGGGCATAAGTCTACTCCCTATTGCCTACAATATCGTATCAGGGATATTGTGCGAACGACTATAGCCTATCTTCAACGAGATAATTGGACCATACCAATGCGGCCTTAGACCTGGCAAGTCCACCATTGACCAGATATTTACCCTGCGGCAAATCCTGGAAAAGACCCAAGAGATGCAGATCGACAACTACCACCTTTTCGGCGATTATAAAGCAGCCTTTGAGAGCCCGCTGCGTTCAAAGGTATTCCAAGCCATGTCTGAATTTGGTATCCCCGCAAAGCCCATCCTCCTTTGTAAAATGACTTTAACTGACACGAGGTCCTCAGTTAAAATAGGAAAGAACCTCTCCGAAGAGTTTTGTACCAAAAGAGGTTTCAGACAAGGAGACAACCTTTCGTGTGATCTCTTCAACATACTGCTGGAAAAGGTTATACGAGAGGCAAACGCCAAAAGAAGTGGCACAATCTACACGAATGGCCACATGTTACTTGCTTATGCTGATGATATACACATCATGGGACGAGCAGTAAAAGAAGTAACCGATACCTTTCCGAAGGTCGAAGGAGAATCTGCTAAAGTGGGTCTGGCGGTAAACGGTGAGAAGACCAAGTTGATGATGTCGACGCGCAATGCGTCCATTGAGCTCGACCAACTGTGGAAGTTGGTTCCTATAATATTGAGGTAGTAAAAGACTTCGTCTACCTCGGCACCTCCGTAAACACAACAAACGACATCAGTTGTGAAATAAAAAGAAGAATTGTATTGGCCAACAGATGCTACTTTGGTTTAAGTAAGCAGTTTAAAAACAAAGCCACATCTCGTCAAACAAAGATAACGCTCTACAAAACACTGATACTACCAGTGCTGATGTATGGCTCCGAAGCCTGGGTACTTGCGTAAGCAGACATGGCAGTGCTTGGTGTGTTTGAGAGAAAAATTCTTCGAAAGATCTACGGACCAATCTGCGTTGACGGTGAATATCGACGTCGCATCAACCACGAGCTGTATCTGCTGTACAACGACATCAATATTGTTAAACGTATCGAGATGCAGCGATTGCGTTGGCTAGGCCATATCATAAGAATGAGCGATGATGACCCCGCTAAAAAGGTGTATAAACACGGACCGCTTGGCGGTGCACGCAGAATTGGCAGGCCAAGGAATAGATGGCGCAAACAAGTGGATGATGAGATGAAAAGGCGCGGTATTAAAGAAAGCGAAGCAACAAATAGAGAGAATTGGAGATCTTTTCTTATTTCGGCCTATAGAACAAATGTTCTGTAATGGGCCAGCTAAGTAAGTAAGTAATATTTTGTTCAAACATAGTATAAGTCCAAAGATAAACCATATCGGTCCACTCCTTCACCCACAAAAGTTCAAAAATGTTCGGACAAATTGTGCGGGTACCTCCCACACAAATTTCTGGATAAATTCAGTTTAAGACTTGCTCTCGTATCTCTTTGATTTTCGTTGAAGCAACTTGCATTCGCTGCCTCAATTACGACAGTAATAGTTTTTTCCGGGGCAAGTCCATACTTCTTGAGAAAACAGTCCGAATGTAGTGAAACTTAGTTTATGTCAAATGTGGGCCCTATCTGTCCGATCTTTGGGGTACCACCCACACAAATGTTCAACATTTTTGGGTGGTTAAGATTATTTTCGAAGATCCTTCCTGTTTATAGAGATATTATTTTTTCGTAGGATAGTATGGTAAAAAAGCCCAATCTATTGATATTCCTGTAAATTTTTGCGCTTTAATCCTATCAATATTTTTGTCTTTTTTTTTGGGAAAAAATGTATTTCAATCCACAGAGATATACCTTCAGATCTCTGTCGGCAAAGCCGACTTATACTTTCTTACTTGTATATGGGCAAGTTCATGCTTCTTGGTCCAAAAGTTCAAAAAATCCTACGGTGACTAACATAAACGGCTGTTTGACATAAGTTCAGTTCCGAGTATGGCTATGACAGTGAAATCCTTCAGATACTTAACACGTTTGTGCTTTAATCCAATTTAAAGAAATATCTCTACAACACTATAACTTTTTGCTAGGGATAAACAATATTTCCTGAGATTTGGGCCCCGAAATATCCGAACATTTATCTCTCGCGCCAATATCTTTATTTGTTATAAGGCTATACTTTTATGCTGTGTAGACTACGTTGATTAGGTCTGTCAGTAGAATAATTAGGCCCACTGCTTATGAAACGCCTAAAAATTTAATTTATAAGACGTTATATCTTTGTTGGCAAATCTGACTGATGTACTGATGTTCAATATTCAGAAATATTCGAAAAATTACAAATGTTTAAGAAACTAACATTGTTGTCAAGTTTCATTCAAGTTATTACTACTCACCTCGGGTTGTGCTAAGGTATCCATTATGTGTTAGAAAAGTGTGTAATCCTTTAATATCAGTAATTCAATATTGCTTAAAGGTCCCAAGTTTAAAACAATACTGTATCTGATTAATATTGCTTAGAAGAAGTTTTATATTAATTACGATTCACAAAGTAATAATACTTTCCCGCAATTTACAATACGACCGCAAACTCACACAAACACACTTTGAAAAGTCACATCTGTTATTATAAATAGATTAAAAATTCATTTTGTGATATGTAATAATAATTACATTGACGGCGCAGCAACAAAAAAAGTTGTTAACTTAATTAATATCTTTTGTATGTATCTTTTTCATAATCTCACTGACGGGCATCACTCATTTCATTAACGATTCAATTTAGAAGTTTTGAAACGCAATTTGCATATACAATGTATGGATGTATTTTTTCAAAACATGAAAGAATTTCATTGTTTAACTTTCTTAATATTTTTTTCCAAGAATTTGTTTTTTTTATAATTTAATTTTCAATTTTGTTCAGCTACAGATATGTCATTGTTTATTTCAGTTTTTTCACTTATATGGCGAAAATTGCAAATTTGTTTAAATAATCCATTAGCATGTTTTTCACATTTTTTTACAAATTTCAAAACAATTGTTGTTTTTTCACTCAAGCGACAACCGTTTGTGAATTTTAAATTTTCGTTTTAATTTTTTCTATAAACAAATCATCCCGCCTTTAATGAGAATTGTATACAACTGCATTTTTTTTTGTAGTTCACTTTGATTCTCTTCGAATCTCTTGAATCGTGTTCTCACTGCAACGATAGACGGAAACGTACTGATTGTACTGGTGCTGAACGCATTGTCAACACTGAAAAGAACTCCGCCATTGATGTTGGATGATGAGAAAGTCTCCACTACTTTAAAAATTCAAAAATCCAATCCAATTCAATTGTAAAATGAATACCAAACACCAGAGCACATTTTGAATTCAGTTGGGGGAAGAAGAAAAGATGAATGAATGAACAGGCAGGCAGCCGGACAGACTTTTTCTTGTAGCTGTTGCTGGTCTGAATGACGGTCTAACTGACACTAATTGTTTTACTGCTGCTGCCGCTGCTCTTGTGGATCAGTTTTAGTTATTCATTGCCTCGACAGCTGTTCTCTTTTGCAGGGAGTCAGTCATAGATAAGTCACCAGCAAACCCACCAGCCAACTAACCAACCAACAACACAGTGACATGAAATAAAACAAAAACACATCGGTGTTTTTTGGAGATTTTAATCCCTCCGAACTACAATTGTGTAGTATTATTCCATTGTTTATTTTGTAGTAGCGTGTTGTTGTTTTTATTGTTATTATTATGTGAATTTAGGTTGAAGGCGTTAATGATTGAAAGAAAGGTGGATAAAAAGAAAAAAACTCTTGTAGATATTGTATTTCGAAGATGCTGTCTGTTGTTGTTGTCGATCGGCGAGTAGGCAGGCACCAGAGAGATTTTAATTGTGAATTTTTTGGAGAATTAACTGTAAAACAACTAAAATGGTGCTAATCGGGCACACTATTCCACTTTTGGAAAATGTGTTTTCGGAGAGTTGTTTAAAGTACTCGTTTGTCTGCCTGAGGTTATTAATTGGGTACAAAGAAATTATAGGTTCCAACCGTCTGCATATAAAGTGGGACCAAACCAATGATGAACACGAGGAGAAAAGTTGTATGGTAAATCGTAGGAAAACGTAAGGGCGAGTGCTCATCTTGTTCATCTAGGGAACAGACGTCAAAATTTGTGTGATTGAACGTTTATACGCTCCGACAATAAGTGATGAATCACCTTAGAATCTACTTATTTGGTGCGAATTTCCCTTGTTAAACCAGTACGTCCTTGCTCACACTAGATGGTTTCATTGAAACAATTTCATGAAATCCAGGGTTACTAGGTCGATTTCCATACTAGAGTAAAATCATGTAGTTGCTGTAGTGGGGAACTCGATTTAAGAATCCCTAAAAGTTTCAATGAAACCACTCTAGTGTGACTTTGACTATGGAAAGAACCAAAGTCGGGTGGGGACCAATGTGAATAACTCAAATATATTTAGGAGCTGTCTCCGAATCTCGACCGATTTCATCCAAATTTCATCAAAATGGACAGATATATCGTGTTTGGTGCAAGTCGGCCATAAATATACAATGGAGCTAGGTATATCCAAATCTTTACTGATTTTAATATAATATAGCACATTTATTTCTAGACCAAATTCCGATACAAGTTCCAAATTTCATCAACATTGGACAGATATATATAGTGTTTTTTGTATTAAACATCGTAAATCGGCCGAAAATATTTATAAGAGTTATATTCAAATATAAACCGATTTCTACTTAGGTTATTTATTTCTAGACCAATTTCCGTCACACATTCCAAATTTTATTCGAAATCGGACACATATAGCTTGTTTGGTGCAGCAAAAACGCGAAATCGGCCGAAAATATATACGGAAGCTACATATATCTAAATCTGGATCGCTTTCGATATAATTTGGCACATTTATTTCTAGAATGAACTCAGTCTTATATTCCAAATTGCAACGAAATCGGATATACATAGCGTGTTTGGTGCAGAAAATATTTGAAATCGGGCGAAAATATATATGCGGCTGTATCTGAACCGATTCCGACATAATTTGGGGCATTTATTTCTAGACCGAACTTCCAAATTTTCACCAAAAGCAATCCAATATCCAGATTCTGATTCTGCAACATAGACTGATTGCGTCCATACAGAATCATGAGACAGTTGAATGGGGTTAGCTGAGCAGCTAAATAAATGCAGCGTGTCGTGTGGTCCCAATCCACATGCAGGGCATGTGTTGGTCATAGTGACTTCAATTCGAAACCAATATGAACTGAGATGGCTACATCGTCCCGATCTTAACTGGGCTAAAACGACTCATGCTTGCCTTTTCAGTTGGCGATCTTCTGCTGCTATGAATGGGGATGGTCTCAAAGTACGGCATTCACACTGTATCTTCGTACTGCCTGCGAGACTGCATCAGTGTGAATGCTATCCAAGCCTGTCTGATAGACTCGTTGGTCTAGAGGTTCCCGTTTGTACCTTTGGACCTCTCTCTATCTACATCATGACGATCTGTCGTGGCGTGCCTGGGTGGGAGAAGCCTGTCCGCTAAATCGTGACAGGGATGCTCACTGTGATAACGGTCATGCAGGTACTGCATCGACAACTTTCTGTTGTGCTGATGTACCGGTAAAACCTTCGTCTCCTCATCTTTCCACTGGTGTCATGAGGAGCCACACTGTTGTATTCCTCAGGTCGGCATTCTGGCTGGTTTGACTATTCTTCCACTGGGTAGCGCTAACATTTGCATACCCCACTGGCGCCGCATAGCTTACCACAGACCGGCCTGTTGCTTTGTAAGAGGTCAACAGGGTTTCTTTGTCAGCACCCCAAGGTTCTGGCGTGCCTGGGTGGGAGAAACCTGACCGCTAAATCGTGACAGGGATGCTCACTGCAATAACACTCAAACAGCTACTGCATCGACAACATCCTGCTGTGACGATGCACCGGTAAAACCTTCATCTCCTCACCTTTCCTCTGGTGTCATGAGGAACCACACTGTTGCATTCCTCAGGGCGGCATTCTGGCTGGTTTGACTATTCTTCTACTGAGTAGTGCTAACATTTGCATACCCCGCTGTCGCCGCATAGCCTACCACAGACCGGTCTGTTGCTTTGTAAGAGGTCAACAGGGTTTATTTGTTAGCACCCCAAGTGCTGCAGGCCAGCGACTTCAGGAACTTGTTCCTTGATATTATCGCAAATAGCTGTGGCTTGCGCGAACAACTTAAACATGCTATCGTACGTTACACCCAATATTTAAGGGTAATTAGTGATTGGAATCAAGACACCATCGACCAATATGTTCAGTGGGAGCCTCATTTCAGCTATCCAAGTGGTGCATAGTGTGGCAGTGGATTTGGCAACGTATATTTCCATATTCCTCAGATAGAAGAACGACACTATGTCATCGACGATAGGACCTGACGTTAAGATCGAACAATCATCCGCATACATTACGATCGTTATGTGTGGAATTTCAGAAAGGTAGAATTTAAACAGTTCCGGAGATATAATCTCGCATTGAGGAACTCCCTGTTTCACACTACGCTTTTTGAACTTCTAGTTTCTGAATTCCATAAATGACTGGTGTCCACATATCGTCGGTGTCATGCTTAAGTGTTCCATACGCCATTTTTGACTTTTTGAGATACAGGTGGTTTCTAGGGTTTTCCGGTATGCCCTTTCTGAATTCGGCTTTCTCCACGCCTCGATGGGAAAACATAAACTTTTTTCAGTTATAAAATTAATATTTTAAAAACATACAAGTTTAAAAACACATTTCAAAAATCAGAATTTTAATTTTCGATTTAGAAGTTTTTAATTTATTGAGGCAAAGATGGAAAATTTTTTTGTCACTTTGTTCCATGTGATTTACAATATTTCACATTTGTGTCATAAGTGCGGATATGGAACAAATCGACAAAAATTCTTTTTTTAAAAAAATCGCTATAACTTTTATATTCTAATACATATTCCTCTAAATTTTTGCAAATATGTTCTATATACTATTATTAATATTTCAAGTCAAAAATATAAACATTTGCTTAAGCCAGCTCCAGACAGTTGTAACGCAAAACATTAAAATGCGATTATCTCAAAACAGGCAAATGGCGTATGGAACACTTAAGCATGACACCGACGATATGTAGTTGATTATACGAATTTTCAAACACGTTACATATCCTCGAACAGCTTGGCATGGTTAGCTGTATCGAAGCCCTTCGACCACCATGCCTCTTCTCTCACACGACCTGTTCTGGTTCAATCCTTTACTGATATGTGTGGATACGGCGTATAGTGCTTTGTAGTACTATGCATTTTTCCGGAGTCTATGTTGATGTTGGGCAATTGTAAAACAGCTTATACTGCCATCTTTGCCAGGCTTTAGTAGCGGAACCACCCTGCCAACTTTTCTGGCTTCTGGTACAATATGGGTAATTATTGTTCCACAAACATTCCAGATGAGACAAGGGAGACTTCTCTCATATCAATGAGTGCACCCCGATTCATATTGGCTCAATGATATGGGACCTACAGTTTATCGCCGAGTCCGAACGGCGTGTCTTAAGACACCACATGTAGATAAGTTGTACATGACTTAAATACTCAGCAAATGTCGCCAACACTAGTGAGGGGTATTTTGCCACCGTTGAAAATTGTTTGATGTTGCTTGGCCGGGGAATCGAACCCACGACCTTCAGCGTGCAAGGCGGGAGTGCATACCATTGCACCACGGTGGCACCCGGTACAATATGGGTGGCTAACAACAAATTGAGGATATTATTAAATACTCAAATCCAGGTTCATACAGCTACTCAAGCAGTACAATTTATGGATGATTTCGCCTTTCGGATGACATCGCCCACCGTTAATTTCGGTGCGACCTACTAGGATGGGGGTAGAACAGAACAGGTAGAACAGAACATTTTTGCAAACATTTTGAGTCGATTGGACAAAAATTGTCTAAAATATGAGCGTTAGAATAGAGAAAATCATTGTGATTTGTAAAAAAGTCATAACCTTAGTGCCATTGTAGCTCGAAAACGGATGATCCGAACGTCCTTAAGCGAGGGACTTTAAAATAATAAAATTTTGACGGATATAGCAAAAAATTAACAATTTTTCAGTTTTCAACAAAAAAAAAAAATCGAAAGTGGCTTAAGGTGTGACCTTTCAGATGAAAACAAAATCTTCTAAAAAAGTTTGGTAGATTTCGTGTAAAAAAATAATGAAAAATGTTTTTTTGTGCTCAATAAATGGTCATAACCCCTTAACCGTAGTAAACACAGTGTTTCACAGGCGGTCATTTGTCAGAACACTGTGCAATATTTTTCAAAAAAAAAAAAAAAAAATCCGAACATAGTTGTGGCCTTTCAGATGAAAACAAAATCTTCTAAAAAAATTTGGTAGATTTTGTGAAAAAAAAATCATGAAAAATGTGTTTTGTGTTCAATAAATGGTTATACCCCCTTGACCGTGTAATAATGCTGCTTATGCTCGCCTACTAGCCTGTTGACTTCATGAATAAATTGTCTAATTTGTGCGTATTCACGGTTCGTAGGACGAAGCTCATCACACTCACTTGTTGTCCTAATTGCGATGTTGGTCTAATTTCCGATATTCGACCAGCAGGTATGTAGCAAGCGGCTACTGCAGTGATGATGTCCCGAAAAGTTTTCTCAGCTACCAGAGGATTAAAGCGCAAAAATTTAGATGTAGAAATGCACCTGTAGAAATGCACCAACATAGTCCACCTTGGAACTGAATGTTATTTTGGGAATCAGCAATTATTTTGTAGCCTAATAGGTAATTATAGACAACCTTCTATAAACATTTAAAAGGAATCTTCGAACAGCCCTCAAGCTGCATTTAAGCGACAATTTTCAGGTTTTGTGGAGGAGGTACCCGAAGGTGTTGTCCGTCGACAGACTTTGCCGACAGAGATATACTCTCAGCTGGTGTGAATTGAAACTTTCATCTACGGTCAGATCGAATGTATTTAGGGTCTTTTCAGTATTTTGTGGCCTTTTTTGGACATTTGAACTGGCAGACGTAAATGTGGAGTAGGATTAAAGTTCAGAAGTGTTGCAGAGGGTGTACTTATAGAATGGACCGAGTTGGTACTATTTTGGAAGTCATATCTTTTCGATAAATATCGCTCCCACTAGTCATTGGACCAGGAAGCGTGGACTTGTCCACGGAAAACATAATATCAGACCTTAAACTGCACTTACTCACAATTGTTGAATTTTTGTGGGGGAGGTACCCTAAGGTAGCACCATTTTAAAAAATAAATTTTGGAACAAATTGGTTCAAGATATAGCATGCCTACCATTTAAGTGAAATTTTTTAAATATTCGGAGGAAGTACCGGAAGTTGTGGACCGGTATTGCAAACTGCAAACGGTATTGCGAACTGAAACTAAGAAAAAATACTGACGAAGGCCAAATTTTAGACCCAATTGGTTGATCAGTTCGAGAGTTATCGTGGGTTTTTACAACTTTCGGGCTGTATGGACTTGCCCTTGAAAAAACTTTTACCGTCGCACAATGGTTCAAGAAACAATTTTACTGGCCAAAAATCAAAATTTTGTTTTGTAACAGATATTTAATTTCTATATGGGATTCGATAGTAAACATATTGAAACTAAGGAAACCAAAAAATTAGGTCAAAATATTGGAAGGTGCGGGGGCGTGGGGTGCCCCTGAAGACGAACATTTTTCCCATGTTTTAGAAATACATAAATTTTGAAAACTTCTGGAAAAAGAAATAGCTATTTCTCGGAAACTATAACATACATTGCGTTCGCTGTTTTTTTGTTAGGTAGGTAGGATTGTGGCCTTTAAAAATAAATTAAGCAAATTACCGTGGCGTTTACACAACATGAGCTATTTTATTTTTCCTCAGGTACTAAATTTTATGAAATTCCAAATTTAGTGGACTAGAACTTTTGTGGAACAACATGGAACAATGTTCTGTTTCCACAGAAATATGCCCGAGAGTCTCCTCTTTCAGCCCATATATACTTTTGTTCCCGACCCATTCCGTCCGTTTAACACTTTTTTAAATTTATTGAAATTACATGGGTAAAAATGTGTGTTTTTCCATACCAATTCCCATATGAATTACAGCTTTTTTACACAAATTAAAATTTTTTGGAGTATATGAGTTTTCATATGAGTTATATAAGTTTTATGAAAACCCAAGGAGCATTTTATTTTAATTTTTGTAAAAATTTAATTTTTTTGTATTTTTTTATGTGAAAAATTTATGAAAAAAAAATTTTAATATTTTTTTCGAAAAATTTTTTTAGTTTTTTTTTTTTTTGTATTTTTAAAGTTTATTTATTGGCGTTTGACCATTTTTAATATATAAGAAGATATAAAAACACAAAAACACTGATATTTTGATGAAAAATAGTAAACAAAATCAAAAGTTCAACTTTGACATTGAATTCCTCTGCAACTACCAGACCTAATTTGACCGCTTATAATTCACCGGAAAGCAGATTGTGTTATCTGTCTAACAAAAAAAGAATTGTGAAAATATCTCTATCCGTTCAAAAGTTACAGAATTTTGACCAGGAAAAAACGATTCTTAACCACTGTGCGTTGTAATTGAGGGAGCGAATGCAAGTTGCTTCAACAAAAATAAAAGTGATTCGAGAGCAGATCTTATAGTGAACTTATCCGAAATATAGTCCATATTCGAACCTGATCTATATCTGGTAGATATCGACACCTCCAAATAATAGTATGCTAAGTCTAAAAAGTGAGTTTTGCAGGAGAAGCTCTCAAAGTGTGGAAATGTTTTTGAACTTCAGTACTATGCTAAGTCAACATTTGTTTATAACTTCTGTTCGGATTGACCAATCATTACCAAAATTTGACAGAATTTAAGTTAAAGGACGTTCGACACCTCCAAGTAATAGTTTGCTAATTTTGAACAGTGAGTTTTGCAGGAAAAACTCTAAAAGTTTGGAAATTTCTTTGACCTTCGGTACTATGCTAAGTAAATATTTGTTTATAACTTCTGTTCGGATTGTCCGATTATTACCAAAATTTGACAGAATTTAAGTTAAAGGACGTTAAATATAAAAATGTAAAGAACTTGAAAACATGCTAAGTCGACTTAGCATACTATTGTTTGGAGGCGTCGATATATTAGGATGTGTAAAATATGGACCAAATCGATCACTCCCTTCAAGTGTTATCGTGCGAACAACTTTTCCGAACATTTTTGAACTTTTGTGAGGGAGATACCTGAAGGAGTAGACCGATATGGCTTATCTTCGAACTTAAACTATGTTTGGACAAAATATAACTAAGGACAAATTTTGGACCGGATCGGCAGATCCGTTCGAGTGTTATGTTACAACAAAAATCAATTCTATTCAAGAGCAGGCCCTAAACTGAACTTATCCGAAATTTTGTGTGGGAGGTACTCGAAGGAGTGGACGGATTGAGTCCATATTAGAACCTCATCTAAGTCTGGTATAAATTTCACGATGTGCAAAGTACGGACCATATCGGTTATTCCCTTCAAGTTATCGTGCGCACAAACTTTCAGAAAATTATCGAACTTTATTATAAAATAAAATATTTGTTTTTTTTTTGTCTCACACATGTTACTTTTTCACACCACTGTGCCCCGCATTTATAAACAAAAACACGGTGTTGTTGTTGTTGCTGCTGCTGGTGTTTCTTTTTCAAACTTCACAACATACACCGAAATTATATCTCCAGCATATTTACATTCGGAACATGACAAGATGGAGGAGGATAAGGAACAGCAATAGATGGATGATATTAAAAATAACATCATCAACGCTTCTTCTGCGTGTTTTTGTTGCCCGGAAATTGAAACAGAAATGAAGGAAAATTATCTAAAAATACCACCACGACCAGGTATGTTCACAGAGCCTTTTATTTCAAATTCAAATTTAAATGTTTAAAATATGTTGGTAAAAATGAGAGGTGGCATTAGAATTTTTTATGCATTTTTAAATCAATGAAATAAATCTTGAACTTGACTTTGATGTGAACATACGGCAGACATTTGTTTCGCCAGCTACTGGTTGCCTTCATAATAGAGATGTTCTATTCGGTGTAGTGTAGAATCTACACTGTAGATTAAGTAGCATTGCAGTAGTTTTTGTTGTGTTTTTTATCTGAATTCACATTAGCTATTGCTTGTGAATCGATGATGATGATCAGGGTGAACATGACATCAGAATGCTATCATATTGCCACTACTGATAATAGTGCGTGCTATATGGGAAATATGGGGTGATTTTCGAAGAGACGGCAGTGGTAATAAATTGTTATTTTTTGTGTTGTTTTAATTGTTGTTGTTCACAATTCTACAAATAATTGATGAGTAAATTTAGATAACAAGACCACCAAACAAACAGTCATAGCTGTTGTTGTTGCTGTGGTTATTGCTGATATTTTAAAGATCGATCGTTTGTGAGCTACAGCTTACCAATGCACACATTTATAATTGTGGTTAACGCTGCAAATACAGAGAAGTGGAGGGGAACTTATGTGTGATGTATAAAAACGATTAGAATACCAAGATTCATAATTTGGGTGGCATATGCCATTATTATGTGAGAATTTGAAACAAAATGTTTTCAAAATATTTCATCAACGATAATATTAATCAACAAACGAAGAGTAATTGAAAACAAATTAGTAAATGGAATTGGGCTGTGGGTTCAAACTATCACACAGTGTTAAATAGGGTAAGTGGATCAATCGTCGATCATAGTAAAAGATGACACAAATGTCATGGACTATTCACTGGAAATTTTACACTATATCGTGGAATATACCCAGTTCATTTCATGGACTATACAATATATTTTATGGGCAATTTCACCAAAAGATCATGTAGTATTTTCTGACCAACTGAAAAAAAAAATTACGTTGTATAAATGAAATTTGTCGTTGATTTTGAACCAACGTATAACTTCATTGTATTAATGATGAAGTTTCATTGAGTTTCATTATTGGTTCATATATATAAAAATGGTGTAAAAAATGTATAGTAATTCATAAAATGAGAACGGCTCGGCCGATTTCTGTAAATTTTTTTGTCAGTTATTCGTATTTTCGAGGAGAAGGTCTTTACGGAAGAAAATTTTGGAAAATCTCTCTGGAAAAGCCGGAAAATGGGAAAAATCGAAAATTGAGTTTTTGTATGAAATTTTATTCCTTAATAGCGAGACGAAGTTCGCCGGGTCCGCTAGTTGGTTCATAATATTAATGTGATTGTTACATAGCAATAATAGAATTGTAACTTCTTACCACTTCATTGAATTAATAAAGAAGTATCATTCCATAATTGAGGACAGGGATGTACGCAGGGGGGGGGGGGGGGGCACGGGGTCCGGCGCCCCCCCCGATATGGGTTGGTTTAACAAAATTTGTTAAGCTACTGTAACAAATTAATACATTTTTTCTTTCTCATAAACATTTCTATTATTGGAGATTTCAAATGAAAACTTATCTTTTTCTGAAGATTCCGTTCAGAAAATGTGCATCATTTATAAGTTTTGTAAGAAATGCTTTAAAATTTTTTGATTGTACTTATACTCTTTTTGAGAGAAACTTCTAATGAAATTTTAATTACTTCTTCATGTCATATCATGCCACTATTAAATACAAGCTCCGTAATGGATATACTCCATGTTTGTTATGTCATATTCGAGCTATATAGAGGTCTCGAAGCATTACACTCAATGAAAGTGCTAGAAAAATGTCTGTTGGACAAAATTTATGAAGGGTTTTTTGTGGACTATATCTTGAAAGCCAATAACAAATTTGTCTCAATGGCTTCACCAACATTTTGTTTTATATTTTAGACAAATTTGTTGCTAAACAGTAGGAGAAAATACTGACGAAAATTTAATTTGTGTGCGTCAAAAACTGTTAAAATCTGCTATATTTACAAGTGGTTTACACCAGGCAGTTTGTCTTCAAATACAACTCTGATTTACAAACACATACATACATTTGTCGGCTGTCTTCCAGCTGTCCATCATTTTATCACAGACAGTCGGGTTAACAAATTTTTGACATTTTAGTGAAAAAGAAGTGAGACGATAACTCAAATGTGTTGAAAACAAAATTATATGTACAAAAACAAATTTATGTGAAAGGAAAGCAAAAAGAAATCGACGATTTTCATTTATAATTTTGCAACTGTTTTTGCAGTTGTCTGGACGCCTACGTCACACAGGCAAGTTTTAGGATTTTGACAATCAATACATGAAGTTAACTGTCCTGTCATTTATAAACGCAGGGTTTGGAAACCCACTGAAATTTTTTACGTATCATCAACGAAGTATAACACTGTCCAACATTTTTAAGGTAGTCGTGTGCAAACAACTTCTACCGAGGATTTTATAAAAGTACAGACCCAAACGACAAAAAACACTAATAGGGTATTGTTTTGTTAGATCCAGCTAAGATTTTATGTCCTCATCTAAAAATGGCTGAATATTGAATTTTTCGAACAAATCGGGAAACCCATTCGAATTTTGTTGTGACCTTTTTAAGAGATAAGAAAACGTAGAAAATATTTTTACAAATAATCAACTCAAAAACCGCAGTAGCGCTATAAAATGTATGAAATATCTAAAAATACCACAATTTTTATATAGTTTGCACCATATCTCCCAAACGTTCAAATTTGTCGTAAAATATTCTCTTGAATATGATACACAATTCTTTAGAGCATACCTTTGTTGTCAAATGTCTCTATCACGGCGTATCTAGAAAATTTTTCAAATAATGATTTTAGACTCCACATAGACTAAAATTTGTTTCAGACAAGTTGGAATTACTTAGCGCAACCCGTTCGCCTGTATCTCTGTTTCTCTGGCACGCTGGAGCGCATGATAACTGTCGAACAGATCAACCCATTTGGTCCAAGTTTTGGATGTCGTAATATTTTGTCCAAATTAAATTTAAGTCATATCGGTACCTCCGCCATAAAATTTCAAAATTGTTTGCTAAAATGGTGCATACCATATCTCTCAAAGGGAGTAATCAATACAATCTAAACTTTACACAGCAATATTTCTTCCTGACATAGATCGAACCTAATGTGGGTTATGTCGGTCCACTTCCTCAAATATCGTAAAATTACTTCCAAATGTACATCAAGTTCCAAGAGAATATCTTCAGTTAATTCCCTCACAAAAGTTCAACATAAGTGCAGTTTAAAGTCTGTTCGAGAATCCTTTGGACATTTTTTTTGTTGACACTTGTAGTCTTGTTTACAGCGATATCCTATTTTTAATAAGCAAGTCCATGCTTCCTGACAAAGCTCAAAATACTACGGTGATTCGTTTCCAAAATGGACTATGTCGCTCCATTTCTATACCAAGAGTTTAACATTTCTGCGCTTTGAAATTAAATTTATTAGCAAAACGTATGCATTTATTAGGAACGTCCGCAGTCGTTAAGATCAATATTCCAAAAATGTCGATATTTTTATTGGCAATTTTGTTTGTCCAAAGGGGCCAAAACCTTTTAAAAACTCCTTGAATACATAATTTTTGGGGAAAAATATTTTGGATTGTTTACCCGCATTCGATGTTCATTGTCGCAAATTCCTGCAGGCTGAGGCACATATCATTCGACAAAGGCGACTGATACTTTTTACTAATTTTTCAGAAATCAAAATTCACAATATTTTTAGTTCGTTTCCAACAAATATAAAACTCTTTTGGAAACAAGTGGTCAATCGACAAGGACAGAGTCTTTCTTGATTAATTTGCTTATTGTTAGCGAAAAAATATGTGAGGTTCTATAAGGATCAATTGTTATTTGTCAAAATTATGTAACATTTGAAGCAATAAATTTAATTTAAGGAATATTTAAATTCTAGATCCCATAAATTGCAAGACTGCGTCCAGCAATGTTTTTAATATCATCGAGTCTAAAAACTTCCACTCCTACAATTAAAAAATACATGTTTTTTCTGTAACATTATACCGAAAGCCGGAGCAACAATCATGGAATTTTTTCGACTTATAGTATTTTGCCACGATTAAGCTAATAGTTGCCGATTTATTTCTGATATTGATTTCAGAGATATTTGTTCAAACATGCTTTTTGTAGTCTCAAATAGTACTGCGAGAAGGATTCGGAGTGTATGAGTCGTAGTCTGTATCGACGATTTTAAATTTCTGAAGTTTTTAATTGTCTTGCACAGACTCTATCACTTCTAGTAAAGAATCAAATTTGTGCATTTTTATGACATAAAATAATATTTTATTCTTAGGATATTGACACAATATCTAGATATAGAAGTTCAATCTGCACTCGCGGATACAAGTTATTCCTTTTTTTGGAGGTATTTTATTCATAGAAGTCGAAAAATGTGTTATGTTCGGGTCCAACTAGAGCTGGCAAACTATCGATATTCGCAACATTTGATAGTTTCGATATTTCCATTTCAAAATATCGATAGTATCGATACTATCGCCCTTTCGTTTCAACACACAGTGGAAAGAGTGACACAAATATTTGTAGATCTTAAATTTCCAGCATTGGTTCCTGTAGTGGGATTCTCTAACGCGTTTTTTGATTACCGACAAAAATCGGTAAAATTAAAACGCAAAATAATGAATGAAAAGTATGAATAAAAGTTGGCAACACAGTTGTTATCGGTAGGACTTAGCGACAATTTTGTTTTGGTTGCTAACTTACCGACAAATTTCGTTAATTATCGAAATTGCAAGCATTTTAATTTGACCGATTTTTGTCGGTAACCAAAAAATGCGTTAGGGAATCCCACTACTGGTGAAGAAAACCCATTAAAACCGCAAAAGTCAACTTTGAAGATCCGATTTTGGTTATAGTTCCAATATAAAGGTTCCGCATCGTATAGGGTATTTTCAGCTGTTTAGACACATTTGCACTTTCTAAAAATATGTCTGTTCCAGAAATTCAAGAATCTATTAATTTTTACTATTTTTCAAATTATAAAGAACAAAAATTTTATCGTAGCAAAAATTACCCATTCCTCGTCTGCTCTACTACTTTGAAACAAAATCTGAATCTCAAAACACTAGCTTTGTTCCCGTACTTTTTAATAGTAAAACTTGTAAATGAGAGAAGGAGAGAAAAATTTTTGTCACACAAAAGTTTTTTCAAAAAGTTCGGGAACGCAAAAATGGAAAAAACGTCAAAAAAGCTGGAACAAATGTCAAAGTCGGCGTACCAGCCAATCAGACACCGGCATCCATGTTACTATTTTTTACACGCTCAAATTTGTCGAGTAAAACGTTTTTAAAGAGAGCGTCATTCAGCGCCATTTTTGTTTAAAGAGAACATTTTACAACTTTTTTGTGTACGGGAACGGGTTTTCGGGTAAAATGTGTAAAAGTCGTAAAAATTTTAAAAACTTTTTAGTTCTGGAACAAAGCTACTGATATGCATTCTGATGTTGTCTTATAGCATGTTTATATTATATTATTGTATACTAACATTTTGGTTTACATCATGGATACTCCATGAATTCTAATTAAATACCTTGGCGGAATGATAAATACCCAAAAATACCTTGGAAATTTAGCCAATTCAGTTTTGTCCGATAATATCGATTGAAAAAACTATCAATCGATAGTGACATTCGAAATAAAGTATCGATATTATCGATAGTACCATCGATTGTTTGCCAGCTCTAGGTCCAACTATAAATACTGAACATCTTGCGATAGCAAAAACAATTGCAATTCTCTCTGTACATGATATCATTTACTCTCAATTCTAAATATCCTAGGATTTATATTTTTTATACTCTGTAAACATTTAAAATTGTATCCTGAATATTGTGAGCTCTGTCTGCTGAATTTATATGCTTTGTGTCAATATTTCATATAAAATCAACGAACAAAACCTTTAAAATAGCTTTACGTAATGCTACACAACATTTTAAATTTTTATGATGTTTGGTCAAGTTTGGTCAAGACCCCCCTTGCCATTTTTCATATCTCGACGAGATAAAGCGAACTAACTATGTATGTCAGTCCGTCCATTAAAAATGTTAATAAAAACTTCAGACCCTAATTATGGACCGAACGTCACAAAATTTTGTGGGAAGGTCAAGTTCCGCCCAGAAGAGGCCCCATTATTTGTTGGTGGTGATCGTGATATGTGAAACGGACCAAAAACAATTTTTTTATCGACTCTGGAGGTCGCAATGATGGTTTGAATTTCGAAATTTTAAGTAAGGTTTGGGTTTACGACAAAGAAGAAGCTTGCAATTTAACATAATGATAAGATAATAATTAGCGGGTTAATAGGACCGAAACTTTTGTGTAAAAATTGTTGAAATTTTTAGTATAATGACTATATATTTATTCCTGGAAGATATGTTCCATCCCCATAAGTTATATTTAGAAAATAAAGGACTATACAAAAAATCATGTTCTATTTTCTGACCAATTAATACACTGTCCAATTTTACCAGAAAATCATGTCTTATTTTCTCAAATTTTTTTTCCTAAAATAATGGACTATACACTGTCCAATTTCACCAAAAAATGATGTTCTATTTTGTAACCAATTTTTCTTAAAAATAATGGACTATATACTTTTATAATATTATACCACAAATCATGTTATATTTTCTGACCAATTAATAAATACACTGTCTAATTTTACCAAAAAATCATGTTTTATTTTCTCAAAATTGTTTCCTAAAAATAATGGACTATATATACACTGTCCAATTTTACCAAAAAATCATGTTCTATTTTCTGACCAATTTTTCATGAAAGTATTGGACTATAACACTGTCCAATTTTTCATGAAAATAATGGACTATACACTATCCAATTTTACCAAAAAAAAAAATCACGTTCTACTTTCTGACCAATTTTTCATGAAAGTATTGGACTATAACACTGTTCAATTTTTCATATATATAAAGGACTATACACTGTCCAATTTTACCAAAAAATCATGTCCTATTTTCTGACCAATTTTTCATAAAAATAATGGACTATACACTATCCAATTCTACCAAAAAATCATGTTCTATTTTCTGACCAATTTTGCATAAACACAATGAACTATACACTGTCCAATTTTACAAAAAAATCATGTTCTACTTTCTGACCAATTTTTCTTGAAAATAATGGACTATACGCTGTCCAATTTTACCAAAAACTCATGTTCTATTTTCTGACCAATTTTTCATGAAAATTTTACCAAAAACTCATGTTTTATTTTCTGACCAATTTTTCATGAAAATAATGGACTATACACTGACCAATTTTACCAAAAAATCATGTTCTATTTTTTGACCAATTTTTCATGAAAATAATTGACTATACACTGTCCAATTTTACCAAAAAATCATGTTCTATTTTCTTACCAATTTTTCATGAAAATAATGGACTATACACTGTCCAATTTTACAAAAAAATCATGTTCTATTTTCTTACCAATTTTTCATGAAAATAATGGACTATAGACTGTCCAATTTTACCACACTGTCCAATTTTACCAAAAAATCATGTTCTATTTTCTTACCAATTTTTCATGAAAATAATGGACTATACACTGTCCAATTTTACCAAAAAATCATGTTCTATTTTCTGACCAATTTTGTCATGAAAATAATTGACTATACACTGTCCAATTTTACCAAAAAATCATGTTCTATTTTCTGACCAACTTTTCATGAAAATAATGGACTATACACTGTCCAATTTTACCAAAAACTCATGTTCTATTTTCTGACCAATTTTTCATGAAAATAATTGACTATACACTGTCCAATTTTACCAAAAAATCATGTTCTATTTTCTGACCAATTTTGTCATGAAAATAATTGACTATACACTGTCCAATTTTACCAAAAAATCATGTTCTATTTTCTTACCAATTTTTCATGAAAATAATGGACTATACACTGACCAATTTTACCAAAAAATCATGTTCTATTTTCTGACCAATTTTTCATGAAAATAATTGACTATACACTGTCCAATTTTACCAAAAAATCATGTTCTATTTTCTGACCAATTTTTCATGAAAATAATGGACTATACACTGTCCAATTTTACCAAAAAATCATGTTCTATTTTCTTACCAATTTTTCATGAAAATAATGGACTATACACTGTCCAATTTTACCAAAAAATCATGTTCTATTTTCTGACCAATTTTGTCATGAAAATAATTGACTATACACTGTCCAATTTTACCAAAAAATCATGTTCTATTTTCTGACCAACTTTTCATGAAAATAATGGACTATACACTGTCCAATTTTACCAAAAACTCATGTTCTATTTTCTGACCAATTTTTCATAAAAATAAAGGACTATACACTGTCCAATTTTACCAAAAAATCATGTTCTATTTTCTGACCAATTTTTCATGAAAATAATGGACTATACACTGTCCAATTTTACCAAAAAATCAAGTTCTATTTTCTGACCAATTTTTCATAAAAATAAAGGACTATACACTGTCCAATTTTACCAAAAAATCATGTTCTATTTTCTGACCAATTTTTCATGAAAATAATGGACTATACACCGTCCAATTTTACCAAAAAATCATGTTCTATTTTCTGACCAATTTTTCATGAA
Source organism: Musca autumnalis (assembly GCF_047663935.1). Classification (NCBI taxonomy): domain Eukaryota; kingdom Metazoa; phylum Arthropoda; class Insecta; order Diptera; family Muscidae; genus Musca; species Musca autumnalis. The sequence goes on from NW_027411755.1 coordinate 198,524,233, forward strand.
AATAATGGTCTATACACTGTCCAATTTTACCAAAAAATCATGTACTATTTTCTGACCAATTTTTTATAAAAATAAAGGACTATACACTGTCCAATTTTACCAAAAAATCATGTTCTACTTTCTGACCAATTTTTCATAAAAACAATGGACTATAATAATAATAATAATTGTTCCACAAACATCCCAGATGGGACAAGGGAGACTTCTCTCATATCAATGAGTGCACGCCGATTCATATTGGCTCAATGATATGGGACCTACTTTTTATTGCCGAGTCCGAACGGCGTGTCTTACGACACCACTTGTAGAGAAGTTTTTCATGGCTTAAATACTCAGGAAATGTCGCCAGCATTACTGAGGGGGAATTTTGCCACCGTTGAAAATTTGATGTTGCTTGGCCTGGGATTCGAACCGCAGACCTTCTGAGTGCAAGGCGGACGTGCTAACCATTGCACCACGGTGGCCCCCAACAATGGACTATACACTCTCCTATTTTACCAAAAAATCATAATCTATTTTCTGACCAATTTTTCATAAAAACCATGGACTATATATACACTGTCCAATTTTACCAAAAAATCATGTTCTATTTTTTGACCAATTTTTCATAAAAACAATGGAATATACACTGTCCAATTTTACCAAAAAATCATGTTCTACTTTCTGAACAATTTTTCATAAAAACAATGGACTATACACTGTCCTATTTTACCAAAAAATCATGTTCCTTTCTGACCAAATTTTTATAAAAATAAAGGACTATACACTGTACAATTTTACCAAAAAATCACGTTTTATTTTCTGACCAATTTTTCATGAAAATAATGGACTTATACACTGTCCAATTTTACCAAAAAATCATGTTCTATTTTCTGACCAATTTTTCATGAAAATAATGGACTTATACACTGTCCAATTTTACCAAAAAATCATGTTCTATTTTCTGACCAATTTTTCATGAAAATAATGGACTTATACACTGTCCAATTTTACCAAAAAATCATGTTCTATTTTCTGATCAATTTTTCATGAAAATAATGGACTATACACTGTCCAATTTTACCAAAAAATCATGTTCTATTTTCTAACCAATTTTTCATGAAAATAATGGACTATACTCTGTCCAATTTTACCAAAAAATCATGTTCTATTTTCTGACCAATTTTTCATGAAAATAATGGACTATACACTGCCCAATTTTACCAAAAAATCATGTTCTATTTTCTGACCAATTTTTCATGAAAATAGTGGACTATACACTGTCAAATTTTACCAAAAAATCATGTTCGATTTTCTGACAAATTTTTCATAAATATAAAGGACTATACTCTGTCAAATTTCACCAAAAAATCGCATTATATTTTCTGACCAATTTTTCATAAATGTAAAGGACTATGCACTGCCCAATTTTACAAAAAATATATGTTCTATTTTCTGACCAATTTTTCATAAAAACAATGGACTGTACACTGTCCAATTTTACCAAAAAGTCACGTTCTGTTTTCTGACCAATTTTTCATAAAAACAATGGTCTATACACTGTCCAATTTTACCAAAAAATCATGTTCTACTTTCTGAACAATTTTTCATAAAAACAATGGACTATACACTGTCCTATTTTACCAAAAAATCATGTTCTATTTTCTGACCAATTTTTCATGAAAATAATGGACTATACACTGTCCAATTTTACCAAAAAATCATGTTCTACTTTCTGAACAATTTTTCATAAAAACAATGGACTATACACTGTCCTATTTTACCAAAAAATCATGTTCCTTTCTGACCAAATTTTTATAAAAATAAAGGACTATACACTGTACAATTTTACCAAAAAATCACGTTTTATTTTCTGACCAATTTTTCATGAAAATAATGGACTTATACACTGTCCAATTTTACCAAAAAATCATGTTCTATTTTCTGACCAATTTTTCATGAAAATAATGGACTATACACTGCCCAATTTTACCAAAAAATCATGTTCTATTTTCTAACCAATTTTTCATGAAAATAATGGACTATACACTGCCCAATTTTACCAAAAAATATGTTCTATTTTCTGGCCAATTTTTCATGAAAATAATGGACTATACACTGTCCAATTTTACCAAAAAATCATGTTCTATTTTCTGACCAATTTTTCATGAAAATAATGGACTATACACTGTCCAATTTTACCAAAAAATATGTTCTATTTTCTGGCCAATTTTTCATGAAAATAATGGACTATACACTGCCCAATTTTACCAAAAAATCATGTTCTATTTTCTAACCAATTTTTCATGAAAATAATGGACTATACACTGTCCAATTTTACCAAAAAATATGTTCTATTTTCTGGCCAATTTTTCATGAAAATAATGGACTATACACTGTCCAATTTTACCAAAAAATCATGTTCTATTTTCTGACCAATTTTTCATGAAAATAATGGACTATACAGTGTCCAATTTTACCAAAAAATCATGTTCTATTTTCTGACCAATTTTTCATGAAAATAATGGACTATACACTGTCCAATTTTACCAAAAAAATATGTTCTATTTTCTGACCAATTTTTCATGAAAATAATGGACTATACACTGTCCAATTTTACCAAAAAATCATGTTCTATTTTCTGACCAATTTTTCATGAAAATAATGGACTATACACTGTCCAATTTTACCAAAAAATCATGTTCTATTTTCTGACCAATTTTTCATGAAAATAATGGACTATACAGTGTCCAATTTTACCAAAAATCATGTTCTATTTTCTGACCAATTTTTCATGAAAATAATGGACTATACACTGTCCAATTTTACCAAAAAATCATGTTCTATTTTCTGACCAATTTTTCATGAAAATAATGGACTATACACTGTCCAATTTTACCAAAAAATCATGTTCTATTTTCTGACCAATTTTTCATGAAAATAATGGACTATACACTGTCCAATTTTACCAAAAAATCATGTTCTATTTTCTGACCAATTTTTCATGAAAATAATGGACTATACACTGTCCAATTTTACCAAAAAATCATGTTCTATTTTCTGACCAATTTTTCATGAAAATAATGGACTATACACTGTCCAATTTTACCAAAAAATCATGTTCTATTTTCTGACCAATTTTTCATAAAAATAAAGGACTATACACTGTCCAATTTTACCAAAAAATCATGTTCTATTTTCTGACCAATTTTTCATGAAAATAATGGACTATACACTGTTCAATTTTACCAAAAAATCATGTTCTATTTTCTGACCAATTTTTCATAAAAATAAAGGACTATACACTGTCTAATTTTACCAAAAAATCATATTCTATTTTCTGACCAATTTTCCATGAAAATAATGGACTACACACTGTCCAATTTTACCAAAAAAATCATGTTCTATTTTCTGACCAATTTTTCATGAAAATAGTGGCCTATACACTGTCCAATTTTACCAAAAAATCATGTTCTATTTTCTGACCAATTTTTCATGAAAATAATGGACTATACACTGCCCAATTTTACCAAAAAATCATGTTCTATTTTCTAACCAATTTTTCATGAAAATAATGGACTATACACTGTCCAATTTTACCAAAAAATATGTTCTATTTTCTGGCCAATTTTTCATGAAAATAGTGGCCTATACACTGTCCAATTTTATCATAAAATCATGTTCTATTTTCTGACCAATTTTTCATGAAAATAATGGACTATACACTGTCCAATTTTACCAAACAATCATGTTCTATTTTCTGACCAATTTTTCATGAAAATAATGGACTACACACTGTCCAATTTTACCATAAAATCATGTTCTATTTTCTGACCAATTTTTAATGAAAATAATGGACTATACACTGTCCAATTTTAACAAAAAAATATGTTCTATTTTCTGGCCAATTTTTCATGAAAATAATGGACTATACACTGTCCAATTTTACCAAAAAATCATGTTCTATTTTCTGACCAATTTTTCATGAAAATAATGGACTATACACTGTCCAATTTTACCAAAAAATCATGTTCTATTTTCTGACCAATTTTTCATGAAAATAATGGACTATACACTGTCCAATTTTACCAAAAAATCATGTTCTATTTTCTGACCAATTTTTCATAAAAATAAAGGACTATACACTGTCCAATTTTACCAAAAAATCATGTTCTATTTTCTGACCAATTTTTCATGAAAATAATGGACTATACACTGTTCAATTTTACCAAAAAATCATGTTCTATTTTCTGACCAATTTTTCATAAAAATAAAGGACTATACACTGTCTAATTTTACCAAAAAATCATATTCTATTTTCTGACCAATTTTCCATGAAAATAATGGACTACACACTGTCCAATTTTACCAAAAAAATCATGTTCTATTTTCTGACCAATTTTTCATGAAAATAGTGGCCTATACACTGTCCAATTTTATCATAAAATCATGTTCTATTTTCTGACCAATTTTTCATGAAAATAGTGGCCTATACACTGTCCAATTTTACCAAACAATCATGTTCTATTTTCTGACCAATTTTCATGAAAATAATGGACTATACACTGTCCAATTTTACCAAAATATCATGTTCTATTTTCTGACCAATTTTTCATGAAAATAATGGACTATACACTGTCCAATTTGACCGAAAAATCATGTTCTATTTTCTGACCAATTTTTCATGAAAATAATGGACTATACACTGTCCAATTTTACCAAAAAGTCACGTTCTATTTTCTGACCAATTTTTCATGAAAATAATGGACTATACACTGTCCAATTTGACCAAAAAATCATGTTCTATTTTCTGACCAATTTTTCATGAAAATATACACTGTCCAATTTGACCAAAAAATCATGTTCTATTTTCTGACCAATTTTTCATGAAAATATACACTGTCCAATTTGACCAAAAAATCATGTTCTATTTTCTGACCAATTTTTCATGAAAATAATGGACTATACACTGTCCAATTTGACCAAAAAATCATGTTCTATTTTCTGACTAATTTTTCATGAAAATAATGGACTATACATTGTCCAATTTGACCAAAAAATCATGTTCTATTTTCTGACCAATTTTTCATGAAAATAATGGACTATACACTGTCCAATTTGACCAAAAAATCATGTTCTATTTTCTGACCAATTTTTCATGAAAATATACACTGTCCAATTTGACCAAAAAATCATGTTCTATTTTCTGACCAATTTTTCATGAAAATAATAGACTATACACGGTCCTATTTTACCAAAAAATCATGTTCTATTTTCTGACCAATTTTTCATGAAAATAATGGACTATACACTGTCCAATTTGACCAAAAAATCATGTTCTATTTTCTGACCAATTTTTCATGAAAATAATGGACTATACACTGTCCAATTTGACCAAAAAATCATGTTCTATTTTCTGACCAATTTTTCATGAAAATATACACTGTCCAATTTGACCAAAAAATCATGTTCTATTTTCTGACCAATTTTTCATGAAAATAATAGACTATACACGGTCCTATTTTACCAAAAAATCATGTTCTATTTTCTGACCAATTTTTCATGAAAATAATGGACTATACACTGTCCAATTTGACCAAAAAATCATGCTCTCTTTTCTGACCAATTTTTCATGAAAATATACACTGTCCAATTTGACCAAAAAATCATGTTCTATTTTCTGACCAATTTTTCATGAAAATAATGGACTATACACTGTCCAATTTGACCAAAAAATCATGTTCTATTTTCTGACTAATTTTTCATGAAAATAATGGACTATACATTGTCCAATTTGACCAAAAAATCATGTTCTATTTTCTGACCAATTTTTCATGAAAATAATGGACTATACACTGTCCAATTTTACCAAAAAATCATGTTCTATTTTCTGACCAATTTTTCATGAAAATAATGGACTATACACTGTCCAATTTGACCAAAAAATCATGTTCTATTTTCTGACTAATTTTTCATGAAAATAATGGACTATACACTGTCCAATTTGACCAAAAAATCATGTTCTATTTTCTGACCAATTTTTCAAGAAAATAATAGACTATACACGGTCCTATTTTACCAAAAAATCATGTTCTATTTTCTGACCAATTTTTCATGAAAATAATGGACTATACACTGTCCAATTTGACCAAAAAATCATGTTCTATTTTCTGACCAATTTTTCATGAAAATATACACTGTCCAATTTGGCCAAAAAATCATGTTCTATTTTCTGACCAATTTTTCATGAAAATAATGGACTATACACTGTCCAATTTGACCAAAAAATCATGTTCTATTTTCTGACTAATTTTTCATGAAAATAATGGACTATACACTGTCCAATTTGACCAAAAAATCATGTTCTATTTTCTGACCAATTTTTCATGAAAATATACACTGTCCAATTTGACCAAAAAATCATGTTCTATTTTCTGACCAATTTTTCATGAAAATAATGGACTATACACTGTCCAATTTTACCAAAAAATCATGTTCTATTTTCTGACCAATTTTTCATGAAAATAATGGACTATACACTGTCCAATTTGACCAAAAAATCATGTTCTATTTTCTGACCAATTTTTCATGAAAATATACACTGTCCAATTTGACCAAAAAATCATGTTCTATTTTCTGACCAATTTTTCATGAAAATAATGGACTATACACTGTCCAATTTGACCAAAAAATCATGTTCTATTTTCTGACCAATTTTTCATGAAAATAATGGACTATACACTGTCCAATTTGACCAAAAAATCATGTTCTATTTTCTGACCAATTTTTCATGAAAATAATAGACTATACACGGTCCTATTTTACCAAAAAATCATGTTCTATTTTCTGACCAATTTTTCATGAAAATAATGGACTATACACTGTCCAATTTGACCAAAAAATCATGTTCTATTTTCTGACCAATTTTTCATGAAAATATACACTGTCCAATTTGACCAAAAAATCATGTTCTATTTTCTGACCAATTTTTCATGAAAATAATGGACTATACACTGTCCAATTTGACCAAAAAATCATGTTCTATTTTCTGACTAATTTTTCATGAAAATAATGGACTATACACTGTCCAATTTGACCAAAAAATCATGTTCTATTTTCTGACCAATTTTTCATGAAAATAATGGACTATACACTGTCCAATTTTACCAAAAAATCATGTTCTATTTTCTGACCAATTTTTCATGAAAATAATGGACTATACACTGTCCAATTTTACCAAAAAATCATGTTCTATTTTCTGACCAATTTTTCATAAAAATAATGGATTACTTATACCAAAAAATCAGGCTATATTTTCTGACCAATTTTCATAAAAATAATGGACTACACACTGTAAATCTTTTGTCTAATTTTACTCAAAAATCGCGACTTACATTTTTGGTCCAATTTTACCTAAAAATCATGGACTATATATACTGGGTTTGGAAATACCGAAAATAAAATTCAAACAATTCATTACTTTGGTTTAAGAAATTTGTAATTTTTTTATTAATAATTTTCTTTTCATGATATAGTAAATGTTATTACATTTTTTTATATGTCTAAGATTAATTAATAAAAATAATAAATGTTCAATATTTCGATAGCACATTCGAAATTGATTTAAGTTAATACATAATATGTGTACATATATATGTATTTATTATTATTTATATACATTTAGCAAAGGAAATAGAAAAATTAACAATTTCGTATTCTTAAACTAACACTAATTATAATATTGTATTTTGTTGTTATGTATTTTTATTTGTTATTGTTGTGTATAGCAATTTTAAAATGTGACGACCATTGACTTGTATATTTCATAAATTGACTTAAATTGTTAAAAACAAAAAACTATTTTTTATACAACTAAAAATGAAGAATATTTAATAAGTGTTTGTGTTGTTTTTGATTTGTAGTTAAGATACAATATATTAGCCACAGACTAAAATTCTAAAAATAAAAAAATACGATCATGATATTATATACGATATTTATCGTATATATTTCCGTTTTTTTAATATACAATAAATAATTTATAATATGTTTGTTAGTTAAAAATACAGGGTATTCCACAATGAGTGTTATAATCATTTAAATGGAAAGATCATAGGAAATAGACAAGGAGGAAGTATTTAGTTTTCTTTCAAAATTAATAATAAAGAATTTTGTTTAACAAACAAAATCTGTGTTTAACTCCGTATGTTGTATTTAATGTTTTTTTCACACCTCTTGTAGACACCCTGTGTTTAAATGGCTTCATATTTGTTAAGCTTATAAAGTGTTGAATATTTTTATTCCTTATCTAAATATCGACAATCTGATATTTAGTTTCTTAAATTTAAGACTAATGTTTTTGTTATTATTTATTTAAAAAAAATTTTTAACAACAAAAAAGTAATAAAAAAATCGTAAAAAAACAAATTCCACATTTTTTTATTTTTTTTTTTCATTAATTATATGCAAGTTTTTTTTTGCTGTTTTTGTTTTGTTTGTTTTAAGTATATCACAGATAAATATTTTACTATATAAATCGAATTAAATAATTTATATATAAATATTGTTGTTTGTGGTTGCAAATATTTAAAGTGTACTTATCACTTAAGACAATGATGCTTGATTTGTTTTGTTTGTTTTTTATTTTAATTAAATTAAAAATTACTTATTTTTAATTTTTGTTTTTATAATTTGCACACCACGTTTTCCTCGTACTAACGTCCATATCGGACTTTTAACTAGACATGTATGTATGTATGTATTTACTTAAAACTGCACCTGTCAACTCTTTTCTCTCTCTCTCTCTCTAATGATGAGTCATGGGTGCAAACGCCTGCATACTATAATAACGATCCGTGTCATCCTTTGTAACACTCGTGACATGATGAAATTGACATGGATGGGAAATTTGAGCCTTGGGTGGCAAAGGGGCATGTTTAATCCGCTTCTGTTTGGGTTTCTTGCGGCCCGGCAAGGAGAGAGCAATATTCTCTGGATCACTTATTAAACGCTCCAAATGTTGCCACAACTCTCTCGCCGCTTCGGACGAATCAAAACTAAAACCAATCATCTGCTGATGATTTGTCGATAGACACATGGTATGAAACGATGGACCAGCCACTCGATAACTTGATAGATTATCAATACGATCAGACCAAAGAGCAAAACATGAACCACGTTCAGCCAAGACCAATGTTACACGTGGTATAGATCTAGCACGAGCACTACCTTTATCATACAAAATTACTGGAATTCCCGTGAATATTAAATGCCAATCATTGTCTTTGCCAGTGCCTTCGTATAAATTGGCCAAGGCAGAGGAGACAAAAATCTCCGTACCCAAACCACCAAAGAAACTTTCCACCTGACCACGTTCATAATCGGATAGTATATTGTTGCTGGCCGTATCAGTACTCAAGGTATCAGTGTCGCCTTCCGAATAGAGGGAGTTGACACCAGCACTAACACCACCACCACCACCGCTGCCACTTTGTGAACCATGTGACCACTCCGTATTCATAATCATATCATTGTTTTCCGATGAATTTGTTCCCTCCGAGGATTCTGATGGTGGCACCGAATCACTCACCGAGCCAAGACGGCGTCGTGTATTCATATAGGACATCTGTAAAGAAAAATGAAAAATTGATATCTTAAATTAGTAAACAAAATTTATGCAAAGATTTTTAGCTATAATTTTAAGGTCTCATTAAGTAAAATTAGGTCTATGGCAGTAAGACCGTCATATGTGGAAAAATACAACAATAATAAATTTGAGGCTATGTGTGTTTTTTGGCATCATTCTTCTTCTCCGGATGTATGCACTGACACAAAACTCAAATTAATAATTAAAGCTATACAAGATTGGATCTAAAACATGTTTAATCATAAAACATTAAGCTTCTTGGGGAGGTCTTTCTCATTATTTAATCCAGTTCTTCTTTCTCCACAATAAGTTCTCTTATACATTGAGTACAACTCTTTCCATACAACATACAAAAATAATATGCACGTAAAAAAGCAATTAAATTAAATTCTACATATTCGTTTTTGCAACAAAAATGAAGCTCTTCTCTCTAATTAAAACAAGAAAATAAAATACTGTCAATTCTTAGCTAATTAAGTACTTAGCCTGTTGTCGTCACAGAACATTCTAAATAAAAATAAGATGAGAAAAAAATACGAAAGAAATTTTCTCATGACATGCTAAAAAAAAATTGTAAATACATACATATACACATGTCATATGCGGAACATTGCTTAAGTGGGGCTCTGCTGGGTGGATTCGTTATAATTAAAGAACAAACAATAAATTTTGTTGGAATTACGTTTTGTATCCTCAAATATGGGAAAATTTTTGTTTCTTCTGCCTAATTTACATGTCAATGTGATATTTATAATTATGAACTCGAACTTGGTTTTTTTCTGTTGAGATTTAAATTTAAACACAACTGTTGGTGTTGCCATATTTATTTTTATAATTTCTTTAAATTCTCAACTGCATTTGAAGCAACAGAAACGTTAAAATAAATTTAAAATATATTTAACAAAGATTTATTTTGTGTAAATAACGATGACGAATTTATTTTTATACCCCTCACCATATTATGGAGGGTATAACTAAATTTTTCATTCCGTTTGTAACACATTGAAATATTCGTCAGAGACCCTATAAAGTATATGGGTATTTCTGAGTGAAATCGGACACTTTTGAGGTTTTTGATTTCTTTTATTTTTTTTGCTGTGCTGATACTGCTCATCAGCAAAATATTTCAGTATATTTTCAGATTTTTGACTAACGGTTCCAGAGATATCGCGCCTTGAAAAAATCGAATTCCATAAAAAACCCATTTGTAAAGAAATACTCATAACACTTCTTTAATATTGGTCCAATTTGAAATAATTTTTTTTGTATGTTTTGTTGTTTTATCAGATATTTAATATAAAATAGAAACAATTTTGCACGGCGGGCTTGGATGCAATTTTCGCGATATACTTCGATTTTCTATTTTTAAAAAATATTTTTTAAAAATCCACGTTTTGTGGTCTAGAGTTGCCTCCGAAAATATTTTTTAAAAATCCACGTTTTGTGGTCTACAGATGCCTCCGAAAATATTTTTAAAAATCCACGTGGTCTAGAGATGCCTCCGAAAATAATTTTTAAAAATCCACGTTTTGTGGTCTACAGATGCCTCCGAAAATATTTTTAAAAATCCACGTGGTCTAGAGATGCCTCTGAAAATAATTTTTAAAAATCCACGTGGTCTAGAGATGCCTCTGAAAATAATTTTTAAAAATCCACGTTTTGTGGTCTAGAAATCCTCCAAAAATCTTTTTTAAAAATCCACGTTTTGTGGTCTACAGATGCCTCCGAAAATGTTTTAAAAATCCAAGTTTTGTGGTCTAGAGATGCCTCCGAAAATATTTTTTAAAAATCCACGTTTTGTGGTCTAGAGATGCCTCCGAAAATATTTTTAAAAATCCACGTTTTGTGGTCTAGAGATGCCTCCGAAAATATTTTTTAAAAATCCACGTTTTGTGGTCTAGAGATGCCTCCGAAAATATTTTTTTAAAAGTCCACGTTTTGTGGTCTAGAGATGCTTTCGAAAGTATTTTTTTAAATCCATTTTTGATCTAGAGATGCCTCCGAAAATATATTTTTTAAAAATCCACGTTTCGTTGTCTAGAGATGCCTCAAAAATATTCTTTAAAAATCCATGTTTTGTGGCTTTTAGAGGGCTCAAAAATATTGTTTAAAAATCCACATTGTGGCCTTTAGAGGGTTTAAAAATATTCTTTAAAAATCCACATTGTGGCCTTTAGAGGGTTTAAAAATATTCTTTAAAAATCCACGTTTTGGGCTCTAGAGATTCCTCAAAAAATATTCTTTAAAAAGCCGCGTTTTGTGGTCTATATCTGGTGGTTTAGAGATGCCTTAAAAGTCCACGTTTGCTGTCTATAGCTGGGGTTTAGAGATGCCATAAAAGTCCACGTTTGCCTGTGTAGCCAAAAATCCAAGTTTTGTGGTCTAGAGAGGCTCAAAAAATATTCTTTAAAAATCCACATTTTGTGATCTAGATATGGCTCAAAAAATATTCTTTAAATATCCACGTTTTGTGGTCTAGAGAGACTCAAAAAATATTCTTTAAAAATCCACATTTTGTTATCTAGATATGGCTCAAAAATATTCTTTAAAAATCCACGTTTTGTGGTCCAGAGAGGCTCAAAAAATATTCTTTAAAAATCCACGTTTTGTGGTCTACGATCAATTACAAAAATTTTCATTCCTATTTGGAAGTGGGATTCGAATGACTGCTATTTATTCTATTTATTTTAAAATTTGTCAATACAATTTTTCCTTTATATCCGTGTGAAACAATTGTTATTTTATAAAAAAAAACAAGTAAAAACGTATCAGTCGAGATCCAAAGTTTGGACCAAATCGGTTGCTAAGTCTTTGAGAAATCGCGCGTACCATTTTAGCGAATATTTTCGAACTTTTGCGTGGGGGGTACCGGAAGGAGTGGACTTATAAGCACCACCTTCAAATTTCTTCTAATATTCGCAGAAATATTACCATATCCAAAGTGTGGACGAACGCAGTATTCGGTTCGAGCTCTCCAGCCACTAGATATGATGCCATAGGGGGTTTTACAACTTTCGGGCTGTTTACTCAAGAAGTATGGACTTGTCCCTGAAAAAAACTTTTACTGTCGTAATTGAGGCAGCGAATGCAAGTTCATTCAAAAAATTCAAGTGATTCGAGAGCAGGTCTTAAAGTGAATTTATCAAAAATTTGGTGTGGGAGGTACCCGAAGGAGTGGACAAATATAGTCCATATTCGAACCAGGTCTATATCTGGTAGATATATTAGGATGTGTAAGGTATGGTCCAAATTGGTCACTCCCATCAAGAGTTATCGTGCGCACAACTTTTCCGAACATTTGTGAGCTTTTGTGGGGGAGGTACTTGAAGGAGTGGACCGATATGGCTTATCTTCAAATTTAAATTAAGTTTGCACAAAATATTACGAAGGCCAAATTTTGGACCGAATCGGCAGATCCCTTCGAGAGTTATCTTGCGCTCCAACCCCTACACACGGTATTATAGGGACTTTTTGCACCTTTCAGGCTATTTTCTCAGGAAGAATGGACTTGCCCCAGATAAAACTTGTATCGTCGTATGGGGGGCGGTGAATACAAGATGTTACAACAAAAACCAAAGCGATTCGAGAGCGGGTCCTAAACTGAACTTTTCCGAAATTTTGTGTGGGAGGTACCCGAAGAGTGGACCGATTGAATTCATATTGAAATTTCATCTAAGCAGGGTAGAAATTTCACGATGTGGAAAGTATGGACCAAATCGGTTACTCCCACAAAATTTTCGAACATTTTCGAACTTTTGTGGGGGAGGTACCGGAAGGAGTGGACCGATATAACCCATCTTCGAACTTAAACTTAGTTTGGATAATAATAATAATAATAATATTACGAAAGCCAAATTTTGGACCCAATCGGCTCATCCGTTCGAGAGATATCGTGCGCACCAGCCAGCCAGACAGAAGGACGGACGGACATGGCTAAATCAACTCCACATTGTCTGAAACACATTTCGTTCAAACATAATTGGGGTCTAAAACGATTATTTCGATGAGGCACATTTTGCCGTATGAAAGTGTATATACCCTCATTAGCATAAATGCTGAGGGTATAAAAAGAGCAGCAGCACCACAGCAAAAAATAAAGGATATCAAAAACCTCATTTTGAAAAAGTGTCCGATTGCACTCACAAATCCCCATATATTTTTGATCAGCATAAAATTCTAAGTCGATTTAACCATGTCCGTCTACTGAAATCAAGATACAGTTTGCAATTTTTAAGATAGAACTTTATAAAGGTTTCCATTACTCCTAGGATGCTTGGTATTGAAACTGGGCTATAATGGTTCACGCCTTCATATAGCCCACATAGAACGGTATCTCCCGATTCTCGTTATTTTAGCATCTTTATCAAACCGAAATTGCTGAAATTTGGTATTTAGTCTTCGTTGGCGGTATGAAACTTTCCAGCCTTAAAATTGTCAGTATAGGTCCACGGTACCTCCCGATTTTCGGTATTTTGAGATTTTTACCCTCATTATCACACCAAAATGGCTGAAAATTGGTGTTTAGTCTTCATTGGTGGTATAAAACTTTCCACCTTAAATTTGTAGATATAGATTCATGCCCTTAGATAGTCCCCATAGAACTGTATCACCCTTTTTTCGGTATTTTTAAGGTTGTAGCCTCAATTTCCCCCCGAAATGGCTGAAATTTGGTATTTAGTCTCCGTCAGGGTATGAAATTTTCCACCTGAAATTTGTCGCTACATGTCCACGCCTACCATAGAACGGTACCTCCCGATTTGCGGTTTTTTGAAGGTAGTGCCCTAAATATCCCATGTAAAAACGGCTGAAATTTAGTATTGAGTCTTCCTTGGTGGTATAAAATTTTCCACCTAAAATTTTCCGTTTTTGCTCCATGTCTTCATATAGCCCTCTTGCAACGGTCCCTCCAACTTTCTGCATTTTGAAGATTTTGGCTCCAACATCCCGCCGAAATGGCTGAAAATAGGTATTTGGTCTTAATTGGGGGTATAAAATTTTTCATCAGAAATTTGTCGGTATAGGCCTACCTGCGTCTTCATATTTCTCCTATAGAACGGTACCCCCGATTTTCGGTATTTTGAAAGTTCTAGCCACATTATTCAACCGAAATAACTGAAATTTCGTATTTAATCTTCGTTAGAGGTACAACACATTTTTACAGGTACAAAACACACCTTGCAAAAAATCAGACAGCATGGGTCCACGTTTTGGTATAGCTCTCATTTAAGATTTTGTAAAGATCTTAGTCACATTTTTCTGCCGAATTTGTTGTAGAATTTTGGGATTTTGTGTTCGGAAAAGATAGAAAACTTACTCTCAAAAAACAATCAAAATTTAGGAACCGAGATTGCTGCTATTTAATATTGTGTGTTGCCAGGCGTTCAAAAGCTCAATTCGTTAATTGTAAATATTGGTCCATGTTTTGGAAATAACTACGATGAAGTCCCATATATGCTCTTTTGGAGGGAAAGTAGAAAGTGGAAGAACTTAGTACTTTTATAAACGAAAGAAAACTAAGTGTACCTATTCACTTCAATACAGTTCGTTTCGCTTAACGCCGTTCTTACTTGTTTTTTTAATCTTTATACCAAAAATCATTGATGTAGCATCAAACAATTTTTTGGATTTTTTTTAAAATGAAAAACTCAATTTTACATTTGTTGTCCATGTACAATCGAAAACATTTGGCCTTCTTGAATAAGCCTTTTTTAAAAATTATAAAGACCATCCTTGTAGGCAATTGTTAAATCTAACACTTTTACTTTAGCCGGCTTTTGCTAAGTCTTACTATTTCTGAGAAAAATGAAAAAAAAACTGAATAATGCCTCCAAAAATGACGTTTGACCCCGAAAAACTTTTTTTGCACACATGGGATCGATGGGGACTTTTAGGACGTTGCTTCTAATGGCAAACCCTAGCACTCCACCAAAATTCACCTTTGTGGGAATTTTGTGCTATTTCAATGTCTATTATGACTTGGCTATTAATTTTTATTAGAATTATTGTCTTACTTGTTAAATTTTTAATTATGACCTAGGGGGAGTTGTACAGTGTTCTGTGCCTTTTCCGAAACCAAATACAGTCGTACTTCTTTATAACGTAATACTTGGCGACCGATGAATTGCTACGTTATAGAGAAAAAAATTCGTTATAGAGAGAATATTTTGTGTGAGAATTTTCACTTGTGCTCCAAAATCAACTTCGTTATAGAGAAGTATTCGTTACAGGGAAGTTCTTTATAGAAAAGTTCGGCTGTTTATTCAATTACAACTAATTTGAAAAATTAAATCTACATAACACAGTTTAAATTCAACAACAATACAAATTGTAATAAAATATATGTGAAAAAATGAGATTTCAATAATTTAAAAAAAAAAATCCACTATTATAACTCGTATTATAATGCCTTTCCTAATTGAACATTTCCACATTTAAATTATTTTCTCTATTTTTCACTCTGGGTCTCTTACCTTTAATGTTTTCTCTAATTACTTTAAATATGTAAAATAAAACATAATTGACTTACTTTGTTTTTAAGTATAACAACTCATTTAAGATTATTAACACTTTCTTTGATTTATACTGGCCACAAAAAAGTGGAGTGTTAAACCCTAATTGCACCATTATGAATACTTAAAACTTTTCTATGCTCAGTTAACGCAGCCATTAAAACAAAACGGTCATAATTTTTTAAGGAAATTGCTCTAAATAAACTACTCTCACACTCACTCTCCTTTCTAGCACTTTGTAGCCATCGTCGTTGTCGACAACAAATTATGTGATTAACAGAATTGCCTGCCACTACTTCCGCTGAGACAAGACTCATCATCATCAACTTTGGGCTAAGAAGATTTTACAATCTTCTTTGTCTTGTTTTCTGGTTGGTTTGTCAAGTGCGAGAGTTTGTTGTGAGGTATTAAATTACCATTTTTTACTTCCACTTCTGTCTTCCTTCTTAACAGTTTTGTGAACTACTTTTTTCATGTGCCAGACAATGACCCTGTGTGGGAATAACAATTTTTGTGATTGAAGTAATTTGTAAAACTTTATCCATTGAGGATTCATTTTGATTATTAATAAAGATAGTGTGGGTGAAGTGGGAGGAGATGTGAATGGAATGAATGAAGAGGGAATGGAGTAAATGGCCATACATACGTACGTCCTATAAACTAGTGGCTGTTAAGGTATTATAGGGGATGAAAGATACCAAGCAACAGTCCTGGTCGGCTTTAACATGGCAAAGCCTAGGATTTATCTTTGTCCCTTTCTCATCCCAAGTGGACTTTGACCTCCCCGTGGTGTCACCTGAGGAGCTGCCTTTAACACCCGTTAAAGGTAGTGAACCCATAAGAACAATAAAAAACTTGGGTTTGGGTGTCAGGTTAGTAACCCACCCCTAGAAAAAAAGCATCCTACTATGAAAAAAACAAAGAAAAAGAAAATCAACCCCCTCTAAAGTTGACGACCCTCGCATACGTTTTAAGGACCTTGATCTGCCAATATGCACCTGGAATGTTCGCACAAGAAAAGTACAAGGCCGATATAACTGTCATACAGGAAATACGATGGATTGGGAAATGCGTCACAACATCACCTAAAGTTTCCGCAATGTATTATAGCAGCCACGACACAAAGCATGAGTTTGGTTGCCGATTTGTAGTTGGTCTGAGGTTAAATCATATACAATACGGATAAAAGGAAAATTATTCAACATTTGCTTTATTTGCGCTCATGTTCCAACCGAAGACAAAGACAAACAGACCAAAGAAATACTTTACGAGCGCCTAGAAGAAACATATGACCATTGTCCTGCCCATGACATAACAATTATTCTAGGTGATTTTAATGCCAAAATTGGAAAGGAGAATATCTTTGGCCCAGCAGTCAGGAAATTCAGTCTCCACAGTGAAACATCTGACAATGGAATGAGACTGATAGATTTCGCAGCGACAAAAAACATGATACTTAGCAGTACCAGATTTAGGTATCTCGAAATTATAATGGCACCTGGCTGTCTCCACATCAGAAAACAAGAAATCAAATTGATCACGATGTGATAGATAGAAGACATTCGTCGAGCATGTTGGGTGTGCGAACGTTCCGAGGAACAAAACAAAATGAAACCACAAACTTTTAAACTGACGAAGAACATAATTGTACGATTGCTGAAATGTACTTCGGCTATGCTGTTTCGATTTGTTTCATTCACGAACGAAACAACATGAGTCGTTTGCAAACGTTTATTGTATTGTGGCACATTCAGACACAAACACACATTTGATTGTTTAACAACGCACTAAGCTAACATCAACATACTCGGAACATACTACGGTGAAGTTTTAAACAACCAGCAAACGATTCAAATGTGTATTGTACGGTTTCGTTTTCTATGATTTGTTCTTTAGTGGAGAACTTTTCGCTTTCGCTTTGTTCGCACGCACGAATGTAAACAAAACCAAACTAAACAGCGAGTTCGATTAACTTGGGCTATGTTTCGTTTTGTTTTGTTCCTATGGAAAATACGAAACTATTGCAAACGTTTCATAAAGTTTATTTCCATACGCTGGACACAACGCGAATTTTAGACATCGGTAAACTGCAATCACAACAGATAGACACAGTATATTCAACTCCACTGGCCTAATTCCTCAATCAAAGCACTCCTCGCCCCGATAACATATCAGTACAATCGCAAAATATTGTCCACTCCATGCAAACAGCCGCAAAATCCATACTTGGATTCCAGAGACCTCCACCAAGGAACGCATGGTATGACCTGGAGTGTCTTGCTGCTACCGAAGAGAAAAACGCGGCATATAAGGCTACTCTACAATCAGTAGCAAGGCGTAGCGCACGAGAGAGGTATCGGGAGAAACGGAGAGTGGAGAAACGTTTTTTCCGTAGGAAAAAAAGAGAAATGGAAAAGCGGGAGTGTGAACAAATCGAGATGTACAGGAGCCAGAATGAAGTCAGAAAATTCTATCAAAGAGTGAAACATAAAACTGATGACTTTTGGTACAGGCACATCATCCTGTAGAGACCAGCAAGGTAATTTGATAAATTATATCCCAGCAAAAAAAGTCCTCCCAAAATCATGGGTTTCGTAAGGGATTTTTAGCAGCCGTAACTACTATCAAACCTCCTTTCTTCCCCATTATTTTTACAAGGGCATGTCGCACTCAGTTTGTAGTTATTTTATGACCACTAGAATAACTAGTTATTCTGTGGCCAATAGAAGTTGAAAAGTAAGGTGAAAAAAATTCTATTTTTAGAACAGTTGATGTAGAGAATTTGTTTTTATTTCATCACACTTCTTACTTTTTTTTACTTTATTTTATTTCGCTGTCTGCCCGAATTGAACCCACGAACCCTCTGATTTCTAGCCAAAGACACTACACACTATGCCACGCACACGAATATTAAGGGTTGCTTAAGAACTTAAATGTACAGCGCACATGTGCACCACGAACTGTTATTTTTTAATTAAAAAAAAACTCGCGTGCCGACGGTGAGCGTTGAACACACAACCCTAGGATTTATAGTCGGACACACTCTCACTGTGCCACCGTCGTCATTACTTAGTGAGGAGTAAAGTAAGTAGGTTTACCTTGTAAATTTTTTAAGAAGTAACCCATTACTTTTCAGATTACTTGTAATGCGATAAGAAGCTTGTTTACATTACTTTGTAATGGGTTACGTAATGACTACCGGATCCAAATTTTTGCTGGGATAGTGTGTTCAGGATATGGAAGAACGCGTACCCGACGATTGGTACCTGAGCATCCTCCGTCCCGTCCACAAGAAAAGAGATAAGACTGTGTGCTTCAAGTATAGGGGCATACGTCTGCTTACTATTGCTTGTAAGGCAGGGGGATATTGTGCGAATGGCTAAGGCCTATGGCCAATGAAATAATTAGGCCATACCAATGCGGCTTTAGAACAATGCCGTTCTTTGGTATTGTTGAAGTTACGAAGTTTTTCGGTAATTCACACACACACGACCCGAACGCAACGAAAGAGCACACAAAAAAGAGCAAATGTTTTGATTTGTTTTTGTTTTGCAGCATGCGTGCTTTCAACCTTACTAACACACTGTCAAAAGTTGCCAATATTGAGAATTTTGTGTGCCCTCTTCTTGGTCGGCAATGCTTTAGAACTGGCAACTCCACCATTGATCAGATATCTACCCTGTGGAAAATCCTGGAGAAGACACAAAAGATGCAGATCGACACCGATAACCTTTTTGGCGATTATAGAGTGGCCTTCAACAGTGCCTTACGTTCAAAGGTAATCCCAACCAAGTGTGAATTTGGATATTCCACAAAGCTCATTTGTTTTTGTAAGATGACTGCATATGATACGCGGTCCTCAGTTAAAATAGAAAATAACCTCTCCGAACAGTTCGGTTCCCCAAGAGAATTTTCAGACAAGGAGACAGCTTTTCCTGGGATCTCTTTAAAATCCTGCTAGGGAAGGTTATACGAGATGCAAACGTCAAAGGAAATGACACAATATACACCAATAGCCACAAGTTACTTGCTTACGAGCGGCATTAACAACCCTCTGGCCAAGGCAACATGCAGTGTCGCCAGGCGTCATTTGACATTTTTTTTTGGGAAAGTTTGACAGTTTTTAGCCTAGGTGTACTCAGGACAGTTTGACATATGACCATGTGTTGTTTGGTTTACAGTGACTTGAAAAAATCACTTTGCAAAAAAAAAAAAAGAAATTTAGTTGTGAACATTTTCGTCCTATAATTTTTCACAATTTTCGACGTGGATTATCACGGTAAGAGTGCATCGATCAAATCTTATAAAATAAATCTTTGTATGTCGATAAAGGGCCATCCTATAGCACTAAGAAAAACTGGTTTAATGAGTTCAATCGTGGCCGACACTCGCAAAAAGACGAAAATCGTGAGGGTCGCCAAAAATCGGCCGTTGTACCAGAAAAAAGTAAGCCGTGTTTGAACGGATAATGCAAAATCTCCATGTTATATACCGTAAGATAGAGGCATGCTTGGACTTTTTTTCCACCAATTAACTTTTGATATAGCATGAACACCTGGCCGCAAAAATGGATTTTTCTTGCTAGATCCAGCAAAATTGGTCAATCGCTCAAAAAGGCTCTTGTGGATTTGTGCAAAGAAATTGTGAAAAAAAACAATCGCGATACTTCCAACGATCGTCACAGACGGCGAATCTTGGATCTATACATAGGAGCCCGAAACAAAACAGGAATCAACCGTTTGAGTCTTCGAAAGCGAGACAAATCCAACGAAAGTTGTTCATGGAAGAAGACCTTCGAAGAAAATGGTTGCCTGTTTCTTCGGCAAAACTGACCGTGTTTAGTTCTGAGCATTACACTACAATTTGTTTGTCTGAAGTCTCCTGATGAATTCGAAAAACGAACAAGAGAAGACGAATCGTTCTGCATCATGATAATTCGAACTCTCACACATCGATTCAAACCAGCGCCGTTTTGACCGGACAAAACGTGGAATTGATGGGTCATGTGAAGTACCGTCCTGACTGGGGATCCAATGACTCCATCTGCATTGCAGCACATGAAGAAAAAAAGGCGTGGTCAACGATTTTCGTCGCCAGAATATGCTGTAAAAGCGTTGAAAAACCATTTTTGGAGTTGTCTCAATCAAGCCGCCGAAAACAACCCAACACATGGTCGCATGTCAAACTGTCCTGAGTACGCATAGGTTAAAAACTGTTAAACTTGCCAAAAAAGTCAAATGACGCTTGGTGACACTGCGTGTTGCCTAGGCCAGAAGGGTTTTTAGTGTCCCTCGTATGTTGACAATATTGATAGCATGGGTTGATCAGTAAAGGATGTAACTGATACCTTATGAAGTTCAAAGAGGAATCTGCTTAAGTGGGTCTGGCAGTAAAGGCATTTTCGTTGTCCATGGATCCCAACACGATAGAATTTTGCATCAGAACGCTTGAATATTTTTCTGGTCAACTCTTGTAGCACAGTGCCATTTATCGACATTTTCCGAAAAGTTTGCACCTTCTCAAGGCCAAACCTGCCTGAAGGAGCTTTCTAATGGTTTTGCGATGTATTACAGAGTTCTTAATCACAGTCTTGGCTACAATTTTTGTCTTTGTATTGGATCGAAAATCTCAATGGTTTGGCCGTTATATGCTAAAATATCAAAAAACCGTGGATAAAAAACTTAAAGTCAAAATCGAGAGCCTCGATTTTCGCGGTAGACCTATGGTCTAGTGGACTTTTTTGCTCAGTTCAATCCCAGGAATCAGAAACGCGAAGCGCCCATTAAGGTTTTTTTCCTTCCATACAAATCGCCCCGCCCTAGTATATACACTTTCATATGGGCAAAATGTGCCTCATCGAAATAATGGTTTTAGACCCCAAGTATGTTTGGACGAAATGTGTTTCAGACAATTTGGAGTTGATTTAGCAATGTCCGTCCGTCTGTCTGTCTGTCTGGCTGGATGGTGCGCACGATAACTCTCGAACGGATGAACCGATTCGGTTCAAATTTTGGTTTTCGTAATATTTTGTCCAAACTTAGTTTAAGTTCGAAGATGAGCTATGTCGGTCCACTACTTCCGGTACCTCCCCCACAAAAGTTCCAAAATGTTCGGAAAATTTGTGGGCACGATTATTCTTGAAGGGAGTAACCGATTTGGTCCATACTGTGCACAACGCGAAATTTCTACCAGACTTAGATGAGGTTCCAATATGGACGCAATCGGCCCACTCCTTCGGGTACCTTCCACACAAAATTTCGGATAAGTTCAGTTTAGGACCTGATTTTTGTTGCAACAACTTGTATTCACTTCCCCCCATACGACGGTACAAATTTCATCAGGGGCAAGTCCATACCTCCTGAGAAAATGGCCTGAAAGTTGCAAAAAGCCCCTATGACACCTTGTGTAGTGGTTGGAGCGCAAGATAACTCTCGAACGGATCTGTCGATTCGGCCCAAAATGTTGCCTTCGTAATATTTTATCAAAACATAGTTTAAATTCGAAGATGGGCTATATCGGTCCACTCCTTCTGGTACCTCCCCCACAAAACTTCAAAAATATTCACAAAAATTTTGCGCACGATAACTCTTGAAGGGAATGACCGATGTAATCCATATTTTGCACATCCTAATATATGTACCAGATATAGATCAGGTTCGAATATGGGCTATATTTGTCTACTCCTTCTGGTACCTCTCACACAAAATTTCGGATAAGTTCACTTTAAGACCTGCTCGCGAATCACTTTGATCTTTGTTGAAGCGATTTGCATTCGCTACCTCATTACGGCGGTAAAAGTTTTTTCAGGGGCAGGTCCATATTTCTTGGGAAAACAGCCCGAAAGGTGTAAAAAACCCCTGCGTCACCATATATGGCGGAACACGATAACTCTTGAACTGTTCAACCGATTTGGTCCAACATTTGGTCTTCGTCATACTATATCCAAACTTAGTTTCATGAGCAATACCGGTTCACAACTTTCGGCACTTCTCCCCAATATTTAAAAAATGTCACTAAAACACTGATGGGCAGAAATGCTCTGCCTCACACACAAAAGTGTAAAAAATACATGAGTCTCTCGCAATTTGCCCATCAGTGCACTAAAATGCTAGGACGATATCACTTGAATGGGGCAACCAATTTGGTCCAAACTTTGGATCTTCTAATATTTTATCAAAATTTAGTTTAACTTCTAAAATGGCCCATATCGGTCCTCCCTAAGGGTACCTGCCCCATAAAAGTTCAACATTTGTGTCTTAGTGCAGTTAATTCCTAATTCACAAGGTCAATGGTCCAAAAAGGGCCACAAAATTATGAAGAGACCTTAAATACATTCGATCTGTCCGGAGGTAAAATTTTCGCTTCACATTTGCTGAGGTTATATCTCTGTCGGCAAAGCCGACTGATCCTTTTTTACTTGTTCAATGAGAACAGTTCAAAAAATGTTAAAAATTAACATAATGGAAACACTGATATACAAAGCTTTTCAGAATTAAACGAATGCTTTTTAATTTTTTATAAAAACTAAGGCATATTTTTATAAGGTAAATGCATAAATTACAACAACTAAAAAATTTACAAAAACAACATTGTAGTTATTGAAAATTTAATGTCAAAGAAAATATTGAATAATGAATGGGGTGGTTCTAAAATTTTTCTCAGGAAAAACATAAATACGTTTTGAAAATCCTCTAAAATAGAACAAATTTGAATCAAAATGTAAATATAAAGAATTCAGAACTGTTGTAGGTTATTGTTATTACACGCTTACGATGAAAAGAAGTATTTTATGGTAGCAAATTTCGAAGTTTCAAATTTCATGAGTAGACCCTATTACATTTTGAAAACCAAATTTGCAAAAAAAAAAAGTAAAAATACAGCTGATTGTCACTTCTACCTTATATAAATATGCATTGATAAAAACGAAAACGGATTCGTTTGGATACGAACGATACGTTTGAAAAATATATTTTTACAAAAAAGGGCTGTTAGTTCGGCTCAAGGCATATTTATACAAGGCAGAAATGACAAATCAGCTGTATTCTTACTTTTTTTCTAAATTTAGTTTTCAAAATGTAATAGGGTCTGCTCATGAAATTTGAAATTTCGAACTTTGCTACCATAAAATACTTCCTTTCATCGCAAACGTGTAATAACAATAACCTACGACAGTTCTGAATTCTTTATATTTACACTTTGATTACATTTTTTTTCTATTTTAGAGGATTTTCAAAATGTATTTATGTTTTTTCTGAGAAAATTTTTAGAACGACCCTATTATTCAATATATTCTTTGACAATTAATTTTCAGAAACAACAATGTTGTTTTTGTAATTTTTTAGTTGTTGTAATTCATGCATATACCTTATATAAATTTGCCTTGGTTCGGCTTAAAGAACAAATATTCTGTAGAACGCCATCTATGCAAGTAAATAAGTAACGACTAATAATTATATATTTTCAAATTATCTAAAGTAATGAAATTACTATGCAAATAACATTGAACCTTACAAAACTACAGCTGACAGATATGGCATACAAATATTGATATAAAATATTTGCACTCTCACTCAAAACGCATTAAAACAATATGCGAGAATTTCCTTGGCAGAGAGAACAAAGCAAATAAGTGATAAGTGCATTTCATTGCATTTATAGTATTTTATTACATGCTATTTGTAATAACTATTCAGTTAATAATAAAACCCGAACACGACTAGATCTCAGAAATTTATTAACGGCCAGTGCAAGTGAAATAAAATAAGAAAAAGATAAGTTAAAAAAATGCTGCTACTACTGCTACTGATTGTCTTTACATCGCTGTACATCTTTGTCAAACTCCATTATACACAATGGGAACGTTTGGGTTTTGAATCGGATAAAGCCGTCATACCCTACGGTTCTCTAAGTAAAGTATTTCGCAAGGAACGCCCCTTTGGTTTGGTTATGTCCGACATTTACGAAAAATGTCGAGAAAAAGTCGTAGGTGTTTATATGTTCTTCCAACCGGCCCTACTCATTAGAGATGCCGAATTAGCACGGCAAATTTTAACTACGGATTTTAATAGCTTTCATGATCGTGGTCTTTATGTGGATGAGAAAAATGATCCATTGTCAGCGAATTTGTTTGTTTTGGAAGGCCAGTCATGGCGTACATTGAGAATGAAATTGACTCCTTCATTTTCTTCGGGCAAGCTGAAGGGTATGTTTGACACCGTAGATGATGTGGCTGCGAAGCTGATCAACCATTTGTCTAAACAGTTGGCGGATGGCGAAAGTCATATTTTGGAAATAAAAAGTATATTAACAACGTAAGTAATGGTAATGGATTCTTAAGTAAATGTTATATTAAAAATATGTTCTGCTGTTTTTATCAGTTACGCTGTTGACATTATTGGCTCGGTGATATTTGGTCTAGAAATCGATAGTTTTACACATCCGGATAATGAATTTCGTGTCCTTAGTGATCGTTTATTTAATCCTCAAAAGTCCAGTGCAGTGCAGAGATTTCGCAATTTAATGAATTTTATATGTCCACCGTAAGTATTGCTGACGTGAGTGATGACTGGCAAATTTGAAGGGTCACATTATAAAACAAAATATACCTGCATGCAACTCATTCAACCACTTAGCTAGCTTATTAGCTTTTCATGTTGTTCTAAATACAATTTTTGTGTGCCAAAATTTAAAAATAAGAAGAAGCTCAGCTCATAAATTCGTTTGTCATGAATTCTATTTCAGAGTAGCCAAGCTTATATCACGTTTGGGTGCCAAGGATCCAGTTACATATGGTTTGCGTGACATTGTCAAACGTACCATAGAATTTCGTGAAGAAAAAGGTGTAATGCGCAAAGACTTATTACAGTTATTTATTCAACTAAGAAACACGGGAAAAATTTCCGATGATAATGATAAAATGTGGAGCAAAGTAGAATCAACGGCGGAAAATCTCAAAGCAATGTCTATTGATATGATTGCCTCAAATTCATTTTTGTTCTATATTGCCGGATCAGAGACAACGGCGGCCACAACATCATTTACCATCTATGAATTTGCCATGTATCCAGAAATATTGAAAAAGGCTCAAAATGAGGTAGATGAGGTTTTGAAAAAACATAACTTAAAACCCGAGGGCCGCCTAACATATGAGGCCATACAAGATATGAAATATTTGGATTTGTGTGTTATGGGTAAAATACCACCAAAATATTTCATATCAATTTAACATTGCATTACAAAATATGTGTTTTTTTTCTAGAAACCACCCGCAAATATCCTGGCCTACCATTTTTGAATCGCAAATGTACTCAAGACTTCAAAATACCCGATAGTAAATTAACCATACAAAAGAATACTGGTATTATAATATCCCTATTGGGCATACACCGTGATCCACAATATTTCCCCAATCCCATGGATTATAAACCGGAACGTTTTGCCGAAGATAATAAAGATTATAATCCGGTGGCATTTATGCCATTTGGAGAAGGTCCACGTCACTGTATAGGTAAGAGAATTGCAACTGACTGCATGTTTAAGTTTAAAATAATTGGTTTTTGTTTCTTTATAGCCCAGCGTATGGGAGTTATAAATTCAAAGGTGGCCTTGGCCAAAATATTAGCCAATTTCAACATAGCACCAATGCCACGTAAAGAAGTGGAATTTAAATTTCATACCGCTCCCGTGCTTGTGCCTATAAATGGTCTTAATGTGGGACTTTCAAAGAGATGGTAGAGTGAATCTATGTAATTGGTATTCAAATTTTTATTATTTTTGTAAATAATTAAATAAAATTGAATGAATAAAACTTTTCACAATTGGGTTCTATACTTGTCCATAGGCCATAACGCGGTGATACGTTAGCATGGTGATATGTTAGCAAACAAGGTACATACATACATATACAACTGGAACTTACATTCACGATCCATTGTCACTAGGTCAGTTGATACTGTTCATTCTAGTTTACTTAATGATCATTGAAAGAACGATTCAATTAAACAATATATATCAGCGTATTGTTTATATAGATAAAAATGACGCCGCACAGTTGAAAATATATATTTTATATTTTTTTTATTTTATATTTTATATATTTTTTTTATTTTATATTGTATATTTTATATTTTATATTTTATATTTTATATTTTATATTTTATATTTTATATTTTATATTTTATATTTTATATTTTATATTTTATATTTTATATTTTATATTTTATATTTTATATTTTATATTTTATATTTTATATTTTATATTTTATATTTTATATTTTATATTTTATATTTTATATTTTATATTTTATATTTTATATTTTATATTTTATATTTTATATTTTATATTTTATATTTTATATTTTATATTTTATATTTTATATTTTATATTTTATATTTTATATTTTATATTTTATATTTTATATTTTATATTTTATATTTTATATTTTATATTTTATATTTTATATTTTATATTTTATATTTTATATTTTATATTTTATATTTTATATTTTATATTTTATATTTTATATTTTATATTTTATATTTTATATTTTATATTTTATATTTTATATTTTATATTTTATATTTTATATTTTATATTTTATATTTTATATTTTATATTTTATATTTTATATTTTATATTTTATATTTTATATTTTATATTTTATATTTTATATTTTATATTTTATATTTTATATTTTATATTTTATATTTTATATTTTATATTTTATATTTTATATTTTATATTTTATATTTTATATTTTATATTTTATATTTTATATTTTATATTTTATATTTTATATTTTATATTTTATATTTTATATTTTATATTTTATATTTTATATTTTATATTTTATATTTTATATTTTATATTTTATATTTTATATTTTATATTTTATATTTTATATTTTATATTTTATATTTTATATTTTATATTTTATATTTTATATTTTATATTTTATATTTTATATTTTATATTTTATATTTTATATTTTATATTTTATATTTTATATTTTATATTTTATATTTTATATTTTATATTTTATATTTTATATTTTATATTTTATATTTTATATTTTATATTTTATATTTTATATTTTATATTTTATATTTTATATTTTATATTTTATATTTTATATTTTATATTTTATATTTTATATTTTATATTTTATATTTTATATTTTATATTTTATATTTTATATTTTATATTTTATATTTTATATTTTATATTTTATATTTTATATTTTATATTTTATATTTTATATTTTATATTTTATATTTTATATTTTATATTTTATATTTTATATTTTATATTTTATATTTTATATTTTATATTTTATATTTTATATTTTATATTTTATATTTTATATTTTATATTTTATATTTTATATTTTATATTTTATATTTTATATTTTATATTTTATATTTTATATTTTATATTTTATATTTTATATTTTATATTTTATATTTTATATTTTATATTTTATATTTTATATTTTATATTTTATATTTTATATTTTATATTTTATATTTTATATTTTATATTTTATATTTTATATTTTATATTTTATATTTTATATTTTATATTTTATATTTTATATTTTATATTTTATATTTTATATTTTATATTTTATATTTTATATTTTATATTTTATATTTTATATTTTATATTTTATATTTTATATTTTATATTTTATATTTTATATTTTATATTTTATATTTTATATTTTATATTTTATATTTTATATTTTATATTTTATATTTTATATTTTATATTTTATATTTTATATTTTATATTTTATATTTTATATTTTATATTTTATATTTTATATTTTATATTTTATATTTTATATTTTATATTTTATATTTTATATTTTATATTTTATATTTTATATTTTATATTTTATATTTTATATTTTATATTTTATATTTTATATTTTATATTTTATATTTTATATTTTATATTTTATATTTTATATTTTATATTTTATATTTTATATTTTATATTTTATATTTTATATTTTATATTTTATATTTTATATTTTATATTTTATATTTTATATTTTATATTTTATATTTTATATTTTATATTTTATATTTTATATTTTATATTTTATATTTTATATTTTATATTTTATATTTTATATTTTATATTTTATATTTTATATTTTATATTTTATATTTTATATTTTATATTTTATATTTTATATTTTATATTTTATATTTTATATTTGTAGCGCGACGTTATATTATTTTATTGAAAATTATCATTATTTCTTAACTGTCATTTCGTTAATTACCATAAGCTCAATTATGATCATTATTGTTTCATTGTTAAACTATCGTTAATGCTTGCTACAACGTTTTGATTCACTGTGCATTGTTTTGTTTAGTTTTATGAACACCTGCATCAACGATATTTCTAATGCTTGTAAAGTAAATTCGAAACACATTGAGTGGTTAACCAAACGAAGAGTTACAATGTAACAGTTATTGAGTTTTGTTCGATCACTGATTGAGTGTTATGCTTGAGCTTTTGTTTGTTGTCTCTTTTTTTCTTTATTGTGTTAACGTAAAGAGCTTTCGTTTTGATTATTACAATATTGAGTATTAATGTAAAGTATTGAGAGATTATTAGTTTAAAGCTTTGTTTGGATCGCTATAAAAGGACGATGCGTTCATACGAAGAACCTTGATTCTCTTATAGACAATCCATACGGTAAGAACTAAGTCTTCTTGGAAACACGATAGTGTGGCCGGTTGGCTTATTCTTCCAAAGCTAACGACATCGAATACTTGGTGAAAGCGATGGCAGTCGCTTGTATTCATGTTTGAGGCATATGGAATTATTGTCAAGACCATGTAAGATATTTTATCAATAAATTAATATTATAACGTTTATGTAGAAATCTTGGTGTTTTATTTGGAATATTGGACAACGAAACTATTTTAAAATAATCACACCAAAACCTGCTACATAATTGGCGCCCAGCGTGTTTTACCTGTTTTTGAAAATTGTATGGAAATTCCTGAAACTCCAAGAAGAAGTCCACGCTTACAAACAATGACCAGTACATCGTTAACAACCGAGCAGTTTGAGAAGTTGGTGAAGGCTGTAGCTGCGGCTAATGTTAAAGTTGGCACATTTAGTCATTGTACGGCACGGTATAATGGAGAAAAGGATTCCACTAAGCTGGAGGAGTTTATCTCGGCGATAACCACGTTTAAAACGGTGGAGAATATTGGCGATGTTGATGCTATCAATAGCATGCCTATGTTGTTGTTGGGTGACGCTTCTGAGTGGTGGAGTGGCGTGAAATCAAAAGCAAAGAAGTTTGATGACGTGGTGAAAATGCTTCGTGATTCCTTCTGTCCAGCGAAGCCTGCTTGGCGTATATATGCTGAGATTTTTGAAGGAAAGCAGCAGAAAAATGAAGCCACGGATGTTTTTATTAGAAAGAAGAGGGCGTTATTTGCTAAACTTCCAAGAACAGTTTTGGAAAGTGACCAAATCGACATCCTGTATGGAATGCTTCATGTCCAGATTCGTGATCGAGTTCTTCGGCATAAGGTTTCAAATTTCGACGAATTGCTCAAAGATGCACGAGAGGCAGAAGATTCCTTAAGTGAGCGTGGAAAAGCTGTGAACACCGAGAATATAGGTGCAGGTGGTCCAGTTCGATGCACGTATTGTCGCAAAAAGGGTCATACAAGAGACAATTGTTTTAAGAAGGAGAAAGTTGAATCTGAGGCTAGGCAACAAGCTAATTACATTGCTCAAACCAGTACGGAAAAGCCGAAATTAGCATGCTATGGTTGTAATGCCCCTGGATTTGTTCGCGCAAATTGTCCAAATTGCAGTGGAAAGAAAAATAAAGGACATGCTGAAGGACATGTCGGTTTTAACAATATGTCGATGCGGTTAGTTGGAAGAGAAATTCCATTAGCTAACATACAGATGTTTGGTGTACCAGGGCAAGCATATATGGACACAGGAGCTCGTACCAGTATCGCTAGTGCTAACCTGAAAAAGGTTATGGATTTTCATGGCTGCATTTATAACAAGGTCAGAATGGAAATATCCTTAGCAGATGGAAGCAGATCGGTGCAGGAATGTTTGTCCACTATTTGCAAAATATTTATTGGAGGCAGATCATTAAATGTTCAGTTCGTCATTTTGCCAAACGCCCCAAATAATCGAACACTATTGGGAGCAGATTTTCTAGAACAAGCGGCTATTGTTATGAATATGGGTCAAGGATATTGGTATTTTGAGGACGATCCAAATAGTCATTTTGAATTTCCGGATTGTTTGCCATTAGATCTGAATCTACTCGAAACTGTTAAAGTGGTTGGTCGGATTACAAAGTCAATCCCAAAAGTGGCATTCGCAGCAACATCAGAAGCTGTCAAAAGAAAACGTGCAGGCGAAGTACATGTGGAGAAAAAGTACCACCGTGAAGTCTACATGTCTGAATTTGAGAGTTTTGGTCCAGAAGTGACGGGAAACGATTATTCCCCACACTCAATTCAAGCTATCTTTAAAGATTCTCTACCTCTGCATGAGCAGGATACTCCAGAGCGTAGTAAGAAATCGGAACTTTTTGGTGTTAAATCACAAGACGAAGAGTATCTAGACTCAGTTTTTACTCCCTTATTTATGGTGGACTATAAGATTTTGAAGCCTTCGGACGGAGTTTGTCTGACCATTGAGGAAAAGTCAAAATTGGATAAGCTTCTACAAAGTCATTGGGAGATTTTTGGAGAAATTGGTGAACCAACACCATTTATGGAACACACAATTAATACAGGGAATAAATCCCCAATATTTTCACCTGCTTATCGACTATCCTTCGTGAAGACTAAGGAATTGAGGGCAGAAGTTGATCAAATGCTAGAGCTTGGTATAGTCGAAGAATGTGAATCTGCTTGGGCATCACCTGTTGTAATGGTTCCGAAACGAGATGGAGGCATACGCGTGTGTGTGGACTACCGAAAGATGAATAGTTTTACTGAGCCCGATCGTTATCCTTTGCCTAGGATGGATGACCTACTCCAAGCTGCTAAAAGTACAAAATTTATGACCACGCTTGACCTTCAGAGCGGTTACTACCAAGTGGCAGTAGCGGAAAAAGATCGCGATAAAACATGTTTCATTACGCCTTTTGGATTATTTCGATTTACCAGGATGCCATTCGGACTTCGAAATGCTCCTGCAACATTTCAACGCCTTATAGACCGTTTTAAATCTGGCTTGAATGACATGCTTTTATTTGCCTACTTGGATGATCTGATTATATGTTCAGGAAGTTTTAAAGACCATTTGCGAGATTTGAAGTTGGTGTTTTCCCGTCTAGGACATTATAAATTACGTGTC
The DNA here is from genome assembly GCF_047663935.1 of Musca autumnalis. Lineage (NCBI taxonomy): Eukaryota > Metazoa > Arthropoda > Insecta > Diptera > Muscidae > Musca > Musca autumnalis. The sequence continues at coordinate 198,556,739 of NW_027411755.1, forward strand.
AACAATTCAAAATGTCGTTTTTGTTGCAGAGAAGTAAAATATCTGGGACATATTTTAACCCCAGATGGTATAGCTGTAGATCCTGCGAAAACAGAGGCAATTTCAGGAAAAAGGGAACCCAGAAATGTGAAAGAACTGATATCTTTCATACAGACTTGCTCATGGTATCGAAAGTTTATCGATAATTATGCCCAAATTGCAAAACCCCTTACAGATTTGACAAAGAAAACTGCAACTTGGATTTGGGGAGATCGCCAGAAAGTAGCTTTCAATGAATTGAAGCAAAAGCTAATATCCCCACCAATACTAAAACAAGCTCGAGATGGTTTGCCGTTTATTCTGAAAACGGATGCAAGTTCTTTTGCACTCGGAGCAGTTTTGATCCAGGGGGAGGAAGGTGATGAACATCCCATAGAGTATATAAGCAGGTTGCTCTCTAATGCTGAAAGAAATTACTCTACTACGGAAAGAGAAGCTCTTGCAATTGTGTGGGCATGTTCCAAATTCAGAGGATATATTGAAGGAGCAGAGATAATCCTTATGTCTGACCATCAACCCTTGAAATGGTTGTTAACTGTCAAGTGTCCCGTAGGTCGTATAGCAAGATGGGCATTGCAGATACAACAGTACAACTTTCGAGTGGAATACACCCCAGGAAAATCTAACTCTGTAGCAGATATGTTGTCTCGTCCAAGCGGTTTTGATGATGGATCAAATACTGCTCCTCTTCTATCATTTCAAATTGATTTTCCCACTAGAACTCCTGATGATGTACGAACAGAACAGATGAAAGATGAATCCATAAAACGCATTATCATTTCCTTGGAATCCGAAGATGAAGATTTGAGTCATTGGACTAATTGTGGATACATTATGAATGAAGGTGTTCTCTATCGTTACAATGACGACGAAACCGATGAAGCACAGCTTGTGGTTCCAGAGCACGAGCGAGCCCAAATTTTAAAAACGTATCACGATGATAGTACTGCTGGACATTATGGTGTGGAGAGAACCATTCAAAGAATTTCCAAAAGATATTTCTGGCCTGGCATGAGAGCAGAAATAACCAAATATGTCAAGTCATGCATAGAATGTCAACGATTTAAGGCAACCAACATGAAGCCAGTTGGACTTATGAAGACAACAAGCTCTCATCAACGTTTTGAGGTATTAGCCGTAGATCTCTTTGGTCCACTGCCTGCAACTGCTGATGGTTGTCAATGGATACTTATCGCAGAAGATGTTGCTTCACGCTGGATTGAGCTGTTTGCCCTTAAAGAAGCTACTGCCGAAGTATGCGCAAAAGTTCTCATTGAAGAGGTGTTTCTTCGTTATGGAATTCCACGACGACTAAAAACTGACAATGGAGTTCAGTTTATTTCTGCCATAATGCAACAAGTTACCTTTTGTTTGAACATACAACAACAATTTACGCCTGTGTACCACCCACAAGCTAACCCAGTTGAGCGCAAGAATCGTGACATGAAAGCGCAACTGGCTATTCTTGTACAAGGTCATCACAACACTTGGTCCACCCACATCAGTGCCATTAGATTTGCCATAAATACAGCCAAATGTCAATCTACGGGTTATTCTGCCGCATTTCTGACTTTTGGGAGAGAATTGAGGACATTAGATGATGTCCAGAACGACTTGAGGTCAATAGTTGAGAGAGAAAACTTTGTTCCCCAAATCTCGACATATTTAAGAAATCCATCAAGCATTCTTAAGGATTCAAAGGAGTGTGAACAAGGAAGACAAGATGCAAACAAGAATTTATATGACTCCCACAGGAGGTCGCAGCCGAATTTTAATGTTGGAGCCACTGTAATGGTTACCACACACGTCCTAAGCCAAGCGTCAAAAGGTGTTACTTCCAAGTTTGTTCCAAAAAGAGATGGTCCCTATATTATAACGAAGAAGATTGGTTCGACGTCCTATGAAGTAGCTTCTCCTGAAAATATTAACACTCCACTAGGAACATACCATGCGTCCGCTTTAACGCTTTACACTGATGACAACAGCAACATTATTCCAAAACCTGTGCATCCCATCCGTAAGAGAGGAAGACCAAGGAAGTCCTAAATCTGTTGTCGTGCTTTCGGGCCGAAGCCGCACTCCAAAGGGGGAGATTGTAGCGCGACGTTATATTATTTTATTGAAAATTATCATTATTTCTTAACTGTCATTTCGTTAATTACCATAAGCTCAATTATGATCATTATTGTTTCATTGTTAAACTATCGTTAATGCTTGCTACAACGTTTTGATTCACTGTGCATTGTTTTGTTTAGTTTTATGAACACCTGCATCAACGATATTTCTAATGCTTGTAAAGTAAATTCGAAACACATTGAGTGGTTAACCAAACGAAGAGTTACAATGTAACAGTTATTGAGTTTTGTTCGATCACTGATTGAGTGTTATGCTTGAGCTTTTGTTTGTTGTCTCTTTTTTTCTTTATTGTGTTAACGTAAAGAGCTTTCGTTTTGATTATTACAATATTGAGTATTAATGTAAAGTATTGAGAGATTATTAGTTTAAAGCTTTGTTTGGATCGCTATAAAAGGACGATGCGTTCATACGAAGAACCTTGATTCTCTTATAGACAATCCATACGGTAAGAACTAAGTCTTCTTGGAAACACGATAGTGTGGCCGGTTGGCTTATTCTTCCAAAGCTAACGACATCGAATACTTGGTGAAAGCGATGGCAGTCGCTTGTATTCATGTTTGAGGCATATGGAATTATTGTCAAGACCATGTAAGATATTTTATCAATAAATTAATATTATAACGTTTATGTAGAAATCTTGGTGTTTTATTTGGAATATTGGACAACGAAACTATTTTAAAATAATCACACCAAAACCTGCTACATATTTTATATTTTATATTTTATATTTTATATTTTATATTTTATATTTTATATTTTATATTTTATATTTTATATTTTATATTTTATATTTTATATTTTATATTTTATATTTTATATTTTATATTTTATATTTTATATTTTATATTTTATATTTTATATTTTATATTTTATATTTTATATTTTATATTTTATATTTTATATTTTATATTTTATATTTTATATTTTATATTTTATATTTTATATTTTATATTTTATATTTTATATTTTATATTTTATATTTTATATTTTATATTTTATATTTTATATTTTATATTTTATATTTTATATTTTATATTTTATATTTTATATTTTATATTTTATATTTTATATTTTATATTTTATATTTTATATTTTATATTTTATATTTTATATTTTATATTTTATATTTTATATTTTATATTTTATATTTTATATTTTATATTTTATATTTTATATTTTATATTTTATATTTTATATTTTATATTTTATATTTTATATTTTATATTTTATATTTTATATTTTATATTTTATATTTTATATTTTATATTTTATATTTTATATTTTATATTTTATATTTTATATTTTATATTTTATATTTTATATTTTATATTTTATATTTTATATTTTATATTTTATATTTTATATTTTATATTTTATATTTTATATTTTATATTTTATATTTTATATTTTATATTTTATATTTTATATTTTATATTTTATATTTTATATTTTATATTTTATATTTTATATTTTATATTTTATATTTTATATTTTATATTTTATATTTTATATTTTATATTTTATATTTTATATTTTATATTTTATATTTTATATTTTATATTTTATATTTTATATTTTATATTTTATATTTTATATTTTATATTTTATATTTTATATTTTATATTTTATATTTTATATTTTATATTTTATATTTTATATTTTATATTTTATATTTTATATTTTATATTTTATATTTTATATTTTATATTTTATATTTTATATTTTATATTTTATATTTTATATTTTATATTTTATATTTTATATTTTATATTTTATATTTTATATTTTATATTTTATATTTTATATTTTATATTTTATATTTTATATTTTATATTTTATATTTTATATTTTATATTTTATATTTTATATTTTATATTTTATATTTTATATTTTATATTTTATATTTTATATTTTATATTTTATATTTTATATTTTATATTTTATATTTTATATTTTATATTTTATATTTTATATTTTATATTTTATATTTTATATTTTATATTTTATATTTTATATTTTATATTTTATATTTTATATTTTATATTTTATATTTTATATTTTATATTTTATATTTTATATTTTATATTTTATATTTTATATTTTATATTTTATATTTTATATTTTATATTTTATATTTTATATTTTATATTTTATATTTTATATTTTATATTTTATATTTTATATTTTATATTTTATATTTTATATTTTATATTTTATATTTTATATTTTATATTTTATATTTTATATTTTATATTTTATATTTTATATTTTATATTTTATATTTTATATTTTATATTTTATATTTTATATTTTATATTTTATATTTTATATTTTATATTTTATATTTTATATTTTATATTTTATATTTTATATTTTATATTTTATATTTTATATTTTATATTTTATATTTTATATTTTATATTTTATATTTTATATTTTATATTTTATATTTTATATTTTATATTTTATATTTTATATTTTATATTTTATATTTTATATTTTATATTTTATATTTTATATTTTATATTTTATATTTTATATTTTATATTTTATATTTTATATTTTATATTTTATATTTTATATTTTATATTTTATATTTTATATTTTATATTTTATATTTTATATTTTATATTTTATATTTTATATTTTATATTTTATATTTTATATTTTATATTTTATATTTTATATTTTATATTTTATATTTTATATTTTATATTTTATATTTTATATTTTATATTTTATATTTTATATTTTATATTTTATATTTTATATTTTATATTTTATATTTTATATTTTATATTTTATATTTTATATTTTATATTTTATATTTTATATTTTATATTTTATATTTTATATTTTATATTTTATATTTTATATTTTATATTTTATATTTTATATTTTATATTTTATATTTTATATTTTATATTTTATATTTTATATTTTATATTTTATATTTTATATTTTATATTTTATATTTTATATTTTATATTTTATATTTTATATTTTATATTTTATATTTTATATTTTATATTTTATATTTTATATTTTATATTTTATATTTTATATTTTATATTTTATATTTTATATTTTATATTTTATATTTTATATTTTATATTTTATATTTTATATTTTATATTTTATATTTTATATTTTATATTTTATATTTTATATTTTATATTTTATATTTTATATTTTATATTTTATATTTTATATTTTATATTTTATATTTTATATTTTATATTTTATATTTTATATTTTATATTTTATATTTTATATTTTATATTTTATATTTTATATTTTATATTTTATATTTTATATTTTATATTTTATATTTTATATTTTATATTTTATATTTTATATTTTATATTTTATATTTTATATTTTATATTTTATATTTTATATTTTATATTTTATATTTTATATTTTATATTTTATATTTTATATTTTATATTTTATATTTTATATTTTATATTTTATATTTTATATTTTATATTTTATATTTTATATTTTATATTTTATATTTTATATTTTATATTTTATATTTTATATTTTATATTTTATATTTTATATTTTATATTTTATATTTTATATTTTATATTTTATATTTTATATTTTATATTTTATATTTTATATTTTATATTTTATATTTTATATTTTATATTTTATATTTTATATTTTATATTTTATATTTTATATTTTATATTTTATATTTTATATTTTATATTTTATATTTTATATTTTATATTTTATATTTTATATTTTATATTTTATATTTTATATTTTATATTTTATATTTTATATTTTATATTTTATATTTTATATTTTATATTTTATATTTTATATTTTATATTTTATATTTTATATTTTATATTTTATATTTTATATTTTATATTTTATATTTTATATTTTATATTTTATATTTTATATTTTATATTTTATATTTTATATTTTATATTTTATATTTTATATTTTATATTTTATATTTTATATTTTATATTTTATATTTTATATTTTATATTTTATATTTTATATTTTATATTTTATATTTTATATTTTATATTTTATATTTTATATTTTATATTTTATATTTTATATTTTATATTTTATATTTTATATTTTATATTTTATATTTTATATTTTATATTTTATATTTTATATTTTATATTTTATATTTTATATTTTATATTTTATATTTTATATTTTATATTTTATATTTTATATTTTATATTTTATATTTTATATTTTATATTTTATATTTTATATTTTATATTTTATATTTTATATTTTATATTTTATATTTTATATTTTATATTTTATATTTTATATTTTATATTTTATATTTTATATTTTATATTTTATATTTTATATTTTATATTTTATATTTTATATTTTATATTTTATATTTTATATTTTATATTTTATATTTTATATTTTATATTTTATATTTTATATTTTATATTTTATATTTTATATTTTATATTTTATATTTTATATTTTATATTTTATATTTTATATTTTATATTTTAAATTTTATATCAATCAGCTTTTTTAGGAAAGTTCATAGTGGTTTAACAACAATAGAACCAAAATTATTTCCAAAAAAAAAATGCTAAATTTTTTTTCAAGTCCCTATATCCATCATCCCAGTTTACGAAATTTTGAAGGATAGTTATAAATTTTCAAATAGTTGTTTCCTTAACTATTTGCCTTTTGGTTGTGTAATAGAAAAATTATTTATATAGGACTAGGTTATGGCATATTTTCACTCAAATATTTTACTGTCATTTAATGCATGGTATCAATCACAGCGCATTGTTTATAGAATATTTGAATTCTAATCGTATTTCTTGACTATTAACGCCTTGTAATGAAACGTTTTAAAATTATGTAACGTATTGAAACTATAAAGTAAATAATATTGAACCTTACAAAAGCACTGATAGATATGGCATACAAATATTTATTGATAAAATTTGTGCATTGTCATTAGCAACGCATTAAATAAAAAAATATGAGATAATTTCATTGACATTGAGAAGGAAGCAAATAAGCGATAAATGCAGTTTTGCATTCACGGTGTTCCATTACAAACAGTTTGTAATAACTAAATATTCAGTTAGTAATGAGACGGGCATACGACTAGACATCAAAAATTAATTAACGGAGAGTGTGCAAGTGAAATAAAACAACAACAAAAATATCAAATTACAATGCTACTATTACTGCTACTGATTGTCTGTACATCACTGTACATATTTGCCAAACTCCACTATACACAATGGGAACGTTTGGGTTTTGAATCGGATAAAGCGGTAATACCCTTCGGTTCTCTAAGCAAGGTATTTCGCAAGGAACGCCCCTTTGGTTTAGTTATGTCCGACATTTACGAAAAATGTCACGAGAAGGTTGTTGGTGTTTATATGTTCTTCCAACCGGCCCTGCTCATTAGAGATGCCGAATTGGCAAGGCAAATTTTAACTACGGATTTTAATAGCTTTCATGATCGTGGCCTTTATGTGGATGAGAAAAACGATCCAATGTCGGCACATTTGTTTGTTTTAGAGGGTCAATCATGGCGTACATTGAGAATGAAGCTGACTCCATCATTTTCTTCGGGTAAGCTAAAGGGTATGTTTGAGACCGTCGATGATGTGGGCGAAAAGCTCATACGTCATTTGTCCAGGAAATTGGAGGATGGCGAAACACATATTTTGGAAATGAAAAGTATTTTAACAACGTAAGTCTGGGCTCTATGGGAATGGGGAAAGAATTTCATATAAAATATATTTTGTATATTGTTTTTGTTTTTCAGTTATGCCGTAGATATTATTGGCTCGGTAATATTTGGTCTAGAAATCGATAGTTTTACACATCCGGATAATGAATTTCGTGTTCTTAGTGATCGTATATTTAATCCGGAGAAGTCCAGTGTAGTGGAGAAATTTCGAAATTTAATGATTGTCATGTGTCCACCGTAAGTATGACTGACAAACAGTCACACCATCAGCAAAATTTTCAACTCATTCAACTACTTAGAACTACTTGTTCTAAATAAAATTGTTTTATATCAAAATTTAAGAATAAACTGAAGCTAATCAATTTGTTTATCTTCAATTCTATTTCAGAATAGCCAAGCTTATCACACGCTTGGGTGTCAAGGATACGGTGACATCTGGTTTGCGTGACATTGTCAAGCGTACCATAGAGTTTCGTGAAGAAAAAGGTGTGGTGCGAAAAGATTTGTTGCAGTTATTTATTCAACTAAGAAACACGGGTAAAATTTCCGATGATAATGACAAAATGTGGAGCAAAGTTGAATCAACGGCGGAAAATCTCAAGGCAATGTCTATTGATATGATTGCCTCAAATTCATTTTTGTTCTATATTGCCGGATCAGAGACAACGGCGGCCACAACCTCATTTACCATCTATGAATTTGCCATGTATCCGGAGATATTGAAAAAGGCACAAAATGAGGTGGATGAGGTTTTGAAAAATCATAACTTAAAACCTGGGGGCCGCTTAACATATGAGGCCATACAGGATATGAAATATTTGGATTTGTGTGTTATGGGTAAGACACCGACACAAAATTTCAAAGCAAATATAAGATTAAATGAAATATATGTTTTTTCTAGAAACCACCCGCAAATATCCTGGCCTACCAATTCTGAATCGCAAATGTACTCAAGACTTTAAAATACCGCAGAGTAAATTAACCATACAAAAGAATACTGGAATTATAATCTCCCTATTGGGCATACATCGTGATCCACAATATTTTCCCAATCCCATGGATTATAAGCCCGAACGTTTTGTCGAAGATAGTAACGATTATAATCCGGTGGCATTTATGCCATTTGGAGAGGGTCCACGTCACTGTATAGGTAAGAGAATTGCAACTGACTGGAAGTTTAAGTTTAAAATAATTGGTTTTTGTTTCTTTATAGCCCAGCGTATGGGAGTTATAAATTCAAAGGTGGCCTTGGCCAAAATATTGGCCAATTTCAACATAGCACCAATGCCACGTAAAGAAGTTGAATTTAAATTTCACACAGCTCTTGTGCTGGTTCCTGTCAATGGTCTTAATGTGGGACTTTCAAAGAGATGGTAGAGTAAATCTAGGTAATAGGCTGTGAAATTGTGAATATTTTTTTGTTAATTAAATTAGCAATAAATAAATAAAAAAAGTTATAGCATTTGTAACTAGGCCGCGGAAATCTTGTCAGGCACATAAGCCACGTTTTGCATTAGAACCCAACAAAAAGAAACTCATTACAAATCGACCTACTAAAGCATTTCTATAACAAAATTACACGCAGAAAAATATATGTTAGAAATATGTTTGGATCCAAACAAATATTTGTTTGGAACTGATTGCAAACAAATATATGTTTGGTTCCAAACATATTTTGTTTGCGTCCAAACAAATATATGTTTGCAACATTTTGTAACTTATCCCAATTTTATATTTTTGGGTACCAACATATTTTTTATGTTAGAACATATTTTTTATGGGTGGAGAGGGTTTTTGTCAAACAGAGTAACAACAGGGCTCTCGCAGCTGCGGAATGCTGTTTTATAAAATAGAGCTGTGTGTATGGTGTAATAGGAGAAGCAGAAGCTTTGCGGTCAAACACGTGTATTTCGTGCTTTGTTGTTGTTAACCAACGTAGCAAACAAAGAAGAAAAGAAAAAAATGGTATTAATTATGTTGTTCTTCTTTCTTCAGTGTTTTAAAGACAATCGTTGAGTAAAGACCCCAGCAAAATAAATTGGAAGTAGTGCAATGTGGACTAGTTCTGTCACGGCATGTTTTGATGCAGTTCAAACGGAGTCGTGAAAAAGGCACTCCAGTCCTCACATTTTAACCGCATTTGGATGCAATCCAAAGAATAACATCCACTTGTCACATTTTAACAACATCCGGATGCAGTTCAGCGGAGTCGTGAAAAAGGCACTCCAATTCCTCACAATTTAACAGCATCCGGATGCAGCCCAAACGGAGTCGTGAAATATTATTAGCAGTTGTTAGACATAAATCAGTTTGTACATCTCTACAGGCAGCGGCATACATTTTCCAATAAGAGATAAGCGTGTTAACATTTTCAAACATTTGTTAATATGTACAAACTAAATAATATTTCATTTGTGAACATTTTTCCGGTAACTCAAGAGAAGAAAATTTCCGAATGGAGTGCTGTTGGAGTACATGTCGAAATCTTAACTGGTGATGGGAAGACAACCCATTTAGCAAATGAAGCAAAAACAGTTCAGCTTGGAACAAATGGAGAGCGGAGGAAACACGCATGTTTGCGATTGAATTCAATGGAGAATTTTCATAATTTGTGTTAATGTTATAAAGTTCTTAATATTTTTGTTTTACACAAATAATGCACTTTATTTGTTCTTGCATATTTTTTTATGGCTTGCACAATTTCCGCAGAATGCCTGTATCAAAACACGTGCTTTGGACTGCCTCCTATTCTACCCCAAAGGGTTAGTTAAAATGCAATGCCAAAGGGTCAGTTAAAATGCAGTGCCAGAGGGTCAGTTAAAATGCAGTGCCAAAGAGTCAGTTAAAACGCAGTGCAATGGAGTGCCTCTTTCCGTAGTCACGCTCTTGTAAAAATCATGAGTGAAAATGCATAATTTGATGCACCTTCAGATCACTTGTACATATCATTTAACTGCCTCTTTGGAGGCAAATTTTTGCTGGGACGGTAAAGTGAGTGAATAAATCAGTGTTTTGTCTTTTCTTAAAGAAATGTTGCTTTTTAGTAAATTAAATGTCCAATACATTTTATAATTGAATAAAATAGGTGAATGGAAATATTTTATTGGACAAGGAAGAAATAACATTTAATATTGGTAATTACATCAATACATTTTTCATATACATACATATGTATATTTGAAATATGGATATACCTATTTATTATATTATATAATCATTTGATTCCAGATACCGATTTCCCGCTGATGATTCAAACTTTGAGGAAAATGTGTTTTATTTCACAACTAAGGAGAAGCATTCAACGATGTTTCTATATATATTTTTTCTTTTTAAAAGTGCGACTTCTTATAAATTATTTCATTCAGTTTTTCTTTTATAAAACTCTGTTATTTGGAAATTTTATGTACCCATGTTGTTTGTTGCTGCTTTTGCATTTTTTCTATGCCTTTCAATAAACCACCACCATTTATAAATGTGTATATATGTATGTTTGAGATAGCCAGTGAGCGCTTACTGAGAGTAAGTGAGCACACATTTCAATGTGTTTCACATTGAAATTTACGCTCCCTTGCACTCAGAAAGCTCCCACTGGCGCATGTGTTTGTTTTTTGTGTAATATAATTTGTTTGCACCCAAACATACATTTGTTTGTAGGACCTAAACATATGTTATGTTTGGGACTGATTGCAAACAAATATATGTTTGCTGCAAAATATGTTTGGGACATATGTTAAAGAGATGTTTTTTCCTCCATGTATATATAAGACAGCTTTAGGAGGTCTTCTTTCTATAGAAGGCCACTTTAGGAAGTCTTCTATCAATAGAATTCTCCGTTAGAAGGTATTCTATTTAAAAAAGACGCTCTTATGATGTCTTCTCTCTATAGAAAACTACTTCAGCAGGTCCTTGATTTATAGCAGACCCCTTTGGGAGGTGTTCGACCTTTAGGAGGTCTCCTATGTATTGAAGACCTCTTTAAGAGGTATACTATGTACGAAATCCGTCTTAAGAAGATCTTCTTTCTATAGAAGACTAATTTAGGAAGTCTTCTATTAAGAGAATACTTCGTAAGAAGGTATTCCATTTGAGCTCTTCTATTTAAAGAATACTCCGTTAGGAGGTCCTCGATCTATAGAAAACACTTATAGGTGGTGTTCGACCAGTAGAAGATACCTTTAGTAGGTCTTCTATCTATCGAAGACTCCTTTAAAAGGCCAACTATGTGTAGAATCCTTATTTAGGAGGTATTTTTTCTATAGAAGACCCCTTTAGGAGGACTTCTATCAATAGAATACTTCGTTAGGAAGTTTTCCAATTAAAAGAGAACCTCTAAGGAGGTACTTTAGCTATTGGTCCTTGATCTATAGAATACATCTAGATGAGGTCCTCGATCTATAGAAGATTCCTTTATGAACTCTTCCATCAATAGAAGACCCCTGTGTACGAGGTCTTCTATTTAAAGAAGACCCTTTATCCATTTGTGAGTTTTTCCCATTATATAATACCTACGATCTTTAGAAGATTCCTTTAGGACTTCTTCTATCTATTGAAGACCCCTTTAGGAGGTTTTCGTTTTATGATACCCCTTTAGAAGTTATTCCATTTCCATTTCAATAGAATTCTCCGTTAGAAGGTACTTTGTTTAAAGAAGACCCCCTTAGGAGGTCTTCTCTCTACAGAAAACCACATCAGGAGGTCCTCGCTTTATAGAAGACACCTTTCAGGGTGTTCGACCTGAACAATACCCCTTTAGGAGGTCTTCTTTCTGTAGAAGACTAATTAAGGAAGTCTTCTATTAATATAATACCTAGTTAGGATGTATTTCATTTGAGTTCTTCTATTTAAAGAATACTCCGTTAGGAGGTCCTCGTTCTATAGAAGACCCCTATTGTTGGTGATCGACCAGTAGAAAATTCCTTTAGGCCTTCTATCTATTGAAGACCCCTTTAAGAAGTCTACTATGTGTAAAATCCTTCTTCAGAGGGCCTTCTATTTATAGAAGACCCCTTTATAGAAATAATTCTATAGAAGACCCCGTTAGGTCTTCTTTCTATAGAAGACCCCGCTAGGAGGTCTTCTTTTTATAGAAGACCCCGTTAGAAAGTTTTCCAATTAAAGAAGAACCTGCAAAGAGGTCTTCTATCTATAGGCCCTCGATCTGTATAAGACACCTAGAGGAGATCCTTGATCTATAGGAGATTCCTTTCGAAGTCTTCCATCTATAGAAGTCCCCTGTACGAGATCTTCTATTTAAAGAACACTCTTTACCCATTTGGGCGTTTTTCCATTTATATAATACCTGCGATCTTAAAAGATTCCTTTAGGACTTCTTTTATCTATTGAAGACCAGTTTAGGAGGTCTTCATTTTATGATACCTCTTTAGGAGTTCTTCCATTTATAGAATACCTCGTTATGAGAACTTCTAGTTAACGAAGGCCCCTTATGAGTGCTTATATTAAAAGAAGACCCCTTAGAAGGCCTTCTATCTATATAAAGCCTCTTTAAAATGTCTTCTATTCAAAGAAGACCCCCTCAGGATATCTTATATTAAGGAGATATTCTTTCTATAGAATACCCCTTTAGGAGGTCCCATATTTAGAAAGACCTCCTTATTAGGTCAATTTAAATACGACCCCGTAAGTTAGTTTTCTTTTAGCAGAAGGCCCTCTTGGAAGGTCTTCTTTCTATAGAAGAGGTCTCAGACCTTTTATCTACATAAGCCGCCTTTGGGTGGTCTTCTAGTAAAAGGAGGCCACTTAGAACCCTATTAGGTGTATCTATATTCCTCTAGCAGCTCCTCTATCCTTAGAATGAATACCTCTTTAGGGCATACATCAACCCCATTAGGAGGTCTTCTACCCTTGTACGACACCATTCATAGGTCCTTTTAGAAGGTATTCTATTCTTGAAAAATTCTTTTTGGAAGTTTTCTATCTACAGTAGATCCCTTTAAGAGGTCTGCTATCTTAAAATAACTTCTTTCGGAGGTCTTCTATCTATACGAGGTATCCTATCTATAGATCTATATAATACCCCTATAGGAGGGTTTCGATCTATAAAGATCCCTTCAGGAAATCTTCGATATATAGATGATCCCGTTAGGAGGTATTCGCTCCATAGAAAACGCCTGTAACGAGTCTTCTTTTTATAAAATACACCTTGAGGGAGTCTAATATCTACAGGTGACCGTTTAGGAGGTCCTCGATCTACAGCAAACCCACCGTAGTGCAATGGTATGTACAACCGCCTTGCACGATAAAGGACGTGGGTTCGATTCCCAGGCCATGCAACATCAAATGTTCAACGGTGGCAAAATACCCCTCAGTGATGTTGGCGAGGTTTCCTGAGTATTTCAGCCATATAAAACTTATCTACAAGTTGTGTCTTAGGACACGCCGTTCGGACTTGGCACTAAACAGTAGGTCCCATATCATTGAGCTAATATGAATCGGCGTGCACTCATTGATATGAGAGAAGTCTTCCTTGTCCCGTATGGGATGTTTGTGGAACACTTATTACATTAGGAGTTCTTCCAATTATAGAATACCTCGTTAGGAAGTCTTATATTTAAAGAGGGGTATCTATACATAGAAGACACCGTTAGGAGGTCTTATCCCCGTAAAATACACCTTCAGGAAGTCTTAGGTGGTCTCCTTTTTCAGGTCTTCTTTCTATAGAATATCTCTCTAGGAGGTCTTATATTTAAAGAAGACCCCCTAAAAGGGTATTCTATACATAGAGGACACCTTTAGGAGGTCTTAGGTGGTCTCCTTTTTCAGGTCTTCTTTCTATAGAATACCTTTCTAGGAGGTCTCAAATCTAGAGAAGACATCTTTGGGAGGCCTTTTATCTATAGAAAGCCGTATTAGGAGATCTTTTCCACCTTAGAAAATCGTGTTTTTGTGCAACACCCTCTTAGGTGTATGCTCTAGGAGGTCCTCTATCTTTAGAATGAATGTCCCTTTAGGAGGTCGTCCATCTTTGGATGCACACTTTAGCACATATTCTTTCCATAGACGGGCTTTTTAGACCCCTCTTCAGGAGGATTTATATCTGTAGACGACTGTTTGTGATGACTTCTATCGATAGAAGATCCCTTTAAGAATTTTTTTATTGTAGGAAGACCCGTTTATGAAGTCTTCTATTAAAAAAGGTCACCTACCTTAGCAGATATTCTTTGTATAGAAGAATTTTTATGAGGTCTTCTACCAAGAGAAGGGCCCTTAAAAGGGCTTTGTATCTACAGGAACCCCCTTATAAGAGGCATTATATCTATAACAGGCCATTTAAAGGGACCTTAAATCTATATAGGACATCTTCGAAGGTTTTCTATATACAGAAGGTCTCCTAAGGAGGCCAGATGCAAGATCCTTTTACGTGCATATATAGAATATTCCTCTAGGAAGTCCTATATCTATAGAACGAATGTCCCTTGAGGAGATCGTCCATCTTAGGAAGCCCACATTTGCAGGTACTTTTTTACAGAAGGACTTTTTAGGCCCCTCTTTAGCGGGATTTCTATCTGTAGAGGACCGTTTGTGATCACTTCTATCAATAGAAAATCCCTTAAGGATTTCTTGTATTGTAGGAAGTCCGGCTTATGAAGTCTTCTATTTAAAGAGACCACCTTAGCAGATATTCTTTGTATAGAAGCATTTTTATGAGGTCTTCTACCAACAGAAGGGCCCTTAAAGGGCTTTGTATCTACAGAAGGTCCCTTAAGAAGCATCATATATAAAAGGCCACTTAAGGGGACCTTAAATCTATATAGGACCTCTTCGAAGGTTTTCTATATACAGAAGGTCTCCTAAGGAGGCCAGAGGCAAGATCCTCTTACGTGCATCTACAGAATATTCCTCTAGAAAGTCCTCTATCTATAGAATGAATGCCCCTTTTGGAGATCGTCCATCTTTGGAAGCCCACATTAGCAGGTATTCTTTCTATAGAGGGACTTCTTAGACCCCTCTTCAGGAGGATTTCTATCTGTAGAAGACCGTTTGTGATGACTTCTATCAATAGAAGATCCTTTCAGGATTTTTTTTATTGTAGGAAGACCTGTTTATGAAGTCTTCTATTTAAAGAGACCACCTTAGCAGATATTCTTTGTATAGAATAATTTAAATGAGGTCTACTACCAACAGAAGGGCCTTGTATCTACAGAAGGCCCCGTAAGAGGCCGTATATATAAAAGGCCACTTAAGGGGACATTATATCTATACAGGACCTCTTCGAAGGTTTTCTATATACAGAAGGTATCCTAAGGAGGTCTCCTATCTAAGAAAAGCCTCCTCTAGCCCCCTGTTTTTGTAACTATTTTTTGTTCGTTCGTCTATATTCGTAATAATTTGAGCATCCATAGCTCAGCCCCTAGACGATATACAGACGTTATTCTTCGTAGGCATGTTCAATATATAGTATAGAATTCCTCATTCAAAAATCAGCGTTCTATATCTGCCCTAAGGCGAGTGAATCGATCAACAAAAATTTGACAATTCGTGTGAGAACAATAAATATTTTTACAAAAACTGGGGTTAGTCTTATATCTATAGAATACCTCCTTAAAAGGTCTATTTAATACCCTTCGTTGAGGACTTCTATCTTTAAAAGATACTTTTAGGAGGTCTTACATCCATAGGTGATCTTCTATCCTTAGAAGATACATTTATAAGGTCTTCTACCTACAAAAGACTTCTTTAGGATGTGCTCTACCTATAGTTAATTTTCATTTCGGTCAATGAATCCCCATAATAGAGTCAAAGATACAGTATTTTTTGCTTACCTGCACAATCAAAAATTGCACGACTTCTTGTGCAGCAATCCCCAAAATGCAGGAAGCTTAAATTCGCTTGCCTGCCCAACAAGGCCGATATCTTCAATATTACTTACATGCATATGATGTGCAGCTATAACAATGTTGAAATAATAAAGTGAGAGACATTTCAAGTTCGGGAGAGAAAACGTTACAATTTTTTACAATTCATTATCTTTACTTGTGTTGTATTTGTATTGCACACTTCTTATCAGTACAAAATCAGAGTGGTCGAATTTTATCCTTGTTTTGAGTTCGCAAAAAAATTTACAACCAAATTGAAGTAAAATCACAAAAATGTTGATGCAGCTATGCCGAAAATGCAGCTATTGAATGTGCACTAAAACATAATATATTGAACGTAATCTAGAGAATAGTTGCCTATAAACAGATTTTTGGTCAGGTAACGCCAAAATGCAGCTATGAATAATGCAGGTAACCAGAAATTACTGTATTAAGCAGACTTCCCTATGTTGTGAGTAAGACGTAATTTTTATTATCTCAGTTCAAATAACCCAAAATGTAGGTATTTGCGGACATAAGTTTTCTTTTGAAGGCCTTTAACAAGTTTGAAACTATTTTCTGAAGTTTGTCACTTTGAGTTCTTCTCACCATAATGGCATAATTCTGTTTAGCAAATTATTTTGATATTTTGTTCTGTACTCCACTCTTAGGTAATTTTTTAGTTCCCACATAAAATATTTTGTATGCTGTCGTCTACAATAGTTATTACAATTTTTATCTTGTTCTCTGATCATGATATCGATCACTTGATAATTTTGCCACTTACACTTTCGTAATATATTTCACTTGGAGGATTTCTGGCATGATTGAGGAAGCATAAATCGGTGTAAATATACATGGGATCCATTGCAATGGGTAATGATGCACTTTTTTTTTTGCCTACAGCTAAAGTGTAAACAATAACACTTTTAATAAACACAATGAAACTTAATACACTTTGAATTTTAATTTGCAGTGTGTTTTTTTTTTAATTTTTCTTTGGTGGTACCTTCAGCAACGAATGAAGTTCACAAATGCACTGTTACAAACTGTTGGGAGTTATAACCGGCGGTGGATTAAAAAAAATAAATTCGGTATCAATTTTCACATGAATCGAAAACAAACAAAGCAACAGTGGAAGAGGTTCGGCGAGAGGTGATAAGGGGTAGGCGTCACTGACGGTAGCCGCCGTCGTCTCCGATGGTGATTCAAATTACATGGAAATTGTCAACAACACTTCGGTATCTCATATCTTAACACGACGAAGACGACAGAGAACAACATACACATAACAAAAGAAGTATCGAAATAAAATGGCAAACAATAATAAAAACAAACCCAAAATCGAATAAGAAAACAAAATGAAACGAAAACACCAACAACCGGAAGGATAAATTACTCATATTAAAAGAGTCGGTCGGGTAGTAAACAACAATTTTTGGTATTGATAGGATCCAATGGAGAGGAGAAAAGGGAAAATAAAGTAGCAAGGAAGACAGAGAGTGTAGAAAACACAACATTGTTTGATGGATAGCTGTCAGCTTGTCTGACAAAATAGTGGCATGAAGAAGTTCAGCATACCTGTTTTATGTCCGTCCGATAATAATTAAAGGCTACCTAAAAACAAGACGATGAGTTATTTGCTTCTCTTTCTTCGATCATAAACATTCTGAACTACAGTCAAACTTCACTACAACGTAGCTGTTGGAACACAGGGTTAATACGTTATAATGATCAATAGATAATTCGTTATAGCGCCGTTCGTTGCAGATAAGTTCGACTGTACTTCGAATAAGAAAATAGTTCTTGTAAAAGAGTAACAGGTCTTCAATAGAGGTTCTTTTTATAAGAGATCAGTAGCTCTTCTAATTGTTATAGAAGACCAGCAGATCTCGTTCTTATTAGAGACAGCTAGCAGTTCTTGTTATAGAAGAAAGGTAGGTCATCCTATAGAAGACCAGTAAGTAGATCTTCTTGTAAAAGACCAGTAGCCTTTCCTATAGAGGACTAGTAGGTTTTCCGACAGAAGAATAGTAGGCCTTCGTATAGAGAACCAATAGGTATTCTAATTGAAGATTAGTTGGCCTTCTTGTAGAAGACCACTAGATCTTTTAATAAAATAAAAGTAGGTCTTCTTATAGAAGACCAGGAGATCTTCTTATCTTCCTATAGAAGACCAGTAGGTTTTGTTATAGAAGAATAGCGAGTCTTCTGTTGGGAAACCAGTTGGTATTCTTTTAGAATACCAGTAGATCTAGCTACAGAAGACCAGTAGTTCTTCCCATAGAAGACCAGTAGGTATTTCTATAGTAGACTAATAAGTTAAAGTAGGTCTTCCTATAGAAGAAAAAGAGAACAGTTGGCCTTTTTATGAAAGACTAGCAGATCCTTAGTATGGAAGTCTGGCAGTTCTTCTTATAGAAGACCAGTATAAAACCTACTAGTGGACTAGTAGGTTTTCTTACAGAAGACTCGTAAGTCTTTGCTTAGAAGACTAATTGGAGGATCTTTTTATAAGAAAACAGAAGGCCTTTCTAGAGAAGGCCAGCAGGTCTTCTTATAATAAAACAGTAGGTTTTCCTATAGAATACCAGCAGGTCTTCTAATAAAAGAAGAGTTGATATTCTTATAGAGTTGGTATTCTTGTATAGAAGACAAAAAGGTCTTATTATAGAAGGTAATATAAGACCTATATAAATAATATATAATTGTTCCATACGGGACAAGGGAGACTATTCTCATATCAATGAGTGCACCCCCATTCATATTAGCTCAATGATATGGGACCTACTGTTTCTTGCCGAGTCCGAACGGCGTGTCTTAAGACACCACTTGTAGAGAAGTTTTACATGGTTGAAAACTCAGGAAATATCGCCAACATTACTGAGTGGTATTTTGCCACCGTTGAAACTTTTGATGTTATTTTGCCGGGGAATCGAACCACTGCACCACGGTGGCAACCTATAGATCTTCTTAAAGAAAGTCCCATAGAAACAAAGTTGCCTTCTTAGATTTTCGTACAGAATACAAAAAGTTCTAGGAGCACGCCTTCTTCCAGAAGACTAGTACACCTTCACATAGAATACTTGTAGGTATTCTTCTATACAAATGTATTTTCTTATAGAAGCCCACCAAATCTTCTTCTTATAGGAGACCTCCATGTCTTCTTGTAGAAGAAGACAATCAGCTCTTGTACTTACAAAATACCGTAAGGTCTTCTTATAGAGGACCAGTAGGTCTTATAGAAGACCAATAGGACTTTTTCTAAGAGAAGACCAGCAGCTCTAGATGAATAGTAGGTCCCTTATAGAACACCAGTAGATCTTCTTCTTCTTCCTAAACCTACTGGTCTTCTTCTTATAGAGGCCCAGTAGGTCTTCTTATAAAATACCAGAAGGTCTTATACTTATGGAGGACAAGTTGGACTTCTTAAACAATACCTGAAGGTCTTATTCTTATGGAAGACCGGTAGATCTTCTTTCAAAAAAATACTCAAAAGGTTTTTCATTGTAAAGGACCAGTAGGTCTTCTTCTTATAAAAGACCAGTAGCTCCAAACGACTGGTAGGTAGATGATTATTAGGTCCGTTATACATATAATACCAGTTGATCTACTTGTAGAATAACAGCATATGTATTATAGAAGACAACTAGTAGGTCTCATTTTTATAGAAGACCATTAGGTCTTCTTCTTATGGAGGATCAGTAGGTCTTCTTCTTATAGAGTAGGTCTTCTTTTTTAAAGAAAGCCAATGAAGGTTTTCATCTTGTAAAAGTCCAGTAGGTCATCTTCTTAGAGAAGAGCAATAGTTCTTCCTATCATAGAAGACCAGAAGGTATTGTTCTTATAAAATATCAATAGGTCTTTTTATAGAATAGCAGTAGGACTTCTCAGAAAAGACCAGTAGGCCGCCAGACCAGAAAGTCTTCTTATAGAAGACCAGTAGGTCTTATGGAAGTCCAGTAGGACTTCTTATAGAAGATTTGTTGGTCTTCGTATAGAAGACTACTTTGTTTTCTTATCGAAGACCAGTAAGCGTTCTTATAAAAAACAATTAGGTCCTCTTATAAAAAACCAGTAGATCTTTTTACAAAAGTACGTCTTTTTGAAGACCCCCTATAAGAGGACTTCCATGTATGAAGACGCCTTCAAGAGGTTTTCCATTTATAGAATAACCCTTTAGCAGGCCCTCTCTATCTATACAAACGCTCTGTAGGACATCTCTAGACAGCGGAATTTTATGCAACCCCTATTTTTGATTAGGGATTCGCAGTGAGATTCTATAATCGGTTTTTCGATCATTCGGCTTTTGTGAAAAACTTAAAACTGGATTTTCGGTTAGTCTATTATTTGAGAGTGTTCAAAAAGTCGACTTTCGATTAATCGTTAACCGCCGATACCCGATTATAATCGAATATAATCGACCATTTTCGTTGATGCGATCCGCGATGGTTATATGTATAAAAAAGTACCATCTATTGCGCGGTTTTAGCACGCACAATAGTCAACTACGACTAATAGTCGACCTCGATTAATAGTCGACTACGAATAATAATAGACTACGACTAATGGTTGACTACAGCTTTGTTCCAAAACTACAAAGTTTTTACAATTTTTACGACTTTTACACATTTTATCCGTAAACCCGTTCCTGTACACATAAAAGTTGTAAAATGTTCTCTTCTCTTTAAACAAAAATGGCGCTGAATGACGCTCCCTTTAAAAACTTTTTACTCGATAAATTTGAGCGTGTAAAATATAGTAACATGGATGCCGGCGTCTGATTGCCTGGTACGACGACTTAGATATTTGTTCCAGATTTTTTGACGATTTTTCCATTTTTGCGTTCCTGAACTTTTTGAAAAAAACTTTTGTGTGACAACAATTTTTTTCTTTCTCTCTTTTACGAGTTTTGCTATTAAAAAGTACGGGAACAAAGCTTACGAATAACAGTTGACTCCGTCTTCCGAAAGTCGATCAAGAATAATCGATTATCCGGTTTTCGCACATTCAATAGTCGACTACGACTTTTGGAAATATTACGGCTAATAACCGATTAATCGATTAACCGAAATCGATTTTACGTATCCCTATTTTTGATCCGATTAAAATTTGAGGCTGGGCATATCTTTGGCTTCTGAATAAATTGCAATCGAAACATGTCACATATGCAAAAATATGCAAAATGCATAAATTATGCATATGCAAATATTAGTTTTTGCATATGCAAAATTTATGCATTTTACATATTTTCGTATGCAACAAATATTTCAATAATATCTTCAAAAATGTTTAAGTGTACATTTTTTCCTGTTTAAAATTCTCCTCAGACAAGTCAACAAAATAGAGAAATGTATAACCACAGCCACGACCTTCAAAATACCGAAAATCGGGAGGTACCGTTCTATGGGGGCTATATTAAGACGTGGACCTATACCGACAAATTTCCGGTGGAAAGTTTTATACCCCCAAAGAAGACTTAATACAAAATTTCAGCCATTTCGGAGGGATTTTGAGGCAAAAACCTTCAAAATACAGAAAATCGGGAGGTACTGTTCAATGGGTGCTATATGAAGACGTGGACCTATACCGACAAATTTCAGGTATAAGGTTTTATACCCCCACCGAAGACTAAATACCAAATTTCAGTCATTTCGGTGGGATAACAAGGGCGCAGCCTTCAAAATAGAGAAAATCGGGAGGTACCGTTCTATGGGGGCTATATGAAGACGTGTACCTCCTATACCGACAAATTTACTGTCGAAAGTTTTATACCTCCAAGGAAGACTGAATACCAAATTTCAGTTATTTCGGTAAGATATTATGGCCACAATCTTCAAAATAGAGAAAATCGGGAGGTACCGTTCTATGGGAGCTATATGAAGATGTGAACCTATACCGACAAATTTCAGGTCTAAGGTTTTATACCCCCAACGAAGACTAAATACCAAATTTCAGTCATTTCGGTGGGATAATGAGGGCGCAACCTTCAAAATACCGGAAATCGGGAGGTACTGTTCTATGGGAGCTATATGAAGACGTGGACCTATACCTACAAATTTCCGGTCGAAAGTTTTATACCTCCAAGGAAGACTGAATACAAAATTTCAGACATTTCGGTGGGATATTAAGGCCTTCAAAATACAGAAAACAGGAGGTACTGTTTTATGGGGGTTATACGAAGTCATGGACCTTTGCGGAAAAATTTCAGGTGGAACGTTTTTTTTACCACCAATGAAGATTTAATACCACATTTAATCTATTTTGGTGGGATACTTAGACCACATCTCCTATCTGCAGAAGACCCCTTTAGGAGGTCTTCATAAGTGGAAGGCCCTTTATAAGGTCTTCCGTTTATAGAAGACGCCATTAGATGGTCTTCTTTAGACAGAGATCTTCTTTGTAGAGAATTCTTCCGGTACCTCCCCCACAAAAGTTCCAAAATGTTCGGAAAATTTGTGCGCACGATAACTCTTGAAGGGAGTAACCGATTTGGCCCACACTTTGTACATCGTGAAAGTTCTACTAGACTTAGATTAAGTTTAAATATGGACTCAATCGGTCCACTCCTTCGTTTACCTCCCACACAAAATTTCGGAAAAGTTCAGTTTAGGACCTGCTCTCGAATCGCTTTGATTTTTCTTGTAGCAACTTGTATTCGTTGTCCCCCATACGACGGTACAAGTTTCATAAGGGGCAAGTCCATACTTCCTGAGAAAATAGCCTGAAAGGTGCAAAAAAAAACCTCTATGACACCGTGTGTAGTGGTTGGAGCGCAAGATAAATCTCGAACGGATCTGCCAATTCGGTCCAAAATTTGGCCTTCGTAATATTTTGTCCAAACATAGTTTAAGTTCGAAGATAAACCATGTCGGTCCACTTCTTCAGGTGCCTCCCTCACAAAAATTCAAAAATCTTCGGAAAAAATATGCGCACGATAACTCTTGAAGGGAGTGACTGATGTAATTTATACTCTGCACATCCTAATATATCTACCAGATATAGATCAGGTTCGAATATGGACTATATTTGTGCACTCCTTTGGGTACCTCCCACTCAAAATGTCGGATAAGTTCACTTTAAGACCTGCTCTCGAAGCACTTTGATTTTTGTTGAAGAAATTTGCATTCACTACTTCCATTACGACGGTAAAAGTTTTTTCAGGAGCAGGTCCATATTTCTTGGGAAAATATCCCGAAAGGTGTAAAAAGCCCTATGTCACCATATGTGGCTCTCGAACTGTTCTACCGATTTGGTGCAACATTTGATCTTCGTCATATTTTATCCAAACTTAGTTTCATGGGGCAATACCGGTCCCCAACTTACGGTACTTCGCCCCAATATTTAAAAAATGTCACTAAAATGTTAGGACGATATCACTTGAATGGTGCAACCAATTTGGTCCAAACTTTGGATCTCCTAATATTTTGTCAAAATTTAACTTAACTTCTAAAATGGCCCATATCGGTAATCCCAAAGGGTACCTCCCCCACAAAAGTTCAACATTTGTGTTAATTCCTAATCCACATTTTTGTTGGGAAGTTCAAATGTTGAAAAAGGGCCACAAAATTCTGAAGAGACGCTAAATAACATTCTATCTGTCCGTAGATGAAAGTTTCAATTCACATTGGCTGATGGTATACCTCTGTCGGCAAAGCCGACTGACACTTTATTACTTGTTTAGTCCCATTTCGATAGGACTTGCGGTTTCCAAGCAAAATCGTGAAAACTTAAAAATTTCAACTTAAATCGCGATTTATTTAACAAGCGTGGATTTTTTTGATTTTTCTCATCTATGAACATTGCAGTTTCAGAATCCGCAAAAACTTCCCAGGTGTAAGCACCTTCCATTTGAAGTTGCTTCAAGAGCACCGTGTACACCATTAGGGGGCCTTCGATTTAGAGAAGGTTTCTTAAGGAAATCTAATTTTTATCAAGTCCCCTATCAATAGAAGTTCCAGTTAGGCGGTCCTCTTTCTATAGAAGACCCCGTTAGGAGGTTTTCTTTCTATAGAAGACCTCGTTAGGAGATCTTCTGTCTATAGAAGACCCCGTTAGGAGATCTTTTGTCTATAAAAGATCCCGGTAAAAAGCGTTTTTTTCTATAGGAGACCCCGTTAAGATGTCTTTTAGGAGGTCTTTTTAGGAGGTCCCTATCGATAGAAGACCCCTATAAAAGGTCTTATATCAACTAAAGACCCTCTTAGGACGTCGAATATCTATAAGAAGACCTCCTGATCGTCTCTTGGAAGAGCTACTGATCTTGTTATAGAAGACTAGTAGGTTTATTTTCTTAAAGAATACCATTATGGGTTCTTCTAATAGAAGAATAATAGGATTTCTTATAGGAGACCAGTAGGTATTTTTTTGGAATACCAGAAGGTCTTGTTATATATGTGCAGGAGCTTTTTCAATGACGATAGTTAGGGGTTCTTCTTTTAGAATACTAATGGGTCTTCTTATACAAGACCAGAAGGACTTCTTCTTATAGAAGACCAGTTGATTTCCTTATAGATGAACAATTAGTATTTTTATAGTATTCGTATAAGAAGACCTGTTGTTTTCTCTAGCAGAAAAGGTAACAACTCCCAAATCTCCCCAAAAACGAGTACCAACTTTTCGTATTTATCACCCAAGACTTGCCGCAGTTGTATCTTAAAAATTGCCACTTGTTGAATACAAGACAACATCAATAAAGTCCACAACAAAAAAGAACACCAAAATAAAGATAAATAAAAAGGAAATAACGAAAACATTACTTTTATGCCTTGTAAACATAAACAATAACTTAGCGAATGATGGACGGCCGATGAGCGATCATCGGCGAAAAAAGTAAGTCAGGCAACCAAGAAAACCAGAGCTGTTTTGTTGCGTGCGAATACGAAATTTGAACGTTTTTGCTGCTGCTGATTCCATTTAATGCTGATAATGGACAACAGAACAAGTCATTTTTAAAAGAGAAGAAAAACTCCATAATAAACGTTGATGACGATGACGAGCAGATATACATATAAACAATATATAAAAATAATTATCAGCGTTTATGTTGTTTCCAAATTTGGGACACGAATGGAGAGGAACCTTCTTAGTTGACGAAACATTCTGTTTTGAAAAATAAAACAAAAACAACAACATCATGAACAAAAATGAGTAAATATGCCTAAAAACCTTTTTGGATGAGTGAAAAGTAAAAATAAAAAAATTATTTCTGCATTGCAGAAAAACCACAAAATTATGGAAACAACAAGTTGCAGTTTGGTTGCTTTGAAGGTTGTAGTCGAATATGATATTACCTATCCCTATAAATCGGAAATTGTTAAAAGTGGCAAATTTCCCATTTTGTAGAACAACCCCACCATGTTCTCCCACAACGATACCGCTGAAGGAATATTTTTGAAGCAAACGGTTCTTAAAGAAGTGGTGGACAGTGTAAATATGTGCCTCCTTCTTTCGTCTTAAAATAGAATAGAATTGTTCCACAAATATCCCCAAAAGGACAAGGGATACTTCTCTCATATTAATGAGTGCAGCCCTATTAATATTCGATCAATGATATGGGACCTAATGTTATCGCCGAGTCCGAACGGTGTGTGGCACCACTTGTAGAAAATTTTTACTTGGCTGAAATACTCAGGAAATGCAAGCCAACAATACTCTGAAGGGTATTTTGCCACCATTGAAAATTTAATGTTGCCTGGCTGGGAATCGAAGCCGCGCATTCTTGGTGAGCAAAACGGTGGCTCCCCTTCGTCTTAAAATATTTTCAGATTTATTTAATTGTTGGCCCATGATCGTCTGTAGTGTACCACTGCATGCACTGACGCTCATCAAAATTCCAAGGAGTTGTTGTTGTTGCTGCTGGAACAGGGATGATACTGAACAACAAAGAAAACATACATCTACAATCCCGCAGATACTTCGATAGCCTGCAAATGGATGGGCATTTAGCCGGCCTGCAAAGAAATTCTTTGCTATCAGCTGAGAACGCATTGAAACATAACACAGAGAAGAATTGAGAATGGTCTTGGGTTTTAATAGCTTGTGCTGACCATCACCGGCTTGGCGAGCGACGGCCCTCTTCTTGTTGGTGGTAAACTTTCGTTTTCTTTTGTTCTGTGACCAAGAGAAAAATAAAAAAACAAACGACAACAACAAATAACACAATTTTTCATTTTTGAAACAAAGTGCGCCCTGTCGGTGCGCCGCTTCGGTTTGACAGTCAGGTCGTAAAGCTTCTGATGATCAGTTTTAAAAACGTAACGAACGCGTGCTCCCGTGTTTCTCGCATCACCTATAACGACGATAATAATAACAGCAGCGCAGACGATAATAACAAACAATAAAAGCAACGGCAGCAGAACCCGTTTTCATGCTAAGCCGGTGGTTGTGGCAATCAGCCAGCAAGTGAACAACAATTGAACCGAACGGTTAAACGGTCAAGTGAACCAACTACCTACCTTCTCGTTTTTATTGTAATCGCAAACATAAAACATCTCAGGTTATCACTTGGGATTTAACAACTAAACAAACAACAACACCACGAACGCCATCAGCTTTAGCTTCAGCATGTGGCTGCTGATACCGATTTTGGTGTACTCCCTAATATTCCTCTACGTCAGACACGTTTATAGTTATTGGCGACGAAAGGGATTTCCTCACGAAACCCCCGGTCTGAGTTGGCGTTTCTTGAGATCGCTTTACCAACGAGAATTCCATTACAATGAGGCCATCAACAACTTCTACCAAACGGGTAAGGAACGTTTTGTTGGCATCTATTGCTTCTTTCGACCCATACTTATGATACGCGATCGCACGCTGGCCCGAACCCTTTTGGAAAATCAGGGTGGCCATTTCAATGACACGAGATGGGATTATGTGCGCAGCTATCGTAAATATAATTTATTGGAAAAATTATCCCCTCTATTTGCCTCCAATCGTTTGGAGGCAATGTTTCGTAATATTGACAAGGTTGCTGATCATCTGGTAAATCATTTGAATACAACGACAGTGGCGGCGGGAGCAGCTGCTGGCGCTGCAGAAAATCATGGTGCTGTTGTTGATATGCAACAATTGTTGAGAATGTGAGTGAGTTGGGTCATCTGCTAAAAAGTGATAAGATAAGGCAAAAACAGATCTAAGAGAAGCCTAGCTGCAATCACTTTATTGCCATTGTTATTTTGCAATTAAATATTGCAGCGTGGCTTCGTGTTGCCTTGCTTTTATTCGGTGACATCAAATAATTTATTATAATTGCTTTGAATTCGCATCTGTTTTCTGATTTTGGTTTCTATCTCCCGTTTTGCAGTTATGCCGTTAATGTTATCGCAAATCTTATCTATGGCCTGGACATTGATGTTTTCAAACAAACCGATTCGGTATTTCTTCAGTATTCGAATAATTCATTTCAACGGAGCGGTATTAATTCATAGTAAGTACAAATTGAAGATTTTAAAAACATCCTCAAAGGGATAAAGTTAAAGATACGGAAAGTAATGTTGTCATTTCTGGGAGCCGAAACCAGACATTCAAACTACAATGTAGGGAGGGATACGCATCTCGACTTTCGAATAACCCACTTTGTTCTAAAAATTCGACTTCTGATTGGGGCGAACATTTAAAAATCAATTTGGTGCCAGCGATGATGTCCTGATTATAACCAAGTTATATAGCATAGCTGAGCATGCCTGTGTGCTAGCACACAAGCACGCTGAAGGGATTTTCTCTTTGTTTATTGGAACAAGGAACGCATCAACCTTTATATATTTACAAGGTGTGCCTTAACCAAATTTAAATGAAAGGTGCTTACACCTGGGAAGTTTTTGCAGATTCTGAAACTACAATGGTCATAGATGAGAAACATCAAGAAACAAAAAAAATCGCCGGAGGGATTTTCAAAGAAATCGCGATTTAGGTTTTCACGATTTTGCTGGGAAACCGCGGGCCCTATGTAAATGGGCCTAAAAAATATTGTAGCTCCACAAGGTTGACCTTTACGATATTTTCGTAGGTTTTAACGTTTTTGAGATATAGAAGTTCAAATTGAGACAATGCACTCACTATTTCGCCTCCTTATAAAACAATATCATGCCTAGTGCGCCTTAACTAACTTTTGATGAAAACCGCTTACACATGGGAAGATTTCGCGGATTCTGAAACAGCAATGTTCATAGACAAGAAAAATTAAACAATCAGAAAAAATCGCCGGAGGGATTTTAAATAAATCGCGATCAAAATTCACAATTTTAGGGTTTTTTAAGGTTTTCACGATTTTGCTTTGAAACCGCAAGTCGTATCGAAATGAGTCTAAAGAAAATGTTTTAGCTGTGAAAATTCTCTACCATACTGACCTATAGGTTTTTTCGTAGGTTTTACCATTTTTGAGATATAGAGGTTCAGTTCAAATTTTTAGGTTTTTATCTTAAGTCTTCAAGATTTTACTTGGAAACCGCAAGTCATATCAAAATGGGACTAAAGAAAATGTTGAAGCTGTGAAAATTCTCTACAAGACTGGATGATTTATTTTTTGCTAGGTTGTACCATTTTGAAGATATATAAGATTAATTTGGGAAATTGCAGTAATGGCATTGTTTTAAAAGGAGGCGATACAGTCCGTGCATTGTCTCAATTTGAACTTCTATATCTCAAAAACGGTAAAACCTACGAAAATAACATAAAGCTCAGTCTTGTGGAGAATTTTCACAGCTACAATATTCTCTTTAGGCTCATTTACATAGGACCCGCGGTTTCCAAGCAAAATCGTGAAATTATAAAGAACCTCTAAAAATGTGAACTTAAATCGCGATTTATTTGAAAATCCCTCCGGCGATTTTTTTTTTTGTTTCCTGATATTTCTCATCTATGAGCATTGTAGTTTCAGAATCTGCAAAAACGTCCCAGGTGTAAGCACCTTCCATTTAAAATTAGTTAAGGCGCACCGTGTCTATTTATTCATATTTTATAAAAAATTATATTTTGAACTATTTTGGACAACATTTATTCTTTAAAAATCGAAATTAATAAGGAAATATCAAGAAAAATCTAAATGTAATTATCTCTTAAATACTCTTATTATTTTGCTCAGCTACGTTATAGAGGGTAATTTTCGATAGCAGGTTTAAGTCGTCCGAAAGGGAAAGGGACTTCTATTTGGGGTGCTTATAAAGCAATAGGCCGGTCAGCGGTAAGCTATGCGGCTCCAGTTTGGCTGCACACGCAGTGGAAAAAGAAGAGAGGTGCCATATTGACACACGGTTTAGTATGGTATTGTTAGGGGTATTTTTATGGAATGATTTTTTAAAAATATTTTTGTAGAATTTTTTAATATAGTTTTTCAATAGGGGTTTTTTTAATTTTTTTTTAGATTT
Organism: Musca autumnalis; assembly: GCF_047663935.1. Taxonomy (NCBI): domain Eukaryota; kingdom Metazoa; phylum Arthropoda; class Insecta; order Diptera; family Muscidae; genus Musca; species Musca autumnalis. Next base: position 198,586,828 of record NW_027411755.1, read on the forward strand.
TTTAAAACATTTTTTCAATTGTGGATTTTTCTAAATATTTCTTTAAAGGTGGATTATGATTATGAATTATTTTTTTCAATAGTGATTTTTTTTTTTGGTATTTTTTAAAGGTCGATTTTAATTATCTTATTTCAATCGTGGAGTTTTTAAAGTATTTTTCTATATTGGATTTTTTAAAAAAAATTTAATCGTGGATTTTTTAAAATATTTTTTCAATCGTTGATTTTTTAAACAGGGCAATTATTAATAAAAATTCCGAGCGGAATTCGTTTCCTTTTCGCTATTAAAACATGTTTTATTTAAATATTTATGTCCACAAAGGGAATATTTTTGTCGATTCAGCAAGAATATTCCATAATTAAGTGATTCTTGTAAGTTTAAACGTTTTAAAATATTGTTTTTTTAAAGAATATCACTTTTTACAAATTTTTTCCGTGATGAAATTTCCGAGGGATGAATATTGAATATTGATTGCCCCGAAAATGTTTTTTCAATCGTGGATTTTTTAATTTTTTTTTTTAATCGTGGATTTTTTAAATTATTTTTTTTCAATCGTGGATTTTTGTAAAATATTTTTTCAATCATGGATTTTTTTAAAATATTTTTTCAATCATGGATTTTTTAAAATATTTTTTCAATCATGGATTTTTTAAAATATTTTTTCAATCGTGATTTTTTTAAATTTTTTGTTCAATCATTGATTTTTTAAAATATTTTTTCAAGCGTTTTTTTAATCGTGGATTTTTTAAAATATTTTTTCATCGTGGATATTTTAAAAAATTTTTTCAATCGTGGTTTTTTTTAAATATTTTTTCAATCGTGGTTTTTTAAATATTTTGTCAATCGTGGTTTTTTAAATATTTTTTCAATCGTGGTTTTTTAAATATTTTGTCAATCGTGGTTTTTTAAATATTTTTTCAATCGTGGTTTTTTTTAAATATTTTTTCAATCGTGGTTTTTTTTAAATATTTTTTCAATCGTGGTTTTTTTAAATATTTTTTCAATCTTGTTTTTTTTTAAATATTTTTTCAATCTTGGTTTTTTAAATATTTTTTCAATCGTGGTTTTTTTAAATATTTTTTCAATCTTGTTTTTTTTAAATATTTTTTCAATCGTGGATATTTTTAAAATATTTTTTAATCGTGGATATTTTTAAAATATTTTTTTTAATCGTGGATTTTTAAAATATTTTTTCAATCGTGGATATTTTATAAATAGTTTTTCAATCGTGGATTTTTTAAAATATTTTTTCAATCGTGGATTTTTTAAATTTTTTTTCAATCGTCGATTTTTTAAAATATTTTTTCAATCGTGGATTTTTTAAAATATTTTTTTCACTCGTGGATTTTTTTAAAATATTTTTTCAATCGTGAATTTCTTAAAATATTATTTTCAATCGTGGATTTTTTAAAATATTATTTTCAATCGTGGATTTTTTTAAAATATTTTTTCAATCGTGAATTTCTTAAAATATTTTTTCAATCGTGGATTTTTTAAAATATTTTTTACATCGTGTTTTTTTTTTTAAAAAATTGTTATCGTGGACTTTTTAAAATATTTTTTCAATTGTGAATTTTTTTAAAATATTTCTTCAATCATTGATTTTTTAAAATATTTTTTCAAGCGTGGCTTTTTAAAATATTTATTCAATCGTGGATTTTTGAAATATTTGTTCAATCGTGGATTTTTTATTTTTAATTTTTTATCGTGGACTTTTTAAAATATTCTTTCAATTGTGAATTTTTTTAAAATATTTCTTCAATCATTGATTTTTTAAAATATTTTTTCAAGCGTGGATTTTTGAAATATTTATTCAATCGTGGATTTTTGAAATATTTATTCAATCGTGGATTTTTTTTTTAAATGTTTTAAAAGGTTTTTTCCAATTTTTTTTCAAAGTTGAATTTTTTAAAAAAATTTCTTCAAAGGTCGATTTTTTTAAAATATTATTTCAAAAGGGAATTTGAAAAAAAAATATTTTTTCAAACATGGATTTTTTAAACATTTTTTTCAAGCGTGGATTTCTTTCCTTCAAGTACCTCCTCCGCCAAACTTTTAAACTTTAATCCTAATCCACATTTTTGTCGGCAATTTCAAATGTCAAAAGAGGGCCACAAAATTCTGAAAAGAGCTTAATATACATTCGATCTGTCCGTAGATGAATATTTCAATTCACATAGGCTGAGGGTATATCTTTCTCGGCAAAGCCGACTGATACTTTTTTACTTGTTTAAAATAATTTTTCAATTGTGATTTTTTTTTTAAATATTTTTTTTTTGTAGATTTTTTAAAACATTTTTTCAATTGTAGATTTTTCTAAATATTCTTTCAAAGGTGGATTATGAATTATTTTTTTTTCAATCGTGATTTTTTTTTGGTGTTTTTGAAGGTGGATTTTAATAATATTATTACAATCGTGGGGTTTTTAAACAGAGCAATCATTAATAAAAATTCCGAGCGGAATTCGTTTCCTCTCCGCTATTAAAACATTTTTTATTTCCATATTTATGTCCACAAAGGGAATATTTTGTCGATTCAGCAAAAATATTCCATAATTAAGTGATTCTGTTTTAACGTTTCAAAATATTGTTTTTTAAAGAATATCACTTTTTAAAATTTTTTGCCGTGATGAAATTTCCGAGGTATGAGTATTGAATATATATTATTGAATATTGAATATATTTTTTCAATCGTGGATTTTTTAAAATATTTTTTTCAATTGTGGATTTTTTAAAATATTTTTTCAATCGTGTTTTTTTAATATTTTTTCAAACGTGGACTTTTTAACATATTTTTTTTCAATCGTGGATTTTTTAAAATATTTTTTCAATCGTATTTTTTTAATATTTTTCAATCTTGTTTTTTCAAAATAGTCTGGCTTAATGCCATTGTATTTTAAAACAACTGTTTATTAGTGGAAAAGATTTGGCATTGTTCGCCAAGGGGTAAGGCAGGGAATACTATAGTTTCGATTCTCGCCACAGAATCTCATCAGTTCCCTTGTTTTTTGTTTTTTTCAATCGTGGTTTTTTTTTTGAATATTTTATAATCGTGGTTTTTTACACATTTTTTCAATCGTGTTTTTTTTTAATTGTTTTTAAATCGTGGTTTTTTTAAATATTTTTTCATTCGTGGACTTTATAAAATATTTTTTTTTCAATCGTCGATTTTTTAAAATATTTTTTTCAATCGTGAATTTTTTTAAAATATTTTTTTAATCGTGTTTTTTAAACATTTTTTCAATAGTGGACTTTTTAAAATATTTTTTTTTCAATCGTGGATTTTTTAAAATATTTTTTCAATCGTGAATTTTTTTTAAATATTTTTTTAATCGTGAATTTTTTTAAAATATTTGTTCAATCATTAATTTTTTAAAATATTTTTTCAAGCGTGTATTTTTTAAATACTTTTTCAATCGTAGATTTTTTTTTTAAATATTTTTTAAAGTCGTATTTAATCAATTTTTTCGTTGATTTTTTTTAATATTTTTTACCGGTGGATTTAAACAATTTTTTCCAATCGTGGATTTTTAAATATTCTTAAAGGTGGATTTAATAAAGATTTTTTTCAATCGAATATTTTTAAAGGTGGATTTAAATATTTTTTTTAAGTAGTGGATTTTTTAAATATGTTTTGAAAGGAAAGTTAAATTATCTTCTTAAATTGATGTTTTAAAGTACGATTTTTCAAAAAAAAAAATTTCCTATTTTTTACTGAATTTTTTTAAAAAATTTTCTTCAAAGGTCGATTTTTTTAAAATATTATTTCAAAAAGGGAATTTGAAAAAAGTATTTTTCATGAACATGAAACAATTACCAAGGAAGTGATATCGTAAAATTTTAAATATGAAATGTCAAAATTTTCTTTATGTTGTTGGGGAAATTACAACAAAAATATTTTTGTATAAAGGGATTTGACTTTTAACATTCGAACAGGTGGTGTGATACCACTACCTTGGTAATTGTGCCATGGTACTACACCTTTTTCAGATCTAATTCGAAACATTTTGGTTGTAATTCGTAACATTTCATTTGTAATTCGAATTATTCCATTTGTAATTCGTAACATTTCATTTGTAATTCGAATTATTCTATTTGTAGTTCGAATTATTCCATTTGTAATTCGAATTATTCCATTTGAAATTCGAATTATTCCATTTGTAATTCGTAACATTTCATTTGTAATTCGAATTATTCTATTTGTAATTCGAATTATTCCATTTGTAATTCGAATTATTCCATTTGAAATTCGAATTATTCCATTTGTAATTCGAATTATTTCATTTGTAATTCCAATTATTTTATGTAGTAAAAAAGAATCAGCTGATTTGAATATTCCAAAGAAGGAGAATTATTCCATTGCTGATATAGTACTGTATCACGTTGGGCGCCATTTATATTTCTTTTTATACCCACCACCATATAGAGGGTATAATTAAATTTGTCATTTGTAACGCATCGAAATATTCGTCGGAGACCCTATAAAGTATATATATTATTGATCAGCATAAAATTCTATGTCGATTTAACCATGTCCGTATGTCCGTCCGTCTGTCTGTCTGTTGAAATCAAGATACAGCTCGCAACTTTAAAGATAGAGAGTCAATATTTAGTACAGAAGTTTTTATTACTTGCAGGATGGTTAGTTTTGAAAATGGGATATATCGGTCCACGTTTTGATATAGCCCCCATAGAACGGTACCTCCCGATTTTCGGTATTTTTAAGGTTTTAGCTTCATTATCCTACCAAAATAGCTGAAATTTGGTACGTAGTCTTCTTTAGGGGTATAAAACTTTCCACCAGAATTTTGTCGGTATCGGTCCACGCCTTCATATAGACCCCATAGAACGGTACCTCCCGATTTTCGGTATTTTGAAGGTTTTAACTTCATTATCACACCCAAATGGCTGAAATATGGTACTTAGTCTAGGTTGGTGGTATAAAACTTTCCCCCAGAACTTTGTCGGTATCGGTCCATGCCTTCATATAGCCCCCGTAGAACGGTACCTCCCGATTTTCGGTATTTTGAACGTTGTGGCCTCAATATTCCACCGAAATGCCCGAAATTTGGTATTTAGACTTCGTTGGGGGTACTCAAACTTCCCCTTTAAATTTGTCGGTATAGGTCCACGCCTTTATATAGTCCCCATGGAAAGGTACCTCCCGATTTTCCGTATTTTCAAGGTTGTGGCTTCAATATTCCACAAAAATGGCTGAAATTTGGTATTTAGTCGTCAATGTGATATGAAACTGTTCACCAGAAATTTGTCTGTACAGGTCCACGCTTTCATATTGCCCCATTTCCGACTAAAATTCGTCGGTATAGGTACCCCCCAATTTTTTTAATACTGAAGATTGTGACGTCGATATCCCACCGAAATGGCTGAAATTCGTTATTTAGTCTTCCAAGAGTTATAAAATATTCCAGAAGAGTATTATCAGTATAGGCCCCCATAGAACGGTGCCTCACATTGTTTTACCGAAATTGCTGAAATTTAGTACGAAGTCTTCTTCATACACGAAAGGAAACTAATTATTTCATTTTACTTCAATACAACTTATGGTGGAGGGTATAACAAGTTCTGCCCGGACGAACTTAACGCCGTTCTTACTTGTTTTTAATTTTTATTATCTTTTCTCACATCTATTAGCATCGTAGTTTCAGAATCCCCAAAAACTTCCCAAGTGTAAGCACCTTCCATTTAATGTTCGTTCAGGCGCACCGTGGTCTATGTTATGCTATAGCCTTCATAGAACGAAACCTTCCGAATTGGAGACGTTGAAGGTTTTAGCCACATTATCCAACGGAAGTGGCTGAAATCTGATATCTACATAAGTTATGTCGCTGGGTATAAAAAGTTCTGCCCTTTAACTTGTTTATCATGGCAAATGTCATTTGAACAAGTCACAAAAAACCAAATTGGTCACGTTTTCTTATCACGTGTGCGAAGTGCAACAGATTCGAAGAACATTAATAAACTCGAATCTTTATATTTTGATGGACGAAAAAATTCGCACTAGTGGCAAATAAAGTACAAACTGACACAATACGAAAACTGGACCTCAGAATGCTGCAAACACAATGGATAGTTGCAGCATACACCACTCACACCTTACCCGATTGTTTCATGAAAGCACTGATCTCTCTGGGGCATTCTTCAATAAGTTACAACATTTATCACGCGGTAGAGATGAGGAGATCGCTAGAAAACGAGGGAGTACAAACGTTCAAGATAGCAATAGGGGACTGTTGCTAAAGACCGAAGACGCCACGTTGATATGGACCAGCTTGTTGGCACCATGTGAAAAGAGGAACTTGTACTATATTCTTGGAAACTGAATATCCCATGCCTAGTTTTTGTGGAGAAGTTACCTGAAGAAGTAGACCAATACGACTCATCTTCGAACTCAAACTAAGTTTGGCTAAAATATTACGAAGCCCAAATTTTGGACCGAATCGGTTGACCCGTTAGCGAGTTATCGTGCGCCGAGACATTTTCTACAGAAGTATGGACTTGCCCCTATAAAATCGTGTACCATCGTAATGGGGGTAGCGAATACAAGTTGCCACAATAAAGGGATTCGAGAGGAGGTCTTTAACTGCACTTTTCCGAAATTTTGTGTGGCAGGTACCCGAAGGACCGATATAGTCCATATTGGAACCTCATCTATGGCTGGTAGAAATTTAACGATGTGCAAAGTTTGGAACAAATCGATTTCTCCCTTCGAGAGTTATCGCTCACACCCGTTTACAGAAAAAATTTTAACTTTTGTGGGGGAGGTACCCGAAGGAGTGGGCCAATCATCGAATTTAAACTAAGTTTGGGCAAAATATTATAATAATTGTTCCACAAACATCCCAGATGGAACAAGGGAGACTTCTCTCATATCAAAATATTACGAAGTGCAAAATTTGGTTCGAATGGATGGACGGAAGGATATGGCTAAATCGACTCCAAATTGTCTGAAACGAATTTCATCCAAACAAACTGGGGGTCTAAAACCATTATTCCGATGAGGCATATTTTTGGTCGTATCAAAGTTCAGGCTAATGAGTGCATATTCTTTAGCCTAAACGTTGACGCTATAAAACGAGGGACAAAGAGAATTCCTGGGTTTTGTCATGTTAAAGTCGGGAAGGACGATTCATTGGTATCTATAACCAACGTTAGTTCACAACCTAATACGCTTAAAAATTCTCTAAAAATTACTATTTAAATATTCCTTTAAATTTCTATAAAACTGCGTATTTATCCCGAAAAATTACCCAAAAAAATCTACTTTTTGCTTTCGAATATATTATTATTGGACTATTACTCTATTCCCTTAAAATGTCCTTAAGAAAAAATCATGAAAAATTCAAGTTATTTGTCCTTTAAAATTTCAAATAATGCCACTTTATTGCCAATTTAAAATCCTCTGAAAAAGTCGTTATACATCACCGAAATTTTATAAAAATTCACCATAAGAATTTACATTTTTATAAATTTATTATTCATTTCATCTTAAAATCCTTTAAATCTTTATTGAATTTCCATAAAAAAATTATTTTACAATTTTCTGAATCATGACATATTCCTTCCTTCTTCATCCACTTGCAGTACCTTCAATCGCCTGCCAAAGAAATCATCTTTGACATATCGGCTACGTGATATCGTGGAGCAAAATGTCGCATTACGTGAAGATGGCGGTACCATACGCAAGGATGTTCTGCAGCTGCTGGTTAAGTTTCGTAATGGTAATGATATTGAGGCGAGAGACAAATTTAATTGGCACATCGAAAATGTCTTCGAAAGAGAAAAAATCATTTCAATTAAAAAGGTGGCAAGGATAGCAGAATATTTATTGGAAAATGGCATTCAGACGATAGCATCGACATCAGTTTTAACGCTCTACGAAATATTAAAACAACCCGAGCTGATGCAAAAGGTGAGAGAAGAAATAGTGATGGCAAATGCAGCGGCAAATGGTGAAACAAAAGAGAAACAACCGCAAATGAACTATGAACACGTAAAGCAAATGAAATTATTGGATTTGTGTATTCAAGGTGGGTTGGTTGGTTAGGTGAACGAGATTTAAGATTATAAAGTCCAAACAAATGGAAATTATTCCATTTTTAATTTTAAAAAAATAATTATTTAATTTTTTGTTGTGTCAGAAACAACCCGCAAATACCCCAGTGTTGCAACCATAGAACGAACATGCCGCAAAGCCTATGCCATACCGAATAGTAAACGTACTCTAAATGAGGGCAAATCTTTTGTCATACCTCTACTGGCCATCCAAAGGGATGAGAAATATTTTCAAGATCCAATGGCCTATAAACCCCATCGATTCTTACAGGACAGTAATGGTAATCCGGGTGAGAGATTTAATGAATTTGGTCTGGGAGCTAAAACCTGTATAGGTGAGTGGGCTATTTATAAAATTTCAATATCGTATTAATGCCTTTTTTTGTTTCATTTCAGCTCAAAATTTTGTAAAATTTGTGGTAAAATATGTCTTGGTGAAAATGTTCTCAAACTACTCAATGGAATTAATGCCAATGGAAGATTTAGATATTTGTTACGACGACACACCTTACATACGATCTACAGATGGTCTTAAGGTTAGAATTAAATCAGGGAAAGTTAAATTCGAATTATAATCTCTACATAACGAATGTAAAACATTTATAATAAAATAAAAAAACTCTGTATAAAAAAACTCATGTCTGTGGAGCTAATAATCTCCCTTGAAAATTCTTTAAAAATCCACTTTTATAGGGTTCTTGATGTCCCTTGAAAATTCGTTAAAAAGCCACGTTTATGCAGTTGTTGATATCCCTTGGAAAATCATTAAACAATCCACGTTTATTGAACTGTTGATGCCGAATGAAAATTCATTAAAAATCCACGTTTATGGAGTTGTTGATGTCCCTTGAAAATTCTTTACAAAATCTACGTCTGTGGAGCTGTTGATGTCGAATAAAAATTCATTAAAAAATCCACGTTTGTGGAGCTTTTGATGTCCCTTGAAAGTTATTTAAAAAATCCGGGTTTATGGAGCTGTTGATGTCCACCTTTATGGAGTTGTTGATGTATCTTGAAAATTCTTTAAAAAATCCACGTTTATGGAGCTGTTGTTGGCCTTTGAAAGTTCTTCAAAAAATCCATGTTTATGGAGCGGTTGATGTCACTTGAAAGTTTTTTAAACATTCCACGTTTATGGAGCATTTAAAGCCCCTTGAAAATTCTCTAAAAAAATCCACGTTTATGGGGCTGTTGGTGTCGAATGAAAATTCATTAAAAAATAAACGTTTATGGAAACAATTCACGTTTGTGGAGCTGTTGATGTCCTTGAAAATTCTCTAAAAAAAAATCCGCTTTTATGAAGCTGTTGATGTCCTTGAAACTTCTTTAAAAAAATCCACGTTTATGGAGCTGTTGATGTCGAATGAAATTTTTTTAAAAAATCCACGTTTATGGAGCTTTTGATGTCGAATGAAAATTCTTTAAAAAATCCACGTTTATGGAGCTTTTGATGTCGAATGAAAATTCTTTAAAAAATCCACGTTTATGGAGCTGTATATGTTGAATGAAAATTCTTTAAAAAATCCACGTTTATGGAGCTGTTGATGTCAAATGAAAATTCTTTAAAAAATCCACGTTTATGGAGCTGTTGATGTCAAATGAAAATTCTTTAAAAAATCCACGTTTATTGAGCTGTTGATGTCGAATGAAAATTCATTAAAAAAATCCACGTTTATTGAGCTGTTGATGTCGAATGAAAATTCATTAAAAAATCCACGTTTATTGAGCTGTTGATGTCGAATGAAAATTCATTAAAAAATCCACTTTTATTGAGCTGTTGATGTCGAATGAAAATTCATTAAAAAATCCACGTTTATTGAGCTGTTGATGTCGAATGAAAATTCATTAAAAAATCCACGTTTATTGACCTGTTGACGTCGAATGAAAATTCATTAAAAAATCCACGTTTATGGAGCTGCTGACGTCCCTTGACAATTCTTTAAAAAATCCACGTTTATGGAGCTGTATATGTTGAATGAAAATTCTTTAAAAAATCCACGTTTATGGAGCTGTATATGTTGAATGAAAATTCTTTAAAAAATCCACGTTTATGGAGCTGTATATGTTGAATGAAAATTCTTTAAAAAATCCACGTTTATGGAGCTGTATATGTTGAATGAAAATTCTTTAAAAAATCCACGTTTATGGAGCTGTATATGTTGAATGAAAATTCTTTAAAAAATCCACGTTTATGGAGCTGTTGATGTCAAATGAAAATTCTTTAAAAAATCCACGTTTATTGAGCTGTTGATGTCGAATGAAAATTCATTAAAAAATCCACGTTTATTGAGCTGTTGATGTCGAATGAAAATTCATTAAAAAAATCCACGTTTATTGAGCTGTTGATGTCGAATGAAAATTCATTAAAAAATCCACGTTTATTGAGCTGTTGATGTCGAATGAAAATTCATTAAAAAATCCACGTTTATTGAGCTGTTGATGTCGAATGAAAATTCATTAAAAAAATCCACGTTTATTGAGCTGTTGATGTCGAATGAAAATTCATTAAAAAATCCACGTTTATTGAGCTGTTGATGTCGAATGAAAATTCATTAAAAAATCCACTTTTATTGAGCTGTTGATGTCGAATGAAAATTCATTAAAAAATCCACGTTTATTGAGCTGTTGATGTCGAATGAAAATTCATTAAAAAATCCACGTTTATTGACCTGTTGACGTCGAATGAAAATTCATTAAAAAATCCACGTTTATGGAGCTGCTGACGTCCCTTGACAATTCTTTAAAAAATCCACGTTTATGGAGCTGTATATGTTGAATGAAAATTCTTTAAAAAATCCACGTTTATGGAGCTGTATATGTTGAATGAAAATTCTTTAAAAAATCCACGTTTATGGAGCTGTATATGTTGAATGAAAATTCTTTAAAAAATCCACGTTTATGGAGCTGTATATGTTGAATGAAAATTCTTTAAAAAATCCACGTTTATGGAGCTGTATATGTTGAATGAAAATTCTTTAAAAAATCCACGTTTATGGAGCTGTATATGTTGAATGAAAATTCTTTAAAAAATCCACGTTTATGGAGCTGTATATGTTGAATGAAAATTCTTTAAAAAATCCACGTTTATGGAGCTGTATATGTTGAATGAAAATTCTTTAAAAAATCCACGTTTATGGAGCTGTATATGTTGAATGAAAATTCTTTAAAAAATCCACGTTTATGGAGCTGTTGATGTCAAATGAAAATTCTTTAAAAAATCCACGTTTATTGAGCTGTTGATGTCGAATGAAAATTCATTAAAAAATCCACGTTTATTGAGCTGTTGATGTCGAATGAAAATTCATTAAAAAAATCCACGTTTATTGAGCTGTTGATGTCGAATGAAAATTCATTAAAAAATCCACGTTTATTGAGCTGTTGATGTCGAATGAAAATTCATTAAAAAATCCACGTTTATTGAGCTGTTGATGTCGAATGAAAATTCATTAAAAAAATCCACGTTTATTGAGCTGTTGATGTCGAATGAAAATTCATTAAAAAATCCACGTTTATTGAGCTGTTGATGTCGAATGAAAATTCATTAAAAAATCCACTTTTATTGAGCTGTTGATGTCGAATGAAAATTCATTAAAAAATCCACGTTTATTGAGCTGTTGATGTCGAATGAAAATTCATTAAAAAATCCACGTTTATTGACCTGTTGACGTCGAATGAAAATTCATTAAAAAATCCACGTTTATGGAGCTGCTGACGTCCCTTGACAATTCTTTAAAAAATCCACGTTTATGGAGCTGTATATGTTGAATGAAAATTCTTTAAAAAATCCACGTTTATGGAGCTGTATATGTTGAATGAAAATTCTTTAAAAAATCCACGTTTATGGAGCTGTATATGTTGAATGAAAATTCTTTAAAAAATCCACGTTTATGGAGCTGTATATGTTGAATGAAAATTCTTTAAAAAATCCACGTTTATGGAGCTGTATATGTTGAATGAAAATTCTTTAAAAAATCCACGTTTATGGAGCTGTATATGTTGAATGAAAATTCTTTAAAAAATCCACGTTTATGGAGCTGTATATGTTGAATGAAAATTCTTTAAAAAATCCACGTTTATGGAGCTGTATATGTTGAATGAAAATTCTTTAAAAAATCCACGTTTATGGAGCTGTATATGTTGAATGAAAATTCTTTAAAAAATCCACGTTTATGGAGCTGTATATGTTGAATGAAAATTCTTTAAAAAATCCACGTTTATGGAGCTGTATATGTTGAATGAAAATTCTTTAAAAAATCCACGTTTATGGAGCTGCTGACATCCCTTGACAATTCTTTAAAAAATCCACGTTTATGGAGCTGTATATGTTGAATGAAAATTCTTTAAAAAATCCACGTTTATGGAGCTGTATATGTTGAATGAAAATTCTTTAAAAAATCCACGTTTATGGAGCTGTATGTGTTGAATGAAAATTCTTTAAAAAATCCACGTTTATGGAGCTGTATATGTTGAATGAAAATTCTTTAAAAAATCCACGTTTATGGAGCTGTTGATGTCAAATGAAAATTCTTTAAAAAATCCACGTTTATGGAGCTGTTGATGTCAAATGAAAATTCTTTAAAAAATCCACGTTTATTGAGCTGTTGATGTCGAATGAAAATTTTTTAACAAATCCACGTTTTGGAGCTGTTGATGTCGAATGAAAATTCATTAAAAAATCCACGTTTATTGAGCTGTTGATGTCGAATGAAAATTCATTAAAAAATCCACGTTTATTGAGCTGTTGATGTCGAATGAAAATTCATTAAAAAATCCAAGTTTATTGAGCTGTTGATGTCGAATGAAAATTCATTAAAAAATCCACGTTTATGGAGCTGTTGATGTCGAATGAAAATTCATTAAAAAAATCCACGTTTATGGAGCTGTTGATGTTGAACGAAAATTCATTAAAAAAATCTACGTTTATGGAGCTGCTGACGTCCCTTGACAATTCTTTAAAAAATCCACGTTTATGGAGCTGTATATGTTGAATGAAAATTCTTTAAAAAATCCACGTTTATGGAGCTGTATATGTTGAATGAAAATTCTTTAAAAAATTTACGTTTATGGAGCTGTATATGTTGAATGAAAATTCTTTAAAAAATCCACGTTTATGGAGCTGTATATGTTGAATGAAAATTCTTTAAAAAATCCACGTTTATGGAGCTGTATATGTTGAATGAAAATTCTTTAAAAAATCCACGTTTATGGAGCTGTATATGTTGAATGAAAATTCTTTAAAAAATCCACGTTTATGGAGCTGTATATGTTGAATGAAAATTCTTTAAAAAATCCACGTTTATTGAGCTGTTGATGTCGAATGAAAATGAAAATTCATTAAAAAATCCACGTTTATGTAGCTGTTGATGTCGAATGAAAATTCTTTAAAAAATCCACGTTTATGTAACTGTTGATGTCGAATGAAAATTCATTAAAAAATCCACGTTTATTGAGCTGTTGATGTCGAATGAAAATTCATTAAAAAATCCACGTTTATTGAGCTGTTGATGTCGAATGAAAATTCATTAAAAAATCCACGTTTATTGAGCTGTTGATGTCGAATGAAAATTCATTAAAAAATCCAAGTTTATTGAGCTGTTGATGTCGAATAAAAATTCATTAAAAAATCCACGTTTATTGAGCTGTTGATGTCGAATGAAAATTCATTAAAAATCCACGTTTATTGAGCTGTTGATGTCGAATGAAAATTCATTAAAAAATCCACGTTTATTGAGCTGTGGATGTCGAATGAAAATTCTTTAAAAAATCCACGTTTATGGAGCTGTTGATGTTGAATGAAAATTCTTTAAAAAATCCACGTTTATGGAGCTGTTGATGTTGAATGAAAATTCTTTAAAAAATCCACGTTTATGGAGCTGTTAATGTTGAATGAAAATTCTTTAAAAAAATCCACGTTTATGGAGCTGTTAATGTTGAATGAAAATTCTTTAAAAAATCCACGTTTATGGAGCTGTTAATGTTGAATGAAAATTCTTTAAAAAATCCACGTTTATGGAGCTGTTAATGTTGAATGAAAATTCTTTAAAAAAATCCACGTTTATGGAGCTGTTAATGTTGAATGAAAATTCTTTAAAAAATCCACGTTTATGGAGCTGTTAATGTTGAATGAAAATTCTTTAAAAAATCCACGTTTATGGAGCTGTTAATGTTGAATGAAAATTCTTTAAAAAATCCACGTTTATGGAGCTGTTAATGTTGAATGAAAATTCTTTAAAAAATCCACGTTTATGGAGCTGTTAATGTTGAATGAAAATTCTTTAAAAAATCCACGTTTATGGAGCTGTTAATGTTGAATGAAAATTCTTTAAAAAATCCACGTTTATGGAGCTGTTAATGTTGAATGAAAATTCTTTAAAAAATCCACGTTTATGGAGCTGTTAATGCTGAATGAAAATTCTTTAAAAAATCCACGTTTATGGAGCTGTTAATGTTGAATGAAAATTCTTTAAAAAATCCACGTTTATGGAGCTGTTAATGTTGAATGAAAATTCTTTAAAAAATCCACGTTTATGGAGCTGTTAATGTTGAATGAAAATTCTTTAAAAAATCCACGTTTATGGAGCTGTTAATGTTGAATGAAAATTCTTTAAAAAATCCACGTTTATGGAGCTGTTAATGTTGAATGAAAATTCTTTAAAAAATCCACGTTTATGGAGCTGTTAATGTTGAATGAAAATTCTTTAAAAAATCCACGTTTATGGAGCTGTTAATGTTGAATGAAAATTCTTTAAAAAATCCACGTTTATGGAGCTGTTAATGTTGAATGAAAATTCTTTAAAAAATCCACGTTTATGGAGCTGTTAATGTTGAACGAAAATTCATTAAAAAATCCACGTTTATTGAGCTGTTGATGTCGAATGAAAATTCATTAAAAATCCTCGTTTATGGAGCTGTTGATGTCGAATGAAAATTCTTTAAAAAATCCACGTTTATGGAGCTGTTGATGTCGAATGAAAATTCATTAAAAAATCCACGTTTATTGAGCTGTTGATGTCGAATGAAAATTCATTAAAAAATCCACGTTTATTGAGCTGTTGATGTCGAATGAAAATTCATTAAAAAATCCACGTTTATTGAGCTGTTGATGTCGAATGAAAATTCTTTAAAAAATCCACGTTTATGGAGCTGTTGATGTTGAATGAAAATTCTTTAAAAAATCCACGTTTATGGAGCTGTTGATGTTGAATGAAAATTCTTTAAAAAATCCACGTTTATGGAGCTGTTGATGTTGAATGAAAATTCTTTAAAAAATCCACGTTTATGGAGCTGTTGATGTTGAATGAAAATTCTTTAAAAAATCCACGTTTATGGAGCTGTTGATGTTGAATGAAAATTCTTTAAAAAATCCACGTTTATGGAACTATTGATGTCCCTTGGAAAATCTCTAAAAAATCCACGTTTATGGAGCTGTTGATGTCCCTTGAAAATTCTTTAAAAAATCCACGTTTGTGGAGCTGTTGATGTCCCTTGAAAATTCTTTAAAAAAATCCACGTTTGTGGAGCTGTTGCTATCCCTTGAAAATTCTTTAAAAAAACACGTTTTTGAAGCTGTTCAAGTCCCTTGAAAATTCTTTAAAAAATCCACATTTATGGAGCTGTTGATGTCGAATGAAAATTCTTTAAAAAATCCACGTTAATGGAGTTGTTGATGTCGGGTGAAATTTTCTTAAAAATTCCACATTCATGGAGCTCTTGATGTACCTTAAAAATTCTTTAAATAATACGTCTGTAGAGCTGGTAATCTCCATGGAAAATTCTCATTTTCCTCGTATCTTGCCAAGTATAAATTACATTATCATTTCAAAGATAATGTAAACTAAATTTTCCAACACCTACAACAAAGTTTTCAGAAAATTATTGCAACAAAGAAAGAGGAAATGTAATAAAAATTATGTATGCAATAAAAATTTGAATTTTAAATTTTACTTTGTAATACTTCAAAGGAGGAGAATTCACATGAAGGCAGGCAGTGTGAAAAATTTTTCATTCTTATTAACAATTCACACATATTCAGTTGTAGTGCGAACTTTTTGCCCAAGTATCTGATTTAGTAAAAGAATTCTTTAATAAGAATAAATTCCACAAACTTAAAGAGCCGTCACATTTATTCTGCAACATAATTTCATTCGCAAATAAAATTTCCTTATGCAAATTATAGGTTTAGTGTTATATGAATGTATGTATATATTTCCATATGCATTGCTCCCTCATTAGACAAACAAAACAATCGACATAAATTCAAATTTCCCTAAGATTTCCAAGCTTTCCATATTGCAGTCATTTGCTAGAAAATGTTTCACATCATCACAATAAGAAGCAGAAGAAAAAAGTAGATTTTCATAAATTTCTAGGCTATATTGAGATTATCATCATCATCGTGGAAAAGAACAATATTTAATCGAGAGTAACAGCAGCAGCTCGCACTTGGAATTGGAATTCATGTCAATATTATGCATAATACCCATACGTACTGTAGTGTCTTTCATATGGCATAACACTGTGGTCAAATGTCAAATGACCTAACACTAGTTTTAGAATGGATTGTTTTAAACCCAATGATATCATTACAAGGGTTACTATATACGTTTGTGGTCTAGGTAACATTATGTGTTGCCAAGCTCCAATTGACATTTTTTAGCATAAACTTACTCAGTACGGATTGACGTACGATCGTGTGTTGCATTGTTTACAGTGACTAGAAGAAATCAAATTTGTTCAGAAAATGAAATTTACTTGTGAACATTTTCGTCCGATCCTTTTTCACAATTTTCGACGTGGATTATCACGACAAGAGAGGGCATCGATGAAATTAAATATTTTTATGGCTATAAAGCAACATCTTATAGCACTGTGAACTACTGGTTTAATGATTGAAGTTTGGCATTTAGGCATTCCTACCGAGAATTGTGGGTAAAGATACAAGTTTTATAAATAACCTCCATATAAGAAGAAGACCCGATTTTCAACATTTTTTAGGATTTTTGCTATTTTGAAGATTTTAGCTTATTTTTCATACAAAAACAGTAGAAATGTATCCTTTGAAGTTCCAAGGTGTCAGAAAACGTATCTACGAAAAATTGGCACTATATGTTCACATTTTGATATTACCCCCATATCACGATACCTCACGATTTTAGCTAGTTTGACGACGTTAGCTACATTTTTTGACCAAAGAAGCTCTAATTTGCAATTTAAGGTTTCTAGTGGTTAAAAAATATTAACAATAAATTTAGGAATGTGTAGGCCCTCATATAACGTTTCCTCCTAATCAATGTTGCTGTAATTTCGTACAGCCGGTTCTCAGATTGGTAGGTAAACGATGCCGCCCGATGTGAAATCTTTTAAGGGGTTATGGACACATGCAAATTTTACAAAATCGATATTTTTATTGGCTCATTTTAAAGTCCAGGTAGAATAGAATTTCGAGTCGATCGGACAAAAGTTAGCTGAGATATGAGCGTTAGAAAGGACAAATTTATTGGTGACATCGACGTTTTAAACACGGTTTTCTCGAAATTACATTTTTGAAAGCAGTGCCTACTGATGATCCGATCTTCATGCATATGTTTTTGTGGGATTATTATACACATAAAAAGATAGTCCTTCAGCGAGAGATACTTCAAAAAATTTGACGGTTTTATGGCGAAAAATCTATCCAGACCCCAAGTATGTTTGTATGTCCGTCCCTCTGTCTGTCTTTCTGACTGGCTGGAGCGCACGATAACTCTCGAACTGATGAACCGATTTGGTCCAAAATTTGTCATTCGTAATATGTTGTCAAAGCTTAGTTTAAGTTCGAAGATGAGCCAAGTCGGATCACTTAAGCGAGAGACTGCCTTTAAGCGAGAGACTTTAAACAAAAATGTTGACGGTTTTATTGCGAAAAATCTACCAATTTTTATACACTCAGTCTTTAGGCTAACGAGGGTGTATGCACTTTCATACGGGAAAAAATGTTGCTTATCGAAATAATGGTTTTAGACCCCAAGTATGTTTGGACGAAATCCGTTTCAGACAATTTGGAGTCGATTTAGCAATGTCCGTCCTTCAGTCTGTCTTTCTGGCTGGCTGGAGCGCACGATAACTCTCGAACGGATGAACCGATTTGGTCCAAAATTTGTCATTCGTAATATGTTGTCAAAGCTTAGTTTAAGTTCGAAGATGAGCCAAGTCGGATCACTTAAGCGAGAGACTGCCTTTAAGCGAGAGACTTTAAACAAAAATGTTGACGGTTTTATGTCGAAAAATCTACCAATTTTTATACACTCAGTCTTTAGGCTAACGAGGGTATGTACACTTTCATAGGGAAAAAATGTGCCTCATCGAAATAATGGTTTTAGACCCCAAGTATGTTTGGACGAAATCCGTTTCAGACAATTTGGAGTCGACTTAGCAATGTCCGTTCTTCTGTCTGTGTTTCTGGCTGGCTGGAGCGCACGATAACTCTCGAACGGATTAACCGATTTGGTCCAAAATTTGTCATTCGTAAAATGTTGTCAAAGCTTAGTTTAAATTCGAAGATGAGCCAAGTCGGTTCACTCCCGGAGGTAAAGTTCAAAAATGTTCGAAAAATAGTGAGCACGATAGCTCTTAAAAGGAGTAACCGATTCGGTACATCGAAATATTTGCACGAGACGTAGATCAGGTTCGAATATGGACTATATTGGTTCACTCCTTCGGGTACCTCCCGCACAACATTTTGGAAACGTGCAGATCGAATCCCTTTGATTTTTGTTTTAAAAACTTGTATTCGCTGTCCTTATTACCACGGTACAAGTTTTTTGAAGGGCAAGTCCATAGTTCCTGAGAAAATGGCCCGAAAGCAGTAACAAATCCCTGCGGCACCATGTGTAGTGGCTAAAGCGCTCGATACCTCTCGAACGGATCTGCCGATTCGCTAAAATGATGCGCACGATAACTCTCGAAAGCAGTAAGGTATTAAGGAAAAAAAAATTGTATTGACAAATTTTAAAAAATTCAGAAAAAATAGTAATCGTCCGAACCCCATTACCACATAGGACTGAAAATTTTTGTAATTAAACGTAGTTTAATATAAAAAATTTAAAGTAAATCGAAGGGGTCGAACATCTTTAAATTGATTTTAAATATTAAATCGCGAAAATAACATCCAAGCCCACTGTGCAATTTTTTTTTGCTATTTTTTATTTAATAGCTGATAAAACAACAAAATATACAAAAAAAGATTTTTTCAAATTGGACCAATATTAAAGAAGTTATGAGTATTTCTTTGCATGTAGTTTTTACAGAATTTAACTTTTTCAAGACGCGATATCTCTGGAACCGTAAGTCAAAGAATCTGAAAATATACTAAAATGTTTTGCTAATGAGCAGCATCACCACAGCAAAAATTAAGGAAATCAAAAACCTCATCTTGAAAAAGTGTCCCATTTCACTCAGAAATCCCCATATATCTTGATCAGAGTAAAATTCTAAGTCGATATAACCATGTCCGTCCGTCCGTACGTCTGTTGAAATCAAGATACAGCTCGCAATTTTAAAGATAGAGCTGTGTAATTTGGTATAGAAGTTTCTATTACTCCTAGGATGTTTCGTATTGCAAATGGACTTTATAGGTCCATGTTTTGATATAGCCCCCATAGAACGGTACCACCCGATTTTCGGTATTTTGAAGATGAAGATGATTTTGAAGATGACGCTATTATCACACCGAAATGGCTGAAATTTGGTACTTGGTCTTCGATGGTGGTACACAACTTTCCCCCAGAACTTTCTTGGTACACGCCTTCATATGTCCCCCATAGAACGGTACCTCCCGATATTAGGTATTTTGAAAGTTGTTACCTCATTATCCCACCGAAATGGCTGAAATATGGTGTACAGTATTCTTTGTGGACACTAAACTTTCTACCTGAAATTTGTCGGTATAGGTCCACGGCTTCAAATAGTCTCCATAGAAAGGTACCTCTCGCTATTCGGTATTTTGGGGATACTAAACTTTTTGCCTGAAATTTGTCGGTATAGGTATTTTGAAGGTTGTGACCATAACAACGAACCGAAATGGCTGATATTTGGTATTTAGTCTATGTTGGAGGTAAAAACCTTTGCAACTGAAATTCTTTAGTATAGGTCCATGTTTCGATATAGCCCTGATTTTCGTAACTGACTGAAATTTGTTATTTTGTCTTCCATGTCTTCCAGAAGAGAGTTATCAGTATAGGTCCACGTCTTGGCCCTGGAACTTACTACGGAAGCTAAATACCTCGGCACTATTCTGGACCATCGCTTGTCATGGAAAAGAAATGTAGAGAAGCGAACGAAGAAAGGACTTATGGCACTCTATTCCTGTAAGAACTCCATTGGGAAAAGCTGGGGATTGAGACCACAGATCATACACTGGCTGTATGTAACCGTGGTCCTGCCCATACTTACCTATTATGAACTGGTCTGATGGCAAGCTCTTGGGAACAAAGCGTTACTTTCCAAATTATCGACTGTACAAAGAACCGCGTCACTGCTGATTACCGGATCGATTAAAAGTACTCCTCTAGCTGCTTTAAACGTCATCCTGGATCTCCAACCTCTGGATATCCTAATCCAGTTTCAGGCGGCGAGAACTGCTTTTAGACTCCGGGAGTCAGGGTGTTGGCGTGGTTTACACTTTGGACACTCGAATGTCCTCAAAACCAGTTGATAGTCGACTTGAGTTAGGTGACAATGGTTGCGTAAGCGATTATATGCCTACCTCATTCAAGTTTGACTCCTTAACTGTTATCTTCCCAAGCAGAGACGCATGGGCTAAGTGCATATCTCCTCTGGACGGTCTGGCAATTTACACAGACGGGTCCAAGATGAAAGTAGGTACTGGCGCCGGCGTCTACTGCGAGAATTCACTAATTAAAAACTCATATAAGCTTGACGATAATTGTAGTGTTTTTCAGGCGGAGATTCTAGCTATCAAGAAAGCAGGTGAATTGGTGAAATGGCTTGAAGGCAGTCTTACAGGACCGGTAACTATATACATATGTATAGTCAAGCTGCCCTCAAGGTTCTCAAGTCACGGACCATAAATTCAAGAGCTATTATTGATTGTAGGAGAGCTCTGCAGGATATACACGATATCGTTAAGCTATGTTGGGTTCCGGGTCATAGCAACATCATGGGAAACGAGGTAGCAGATAAACCGGCTCGAGGTGGCTCTAGGTATATCGACTTATCAGTTGATAAAACCGTCCGGCCACCGATGTGCCACTACATCGGCAAACTTCGGGATATCTTCAATGAGAAAGCACATCAAAGATGGCTATTGGAACCTGGTTGTAGGGTATCCAAGGCAATCTGGCCTGTGGTTTCTCGTCGAAGAACGGCTTCCCTCCTCTCACTTGATAAGTTAGGGATGAAAATCGCGGTGGGACTTATAACATGTCACTGCAGAGTGAGATCCCTAACTTCAAAATGGGACGACTGTGGCATTAACTACTGCAGACTATGTGAAGATGAGGAGGAGATAGAGACTGTCGAACATCTGCTTTGTAGGTGTCCCATGTTGCAAACAAGGAGATACCGTACACTAGGCAGATATGAGATAGACACTCTAACCTTCCTGTCTAACATAGATCCCATCGTCCTACTCAACTTTGCCAACCCTTAATAATCAGACTCTTTTCACTTTTACAGACAATTCCGTGGCGTCAATCTCTACATAAGTGCCCATAACCCCTTAAAGAATTTTTTACTGAATTGGCTGTAATTTGGTATTTCGGATTCTAGGTGGGTAGAAAACTTCACGCATCAATCTAGGTTCAGATTATGGTATATACATCATATAAAGTCAACTTCCGATTTTACGTAGTTTAAATGATGCACACACATCGTTCAAATGGAATAACTGTAACATGGTTTTTGAATTGGTGGAAAACATGGATTTACCATTCGAATTAAACCTTTTTAAAAAGAAAGTGATATTTTTCACTTAGCATATTCCACCTCTTCGCTTGTATTGACAAATAAAAAAAAAATAGCAAAAATGGTAATTATTCGAATCCCACTACCAAATAGGACTTACAATTTTTGTAATTAATCGTAGTTTTATTAAAAAAAATTCAAGAAAACCAAAGAGTACAATCATTTATAATATTTGATTTTATATAATAAATCGCGAAAGTTGCATCCAAACCCGTTTATGCAGAATTTTTTCCGATATTTTATTAGGTAGCTGATAAAGACATAAAAATACAAGAAAAGAGTTTTTTTTTTGTGGACCAATATTAAAGAAGTTATGAGTACTTCTTTGCATATTGTTTTTACCGAATTCGACTTTTTCAAAACCACTTTTTGAAAATGTGTCCGATTTCTATCAGAAATCCCCATATGTAGTTAAGTCAATTTGCATTTGATGCTAATATTTGTGGGAAATCCATGGTGTCTCTACTTCATAGTTTTTGATGATATTATTATCTTACACACACACATCCACACTTGAACTCGAAAATAGAAGTGAATAGCAGAAAACATAGCGTCGCAATTTTCGCCAAATGAGCATATTATAATCCTAAGATAATCATGATATGTATGTAGTGAATCGTGTGAATATCTTGACTTGCAGATAAACATATTTATATGATAATCGAATTTTTGTTGTTTCTGATGATGATAACAAAGTCGTATTTTGGTTAATATTTGAACTGGAAATAATAAGTGAAACGAATATATGATACTGAAAACACAAAATAGGTAATGTTAAAGTGTAATGAATCCCTGAAGTAGGTCCAGAAAATAAATTGGGAAATTTTCGATGTGACAATTGTCAGTTGTCTCATCGGCAAAATGACAATTACCGCAAGAAAAAATACCTAAAACAAATATGTACTTTTCCATGCTTTGGAAGGCTTCTTAATCAAATTAAAATGGAGTTGTACAATCTAAATATTGGTTCATGAATAAATACTGAAATGTTCAAGGTATCCACAATTAAATATTCTGTAATATACTAACAAATTATTAAAAAAAAATATTAGAATCAAATAATTATTTTATTTGCCTTTGTTATTACAATGATTTAAAATAAACACAATTGTTGTAATAGCATTTGTGTTTTCAGCTATATTAGCTTTAATTATTGACAGTTTTATTCCAAATAAATTTTGCTTGTTTACATTGCACATTTAAAGTAAAAAGAGTGTCAACATTATATTTGTTAATAATATATGTAAATAAAATAGCATCATAAATTTAACTTAATTATACTTGTTTAATTGTTTGCATATTTGTAATTCAATAAATAAATAAATACGCATGCAATAATCAGCACCACAACCTTGTAAGGGATAGTACAACTCTACACCAGCCCTGTTAAAAATGTGTAGTCTTTTGTATCTAAGTTCACATTTTATCACCTGTAATATCATCTCCGCCTTGAATATTAAAAATTAAGAAAACTCAAAATTTACTACACATTTAATTTGTCATTCTTCTCTTCAATGTAGGCCATCCTTAACACCTAACACATAATCCCTAAGGCGCTTTAGTACAATCAATCTAAACTAACCTCATTATTGTGTGAACTAAACCCAAACCACAACAGCAGAAAATACTCCTCATTGTCACTATTGACCCAGTTAACGATGAGACTCAATTTACCCGACACCATATCAAACACTAAACAGGGAGATAGTAGTACTCAAGGCAGGATTATAAATCACTGTACGTGTGTGTCAATATGAAATGTGTGTAATTTAACCACACAAACACATTCACACATTCAGAATTACAGTCGCAAGGGCTTGTAATAAAACCCCAAAGTAACACTTTATGAAGTTGCAAAAGTAAAAACACAACAACAACACCAACTGCCACACATTGAAAATTAAATGTATAAAACTCAGTTCGTGTTTTTTCTTTTGTCCTTTTGAAGTAATGCACACCGTGCCATGTGGAGTAGAAACGATGAGGTAAAGTTTTTTTTTTGCAATACTTCTGGGGCACACTTCATTGTTTCGAACTTAAAAAACACAAATTCCCAGAGGCTGAGCCGACAGGCACATGGAGCATGTCCTCAAATATGTATATGATCCGGATAGTGAAAATGTGGGCTGACATGTTCACACAACCACATGTGAAGAGCAGCAACATTATTGTGAGAGTGAATGGGAAGTTTGTTTTTTTAAGTGGTGTTAAAGCTTGGGAATTAAGTTGGAAAGTGAGGGTACATACGAGGGATACGAGAATTTTTTTTATAAAAAATTAAGATGACACATGGGAACTTCTATAGGTTGAGGTCTTCTACACAGAGCAGAGCAATGAGGTCTTTTATAGATAGAGAACCAATTAGGTCGTCTATAGATAGAGAACCAATAAGGTTTTCTATACCTTGAAAATTCTTTAAAATAATCCATGTGTGTCTTCCTTGAAAATTCTTTAAAAATAACCCACGTGTGTCTTCCTTGAAAATTCTTTAAAAATAATCCACGTGTGTCTTCCTTGAAAATTCTTTAAAAATAATCCACGTGTGTCTTCCTTAAAAATTCTTAAAAAATAATCCACGTGTGTCTTCTTGAAATTTCTTTAAAAATAATCCACGTGTGTCTTCCTTGATAATTCTTTAAAAATAATCCTCGTGTGTCTTCCTTGAAAATTCTGTAAAAAAAAACCACGTTGATATCTGTTGAAAATTCTATAAAAAATCCACGTTGATATCTGTTGAAAATTCTGTAAAAAATCCACGTTGATATCTGTTGAAAATTCTGTAAAAAATCCACGTTGATATCTGTTGAAAATTCTGTAAAAAATCCACGTTGATATCTGTTGAAAATTCTGTAAAAAATCCACGTTGATATCTGTTGAAAATTCTGTAAAAAATCCACGTTGATATCTGTTGAAAATTCTATAAAAAATCCACATTGATATCTGTTGAAAATTCTGTAAAAAATCCACGTTGATATCTGTTGAAAATCCACGTTGATATCTGTTGAAAATTCTATAAAAAACCCACGTTGATATCTGTTGAAAATTCTGTAAAAAATCCACGTTGATATCTGTTGAAAATTCTATAAAAAACCCACGTTGATATCTGTTGAAAATTCTGTAAAAAATCCGCGTTGATATCTGTTGAAAATTGTTTAAAAAATCCACGTTCATATCTGTTGAAAATTGTTTAAAAAATCCACGTTGATATCTGTTGAAATTTGTTTAAAAAATGCACGTTGATATCTGTTGAAAATTGTTTAAAAAATGCACGTTGATATCTGTTGAAAATTGTTTAAAAAATGCACGTTGATATCTGTTGAAAATTGTTTAAAAAATCCACGTTGATATCTGTTGAAAATTGTTTAAAAAATGCAAGTTGATATCTGTTGAAAATTGTTTAAAAAATGCACGTTGATATCTGTTGAAAATTGTTTAAAAAATGCAAGTTGATATCTGTTGAAAATTGTTTAAAAAATGCACGTTGATATCTGTTGAAAATTGTTTAAAAAATGCACGTTGATATCTGTTGAAAATTGTTTAAAAAATGCACGTTGATATCTGTTGAAAATTGTTTAAAAAATGCACGTTGATATCTGTTGAAAATTGTTTAAAAAATGCACGTTGATATCTGTTGAAAATTGTTTAAAAAATGCACGTTGATATCTGTTGAAAATTGTTTAAAAAATCCACGTTGATATCTGTTGAAAATTGTTTAAAAAATCCACGTTGATATCTGTTGAAAATTGTTTAAAAAATCCACGTTGATATCTGTTGAAAATTGTTTAAAAAATCCACGTTGATATCTGCTGAAAATTGTTTAAAAAATCCACGTTGATATCTGTTGAAAATTGTTTAAAAAATCCACGTTGATATCTGTTGAAAATTGTTTAAAAAATCCACGTTGATATCTGTTGAAAATTGTTTAAAAAATCCACGTTGATATCTGTTGAAAATTGTTTAAAAAATCCACGTTGATATCTGTTGAAAATTGTTTAAAAAATCCACGTTGATATCTGCTGAAAATTGTTTAAAAATCCACGTTGATATCTGTTGAAAATTGTTTAAAAAATCCACGTTGATATCTGTTGAAAATTGTTTAAAAAATCCACGTTGATATCTGCTGAAAATTGTTTAAAAAATCCACGTTGATATCTGTTGAAAATTGTTTAAAAATCCACGTTGATATCTGTTGAAAATTGTTTAAAAAATCCACGTTGATATCTGTTGAAAATTGTTTAAAAAAAATCCACGTTGACATCTGTTGAAATTTTTTTAAAAAATCCACGTTGATATCTGTTGAAAATTGTTTAAAAAATCCACGTTGATATCTGTTGAAAATTGTTTAAAAAATCCACGTTGATATCTGTTGAAAATTGTTTAAAAAATCCACGTTGATATCTTTTGAAAATTGTTTAAAAAATCCACGTTGATATCTGTTGAAAATTGTTTAAAAAATCCACGTTGATATCTGTTGAAAATTGTTTAAAAAATCCACGTTGATATCTGTTGAAAATTGTTTAAAAAATCCACGTTGATATCTGTTGAAAATTGTTTAAAAAATCCACGTTGATATCTGCTGAAAATTGTTTAAAAATCCACGTTGATATCTGTTGAAAATTGTTTAAAAAATCCACGTTGATATCTGTTGAAAATTGTTTAAAAAATCCACGTTGATATCTGCTGAAAATTGTTTAAAAAATCCACGTTGATATCTGTTGAAAATTGTTTAAAAAATCCACGTTGATATCTGTTGAAAATTGTTTAAAAAATCCACGTTGATATCTGTTGAAAATTGTTTAAAAAAAATCCACGTTGACATCTGTTGAAAAATTTTAAAAAATCCACGTTGATATCTGTTGAAAATTGTTTAAAAATTAACGTAGATGTCACTCGAAAATTATTTAAAAAATCTACGTTGATGGCCCTTGAAAATAGTTTAAAAAAATCAACATTGATGCCCTTGAAAATTCTTTAAAAAATCTACGTTGATGTACTTTAAAAATTCTTTAAAAAATCCACCTTGATGTCCCTTAAAATATGTTTAAAAAAATCCCTTGAAATTTCTTAAAATATACACGTGTATCTACCTTGAAAATTCTTAAAAAATCTACGTAGATGTCCATTGAACATTCTTTAAAAAATCCACTTTGGTCTTTTAAATTCTTTAAACATCCACGTTGTTCTCCTTTGAAAATTCTTTAAAAATTCCACGGGTATCTCCCTTGAAAATTCTTTAAAAATTCCACGGGTATCTCCCTTGAAATTTCTTAAAAAATCCACGTGCATCACTCATGAATATTCTTTAAAAATCCACGTGTATCTCCATTCAAAACTCTTTAAAAAATCCACGTTTATGGAGTTGTTGATGTCGAATGAAAATTGTTTAAAAAATCCACGTTTATGGAGCTGTTAATGTCGAATGAAAATTCTTTAAAAAATCCACGTTTATGGAGCTGTTAATGTTGAATGAAAATTCTTTAAAAAATCCACGTTTATGGAGCTGTTAATGTCGAATGAAAATTCTTTAAAAAATCCACGTTTATGGAGCTGTTGATGTCGAATGAAAATTCTTTAAAAAATCCACGTTTATGGAGCTGTTAATGTCGAATGAAAATTCTTTAAAAAATCCACGTTTATGGAGCTGTTAATGTTGAATGAAAATTCTTTAAAAAATCCACGTTTATGGAGCTGTTAATGTCGAATGAAAATTCTTTAAAAAATCCACGTTTATGGAGCTGTTGATGTCGAATGAAAATTCTTTAAAAAATCCACGCTTATGGAGCTGTTGATGTCGAATGAAAATTCTTTAAAAAATCCACGTTTATGGAGCTGTTAATGTCGAATGAAAATTCTTTAAAAAATCCACGTTTATGGAGCTGTTGATGTCGAATGAAAATTCTTTAAAAAATCCACGTTTATGGAGCTGTTAATGTCGAATGAAAATTCTTTAAAAAATCCACGTTTATGGAGCTGTTGATGTCGAATGAAAATTCTTTAAAAAATCCACGCTTATGGAGCTGTTGATGTCGAATGAAAATTTCTTTAAAAAATCCACGTTTATGGAGCTGTTGATGTCGAATGAAAATTCTTTAAAAAATCCACGTTGATGGAGCTGTTGATGTCGAATGAAAATTCTTTAAAAAATCCACGTTTATGGAGCTGTTGATGTCGAATGAAAATTCTTTAAAAAATCCACGCTTATGGAGCTGTTGATGTCGAATGAAAATTCTTTAAAAAATCCACGTTTATGGAGCTGTTGATGTCCCTTGAGCTTTAATAGTTATCTCTTGAAAAAATACTTTTATGGAACATCCCATATAAAGTCATGTAATGAATATTACCAAGGACCCTGTTCTCCTCCCTAAAAATGTATGTGTGAGTCACTTTTACAGATTTCATCCTTTGCCACCAGTCATACTGTGTGTGTGTATTCTCGTTGCTGTTGTTATCCTTATTGCTGGCAGTTGTTGTTTTTATTTGCACAGGATGTTATGAATTTATGTATTTTGAATTGTAAATTAAGTAGAAAACCAAACAACAAGCATTGGTTGTTGGTAGGTTCCAACGGCAACAACAAAAAAACGACAGCATACATAGTTTGGTATCCAACAACAACACGAAGAGTGTGACTGTTGCTATGTTTTGTTTTCGTTTGTTTGTTGGTCAAGAGGATTAAAATGTAGTGGAGCACCACTGGAGTACTGAACCACAACAGTAGCAGCATAAGCAGCAACAACAACAACAAATGATAACATGCACATATTTTAACAACTCTGTTAAAAGCCTCCGTATGTACCATCCTATCAACTGTACAATCTTTTCCCATATAGAATGACAGAGATAATTTATGAAATGGATTTTATATTAATTATTAAACAAAAACGTCAGATGAGAGCTTTTTCCAAAAAATAAAATAGAGAAAAAATAATTGTATATTATAAAAAACAACAACAACAATACTTACCATTGTTATTTGGGTTGGCTTGAAATTTAAGCTGTTTATTTTAAAGATATTATTTTGGGAAATTGTTTCTGGTCTTAAGCTGCTGCTGCCACTGTGAGGAAGAGCTGAAAATAGACAAAAATAAATATTTAATTATTATAAAATGTTTTTCTACAAATTATTTTTGTTGAAAAAAAAGATGGCATTTTTGCCACGGTCAACCATGACATTGTCAACATCTCCGTTTACATTTCAGATATGTGTTTAATTGGGGAAAATAAGAATGAACAAAGAATAATTCTAAAAAATATATAAAATTCTTAAAGATCAAACAGAAAATGGCAAACTAAACTGAAATATTTTACAATAGAAACTTAAATGCCATAAAACTTTCCCTAATCACTTGATAATCCCCTTGAAATTCATTAGACAAAGTTCTGGACAAATCCCCCACACATTTCACATAAAACTCAATTAAAGTTGTAAATCTCTTAAGAAACTTTTAAACATAAACTAAATAGTTTTCTTAGAACAAAAATAAGATGTTCAGGGGAGCACTGAGGGTAGTATTAAGAGGAGTGTTGATGGCAAACATCTTGAAAACACAAGCTGCTCCAAGGCAACTCCCCAATGACCAGATGACATAGTAACACAAAAATACTCATAAATCAAAGATGACAATAAATATAAATTAAATTAATTTTTGTTATTTAGAGGAAACTAACAACTATTCCATGTCAGTGCTCCCCAATTGCGTGTGTTGTAATCTGTGGGCTTCTGGTAAGATTTTCTTGAAACACACAATTTATTGCTTTATTTGTCATCGGTAGTCCCGCTGGAGATGTGGGAATAAAAATCATATTTACTAATTAGCACAAAGGACAAGGAGGCTAACAACAACAACAAAAAAGACATGTGGAACAATGGATGCTGACTAATAAGGGAGAAACCCATCATTACTTACATTTAAGAAAGAGAAATATAAAAAAAACATATTTAAGGACCTGATAATCCCCCTTGAAATGGATGAACAATTATTTAAAAACTTTGAAATTTGCCTTGATTTTTTTTTACTCCTCGTTTGAGGACCCTTAAAAATTGTGGAACTTCTAATCTCCTTTGAAAAGTTAATTAAAAATCAACGTTTGAGGAACTTAGAACCTCCTTTGAAAAATTATTTAAAAATCCACGTTTGTGGAAGTGATAATCTCCCTTGAGAAATTATTTAAAAATCCACGTTTGTGGAAGTGATAATCTCCCTTGAAAAATTATTTAAAAATCCGCGTTTGTAAAACTTACAATCTACTTTGAAAAATTATTTAAAAATCCACGTTTGTAAAACTTACAATCTACTTTGAAAAATTATTTAAAAATCCACGTTTGTGGAAGTGATAATCTCCTTTGAAAAATTATTTAAAAATCCACGTTTGTGGAAGTGATAATCTCCTTTGAAAAATTATTTAAAAATCCACGTTTGTGGAAGTGATAATCTCCCTTGAGAAATTATTTAAAAATCCACGTTTGTAAAACTTACAATCTACTTTGAAAAATTATTTAAAAATCCACGTTTGTAAAACTTACAATCTACTTTGAAAAATTATTTAAAAATCCACGTTTGTGGAACTTATAATCTCCTTTGAAAAATTATTTAAAAATCCACGTTTGTGGAACTTATAATCTCCTTTGAAAAATTATTTAAAAATCCACGTTTGTGGAACTTATAATCTCCTTTGAAAAATTATTTAAAAATCCACGTTTGTGGAACTTATAATCTCCTTTGAAAAATTATTTAAAAATCCACGTTTGTGGAACTTATAATCTCCTTTGAAAAATTATTTAAAAATCCACGTTTGTGGAACTTATAATCTCCTTTGAAAAATTATTTAAAAATCCACGTTTGTGGAACTTATAATCTCCTTTGAAAAATTATTTAAAAATCCACGTTTGTGGAACTTATAATCTCCTTTGAAAAATTATTTAAAAATCCACGTTTGTGGAACTTATAATCTCCTTTGAAAAATTATTTAAAAATCCACGTTTGTGGAACTTATAATCTCCTTTGAAAAATTATTTAAAAATCCACGTTTGTGGAAGGGATAATCTCCTTTGAAAAATTATTTAAAAATCCACGTTTGTGGAAGGGATAATCTCCTTTGAAAAATTATTTAAAAATCCACGTTTGTGGAAGTTCTAATCTCCGTTGAAAAATTATTTAAAAATCCACGTTTGTGGAACTTATAATCTCCTTTGAAAAATTATTTAAAAATCCACGTGTGTGGAACTTATAATCTCCTTTGAAAAATTATTTAAAAATCCACGTTTGTGAAACTTATAATCTCCTTTGAAAAATTATTTTAAAATCCACGTTTGTGGAACTTATAATCTCCCTTGAAAAATTATTTAAAAATCCACGTTTGTGGAACTTATAATCTCCTTTGAAAAATTATTTAAAACTCCACGTTTGTGGAACTTATAATCTCCTTTGAAAAATTATTTAAAAATCCACGTTTGTGGAACTTTTAATCTCCTTTGAAAAATTATTTAAAAATCCACGTTTGTGGAAATGATAATCTCCTTTGAAAAATTATTTAAAAATCCACGTTTGTGGAAATGATAATCTCCTTTGAAAAATTATTTAAAAATCCACGTTTGTGGAAATAATAATCTCCTTTGAAAAATTATTTAAAAATCCAAGTTTGTGGAAGTGATAGTCTCCTTTGAAATATTATTTAAAAATCCACGTTTGTGAAATTGATAATCTCCTTTGAAAAATTATTTAAAAATCCACGTTTGTGGAACTTATAATCCCCTTTGAAAAATTATTTAAAAATCCACGTTTGTGGAAGTGATAATCTCCTTTGAAAAATTATTTAAAAATCCACGACATGAACCTCTCCGTTGAAAAATATTAAAAAAAAATCCCTTCAAAGACACTGATAGTGATTACGTCCCAACAAACATGACATCCAAAGGTATTGAGGCACATATTTGATCCCCCCCCCCTTTTTTTGTCTAAATGTCATTTTTTCCACACGACTGCAACTGAACCGGCTTCCCACAAGCCATCCAATTATAAAATAATTTTCAATGTATTTCCGCTTTTTAATAAGAACAAACAAAATACAATTGTAACAACTTAAGCAAAACGAAGATACTTCAAAGAAAATACGTCTTATCCAATTATGTATGTAAAATCATAAAGTATAAGAATAATTATTATATAACTAGCTGAACCCGGTGCGCTTCGCTACCCCTTTAGATTGATATGCATTTGAAATTTTACGGATTTTTGAAATCAGAAAGAAATCAAATTCAAAAATTTAAAGTAAAGTATTTATTGTAATGCTTTAGGATATACAATGTTTTTTGTTTTTCCTTCAGGAGCGTAAACAAACAAATCGGCCGGTCTACCTACACGTGAACATGCAACGTAGGGCTGACCATGAGAAAAGCAAGAACATGCTAAATTTAGGCCGCATACACGAAGAGTCTGTCCTTGGAATTTATTTATAGTCATTGCAAATGCCAAACGTACAGGAAACTGCAATCTTTTAAAATTGAAGGGCGTTTCTGTTGCTATAAGAGGGATTCGAGGTAGAAGTAAATCTGAACCTATATACTTCCCAGTAATAATCGTTGCCTCAATTAAATAGCTATGTAGTTTTTTTTTTACTGTTAACCTTGTACCATTGCAAAGGCGAGGTGGGTCTATGCTTCTTAATAAAATAATAGGAACACCAACTTTTAGCACTAAATTATGTGGTGGAAAGCCTGAAGATCCAACGAACTTAGGAATTCAACTGGATAGTTAACCGCGTCGTCTTCAGTTGCTACAGTATCAATGGATTTGTACGTTCGTACATTTCCTGAAATTCTATTGACTGAAATTCTTTCAATATAATTTACCAATTTGTTTTGTAGACCAATTCCCGCCACATATTTCAAATTTCATTGAAATTGGAATTACATAGCGTGTTTGGTGCATCAAATACATGAAATCGGTCGAAAATATATATGGGAGCTATATGTAAATCTGAACCGATTTCAATATAATATGACAAATTTTTTGTAGATCAATTTCCGCCACATATTTCAAATTTCATTGAAATTGGACAAACATAAGGTATTTATTGCATAAAATACATGAAATCGGCCAAAAATATACATATATTGGAGGTATATCCAAATCTGATCCGATTTCAATATAATTTGGTAAACTAATTTCTAGGATCAATTCCGTCAAAGATTCCAAATTTCGTCAAAATTGAACATACATGGCGTGTTTGGTGTAGAAAATACATGAAGTCGGCCGAAAATATATATGGGAGCTATATCCCAATCTGAACCGATTTCAAAATAGTTTGGAACATTTATTTCTGCAATAAATTCCGTCACACATTCCAAATTTCATTGGAATTGGGCATACAAAACGTGTTTTATGCATCAAATGCATTAAATCGGCCGAAAATATATATCCAAATCTGAGCCGATTTCAAATTACTTTGGCAAATTTATTTTTAGACCAAATTCCGTCACACATACCAAATTTGAAGACTGTATCGATAATCGTTCGTTAGATATCAGCATACAAATTCTACAGTTTTTGGAGGTACTTCCGATCCTGAGGCTATATCTCCAGATCGGGGCGGAATTTTTAAGATTTATATAGCCTGTGACACTTTCAGGCCATGTGGTAATATACTCTGAAAGTTTCAGGAAGATCGGTTCAGCGGTTTTTGAGTCCATAAACCTCAAAACAAACAAACGTACAAACATTTTCCTCCGTTATAGATATTCTCGTAGATACCGCACAAATTTCATTGAAATAAATATGGGAGCTATAGCCAAATCAACACCGATTTCAATACTTATTTCTACACCAAATTTAGTTATACATTGGACATACATAGCGTGTTTGGGGCATCAAATACATGAAATCGGCCGAAAATATATATAGGAGCTATATCCAAATCTGAACCGATTTCAATATAATTTTGCATACTCATTTCTAAAACAAATTTAGTTACAAAACAAAACATTGTCCCACAACATCCCATACGGGACAAATTTCATTGAAATTGGACATACATAGTGGGTTGGGTGCATCAAATACATGAAATCGGCCGAAAATATATATAGGAGCTATATCCAAATCTGAACCGATTTGAATATAATTCGGCATACTCATTTCTACAAAAAATTTAGTCACACATTCCTAATTTCATTGAAATTGGACATACATAGTGGGTTGGGTGCATCAAATACATGAAATCGGCCGAAAATATATAGGAGCTATATCCAAATCTGAACCGATTTCAACATAATTTGGCATACTCATTTCTGCAACAAATTTAGTCACACATTCCAAATTTCATTGAAATCGGACATATGTAGCGTGTTTGGTATATCAAATACTTGAAATCGGACGAAAATATATATGGGATCTATATCCAAATCTGAACCGATTTCGATATAGTTTGGCACATTTTGTTATAAGCCACGTTCCGTCACGCATTCCAAATTTCATGGAAATCGGACATATATAGCGTGTTTGGTACATCAAATACTTGAAATCGGACGAAAATATATATGGAAGCTATATCCAAATCTGGACCGATTTCGATATATTTTGGCACATTTATTTTTAGGCTAAAATCCATCACACATTTCAAATTTGGAGTCTGTATCTGTAACCGTTCTATAGATATTTGCATACAAAATTTAAATTTTTTGGAGGTACCTCCGATTCTGATGCTATATATCCGGATCAGAGCGGAATTTGGAAACTTTTTATAGCCTATGTTACTTTCAGGCGATGTAGTAATATACCCTGAAAATTTCAGCAAGATCGGTTCAGCGGTTTTTGAGTCTATAAATTTCAAACAAACAAACAAACAAACAAACATACAAACATTTTTCTATTTTATATATATAGATGGTTGTGTTTGAACTTTATGAAATAATTGTTGGCAAATTATCTATTTGCATTGAATTTTTAAACAAGTTTTTTTTTTATTAAATAAATTGTTCATGGTTCAAGGTAATTTTTAATTTGCAGTATACCTTTGTATATTGTACAATATTCATAGTAGCATTTGCACATCCTCAACAATGCTTATTACTAAGTAAATTGTCTACATAGCTGACTTCTTGAAATTCTTCCACCTGAGGAATATCATTACTTGGGCTGTTAAAATGAAGCTCCCTCTTCAGAAGCTGTTGGCAAAGCCTACTGATTGTTTTTATTAATTTTACTAGCTGACTCGGCGAGAGTTTCTGGCCCTTGAAACAGTTTTATGTTACCTTTTGTTAAGTCAATTATATTTTTCTTGCATCGCTAATTAGTCGGGATCTGCAAGTGACTTTAAATAAAATATCTTCAGAAATTTAATTAATTCTCTTTCGAGTTGAGCTGTAAGGCCTTTAGAGATACATTGAAAAATTAGGAGTCTACCGAAGTCCCACACATCCAACCATTACACTACGTTTCACGGGTGGTAAAGCCGATCTTCAGGTGTATTAGGATGTTGTTGTTGTGGCAGACGAAGGCAAAGCTTGGAAACTAGTATATATATCGCACTTCATTAGATAAATGTATATGCGAAATTATGTCAGTTAATTGAAACTCCAAACTTTTCCTATAGTCTTGCTTGGTAATCCTATTTTTCAATGTTCACAAATACTACGCACAGTGGATCCACCCATTGGCCAAAAATAAAAAAATGAATGTCAAAATTTTGGTACAACATCTGGCAACACTGACAGCTATGACATGGACCTTTTTAAAAATATATTAATTTTTGTTTTATTCGAACGCGATCTCCTTAAGAATAGCTTCAAAAGTCGCAACATTTGACTAATATTTTTTGTTATGAGTACAACATATATTTTAAGTGTAAGTAAATATATTCAAAACATCGTGAAACTAATACGTATAGCAAAATGTTATAGTGGATTTTGAAGGGGGAAGTAATAGCTTCATTTTCATTAAAAAATGGTGTTTTAGCATGTTGTGTAATTCTAGTTAGCTGTATATTTTCTTAGTGTATCTTGTAATGCCAATTCGATCATATACTTAAATTTGACCTAAGGTTTTAGTCATGATGCCCACCAGTGCCCACCTCAGGAATAATTGTCCAAAGTAGTTCATGGGTTTAAGATTATTCAGTATTAAAATCAGCTGCCATCTAGTGCCAGACTATAAATGGTGGGCCGCTGACTAAAGCTACCCTAGAATAGGGTTTCTATGGATATATTAGCGTATAACTCTGTTATCTGACCACGTATATTAACATAATTGGCATCAGTGGCAAGATGAAGAAATCTTCTTCCAAATTTGTCTTACGTTGGCGGTTCGTGCCTTCCATATATTTCCGTAATATTTTGTCCAAACTTAGTTTACGTTCGAAGCTATATCGGTCCACTCCTTGTATTGGCTGCCTCCATTACGACAGTAAAAGTTTTTTCTTGAGATAAAAGCCCGAAGGGTGTAAAAAACCCCTATGACACCATATGTAGTCGTTGGAGAGCACAATAACTCCCGAACTGATCAAGCGATTTGGTCAAAAATTTGGGCTTCGCCATATTTTGTCCAAACTTAGTTTTAGTTCGAATATGGACAATACCGGTTCACAACATCCGGTACTTCCCGCAATATTTTAAAATGGTATGCACGATATCCCTTAAACGGGTCAACCAATTTGCTCCAAATTTAAATATCCGTCCGGGTGCCTTCGTGGTGCAATGGTATGCACACTATGGTTATGACTTTTTTACAACCTCATCATATCATAGCGTAATGAGTTTCTACAAAAGATTACATAAAATCTTAATTATAAAGTGATTCGATAAAAAAGCTTTCGCACAGAAAGCTTTTAAAGTTTTTTATACCATCAGCCTTTAGGCTAAAGAGGGTATTTACACTTTGATACGACCCAAAATGTGCCTCATCGAAATAATGGTTTTAGTCCCCAAGTATGTTTGTACGATATCCGTTTCAATTTTGAGTAGATCTAGCAATGTCCGTCCGTCTGTCTGTCTGTCCGTCTGTCTGTCTGGCTGGCTGGTGCGCACGATAACTCTCGAACGGATCAATCGATTCGGTTCAAATTTTGGGTATCGAAATATTTTGTCCAGATTCGATTTAAG
Organism: Musca autumnalis; assembly: GCF_047663935.1. Taxonomy (NCBI): domain Eukaryota; kingdom Metazoa; phylum Arthropoda; class Insecta; order Diptera; family Muscidae; genus Musca; species Musca autumnalis. The sequence goes on from NW_027411755.1 coordinate 198,623,953, forward strand.
TTCGAAGATGGGCCATATAGCTCCACTCCCTCAGGTACCTCCCCCACAAATTTTCAAAAATTGTCGCAAAACTTGTGCGCACGATAAATCTTGTAGGGAATAACCGATTTGGTCCATACTTTGCACATCGTGTAATTTCTACCAAACTTAGATTAGGTTCCAATATGGACTCAATCGGTCCACTCCTTCGGGAACCTCCCACACAAAATTTCGGAAAAGTTCAGTTTAGGACCTGGTCTCGAATCGCTTTGATTTTTGTTTACGCAAGTTGTATTCGCTGTCCTCTATACGACGCTGTAAGTTTCATTAGGGGCAAGTCCATACTTCCTGAGAAAATAGCCTGAAAGTTACAAAAAACCCTATGACACCGTGTGTAGTGGTTGCAACGCAAGATAACTCTCGAACGGATCTGCCGATTCGGTCCAAAATTTGGCTTTCGTAATATTTTGTCCAAACTTAGTTCAAGTTCAAAGATGGATTATATCGGTCCACTCCTTCCGGTACCTCCCCCACAGAAGTTCGAAAATGTTCGGAAAATTTGTGCGTACGATAACTCTTGAAGGGAGTAACCGATTTGGTCCATACTTTGCACATTATGAAATTTCTACCAGACTTAGATGAGGTTCCAAAATGGACTCAATCGGTAAACTCCTTCGAGGACCTCCCACACAAAATTTCGGAAAAGTTCAGTTTAGGAGCTGCTCTCGAATCGCCTTGGTTTTTGTTGTACCATCTTGTATTCACTGTCCCCTATACGAAGGTACAAGTTTCCTCAGGGGCAAGCCCATACTTCCTGAAAAATAGCCTGAAAGTTGAAAAACAAACCCTATGACACCATGTTTATGGGTGGAAGCGCACGATAATTCTCGAACGGAAATGCCGGTTCCGGCCAAAATTTGGCCTTCGTTATATTGTTTCCAAACTTAGTTTAAATTCGTAGATAAGCCATATCGGTCCACTCCTTCAGGTACCTACCCCACAAAAGTTCAAAAATATTCGGAAAAATTGTGGGCACGATAACTCTTGATGGGAGTGACCGATTTGGTCCATACTTTACACATTTTCATAATATCTACCAGATATAGATCAGGTTCGAATATGGACTATATTTGTCCACTCCATCCTGTACCTCCCACACAAAATTATGGATAAGTTCACTTTAAGACCTGCTATTGAATCACTTTGATTTTTGTTGAAGCAACTTACATTCGCTGCCTCAATTACTATGGTAAAAGTTGTTTCAGGGGCAAGTCCATACTTCTTGAGAAAACAGCCCGAAGGGTGTAAAAACCCCCTATGGAACCCCCATGGTCTATGTCGGTCCATTCCTTTAAGTACCTTTTCAGCAAAATTTTTGAACTGTAATCCTAATCAACATTTTTGTCGGTTCATACGAGACCAAAATTGTAAAACCCCCTAAATACATAAGTTTTTTGTGAAAAAAAGTGTTTCAATTTGCACAGGCTGAGGGTATACCTCTGTCGGCAAAGCCGACTGATACTTTTTTACTTGTTTTTGAGAATTTTTGACAATTGTTTGAAGTCACTGTAAGCAGATATTTAACTGAAAACATGGTACACGACATAACTAAAATGACATAACCGTTTATTTCTCACTAATTTTGTGAACGTATTATAAAATATATCTAATTTTATATTATATATAACTTTATTTCATATATAATAAAAATTAAAAGTGGTTTATGCGGGACCTTTTTTAAAATTTAAATGGAATATAAGATATTTTCGTCATTAATAGGCAAAAGGCCATTCATCCGTGCAACAGGAAATAATTATTTGATAATTTTTTTTTCATTCCATAGAATTTTTTCAAAAAAAAAAATGTTTGAATGTGGTTTGTGCGGAACCTTTTTTATAACAAAATGGAATGAATTTTATTTTAGGCATTAATAGGCAAAAGTTCATTCATTCTTACAACAGGAAATCATTTTTGTGAAAAAAATGTCAAAAAGTCATAACCCTAATGCACATCCGCCTTTCACACTGAAGGTCGTGTGTTCGGTTCCACGGCCAGACAGCATCAAACATTTTTTAACGGTGGCAAAAATACCCCTAAGTAATTTTGGCGACATTTTCTGAGTATTTCAGTAATGTAAAACTTCTCTGCAAGTGGTGTCTTAGGACACGCCGTTCGGACTCGGCGATAAACTGGTCCCATATCGTTGAGCTTATATGAATCGGGTGCAATCATTGATATGAGAGAATTCTCCCTTGTCCTTCCGGGATGTTTGTGCAACAATTATTATTATTATAATATTCTGTCCCAATTTAGTTTAACTTCTAAAATGACTCATATCGGTCCTTTCCTTAGGGTACCTCCCCGACGAAACTTCAAAATTTGCGTCTACGTGCAGTTTAGGGTAGAGTTGTGCCAAAGGAACTATATGGAACTATCTAGTTCACTTCGCAGTTCCAATGGCCCGCATTGTTCCTTTGAACGAACTGCGTATACTTACTATCACACGTTATATTTCATGATGTTACTCATACGTTTTGGAACTAGTACAAGGAACTAGGAACTAGATTACCCAACTCTAGTTTAGGGTGTGTTCAAAGATTCTTTGGAAATGTAACCGATGCTGTTCGTTCAGGACCACGTTTACAACGATATTATGTTTCCGTGGACAAGACCTTGCTTCCTGGCATACTGGTCCAAACGTTATACGATAACATAATATTCCATAAAATCCCAAAAATATCTGTTCAAAGCTGATTGTGTTATCTGTCTAACAAAAAAAGAATTATGAAAATATCAATATCCGTTCAAAAGTTACAGTTATCATTGAGCTAATATGAATCGGGATGTACTCATTGATATGAGAGAAGTCTCCCTTGTCCCTTCCGGAGTGTTTGTGGAACAATTATTATTATTATTATATTTTGTCCAAATTTAGTTTAACTTCTTAGGGTACCTCCCCGACAATAGTTCAACATTTGTGTTTAAGTGCAGTTTAGGGTGTGTTCGAAGATCCTTTGGAAATGTATACCGATGCTGTTCGTTGTGGTCCTGTTTACAACGTTATTATGTTTTCCGTGGACAAGTCCATGCTTCCTGGCATACTGGTCCAAAAGTTATACGATGACCCACTGAAATGACTAGTGATCGCGAGATATCTATCGAAAAGATATGACTCTCAACTTCCATAATGGGCTATGTCGGTACCTCCTCCGCAACACTTTTGAACTTAAAACCTAATCCACATTTTTGTCGGCAAGTTCAAATGTCCAAAAAGTGCCACAAAATTCTGAATAGCCTCTAAATACATTCGATCTGTCTGTAGATGAAAGTTTCAATTCACATATCCTGAGTTTATATCTCTGTCGGAAAAGCCGACTAATCCATTTTTACCTGTTATATGTTAATGTATAGAAAAACGTTGTTTTCCATCTGTGATGATTACCAGCTAAAAATTTTAATGTCAATAATTTTGCTATGCACTATATGTATACGCATGTTGCCGATTGTTTTGTCCCATATTTTCGCCTCTTAAATTTCCATTTCATTTCACTTGCATGTGGTTATTGATAATAAATATATATGTATGTATAAGCTATTTCTTCAATGTCCCATCCTTACCAATGAAAACGAAGCAAATTTTCCTTTTTTTCTCTTGTCTGGGAGTTTAACTGGACTGTGAAACCATTCGGAGACGAAAGCATAAATGACTATAAATTGTGTTTGATCTGCAACAAAGGTCAAAAGGAACAGTGGGAGAAAATCCAATCAAACTTTTTTTAATTAGTAAGCAAAATATGCGCCCTATTTTTAGTTATTTTTTAGTGTAATGTATATCATTATATCTAATGAGGAAATCAAAATAATTACAATTCAATTGCTCCTCTAATTTATGGATAAATTCAATCTTTTTAAATATCGCACCTCACCACTGTTCAATTTTCCCTGAACCACCACCCACTTACCGCCTGTTTACTGCCTGCCTATTAATGTCATAAATTTTGTTACCGTTTTTTTCGTTTTTATGTATTTTCCATTGTTATAAACAGCCATTATGAATTATGATTCTGTAATGTGTTTATTAACTGCTAAAATATAACACAAAATGTTACCCATAAATTATACACAAAAATATATTAAACAGCAACAGCAACAACAACAAAAATCTATGAAGAAATGAAAGTCATTACCAAAAACCCTCCCCTCATATATTTCCATGCAAAAGAAGAAAATTTATGCAGACACTTAAATATTCTCATTTTTTCCAATATTTTGAAAATCAAAGAAGCATAAAAGTGAAAATTTACATAAACATATTCATACACACGCAATAACACATAAACAAACGCCCATACCATACAAAAATATGCAAATACTGAGGAAGATACAAGTAAATTATTTTATAAAATTCGTTATTGATGGCATATGAAAAGTATTACATTTTCGGTCAGCATTACAGGGTAGGGATGACTAATCTCAGTTATTGGGAGAAAAAGTGCTGAAAAAATTATTTCTAGCTCTTATTTCTTAGGTTCTAATATCCACTACCTCCGTCAATTAGAATACAATTCTAATTTAACTGGACATAATTTTGATTTCCTGCCATCATCGACTTTTAAAATATCGATGGAATTCGATAGTGAACATAAACTGAAATTGAGCCAACATCCTTGAATGTGTGGGACAAAATATTACGAGGCGGCAAGTTTGGACCAAATTGCTTGATCCGTTCTATAGCTATCGTGAGGACAGGGCTAAATCGACTCTAATTTGTCAAACGAATTTCACCCAAACACATTTGGGGTCCAATAAATACCATTCTTATTTCGATGCGACACATTTTTGATAGTATCAACGTGAATATAGGCTAAAGTCTGAGGGCATAATTATAAAACACTGAAACAAAACACTTAATCAAAGTTTGGACAAAGTATTACAAGTTCTAAAGTTTGTATAAAATCAATTGGTCCGTTCTAGAGCTATCGTGTGCCCCAGCGAGCCAGATAAAGTTGACTCCAAATTGTCTGAAACGAATTTTGTCCAAACATACTTGAGATCTAAAACCATTATTTGGATGAGACACATTGTTGATCGTATCAAAGTGTTTATACCTTCGTTATACCCAAAGGCTGAGGGCATTAAATATCAAAGCATTTGGGAATCATACGAATGAAACATAAAATCCAACGTCTGTTACAAAACACTGAAATGCAATGCGAAAAAACCCCCTCAGCAAAAACACTAAAATATTTTATTATAAACATTTTGCGGTCACAAATAAAAATTGTATAATTGTCTAACCAATTAGTGGCGGTGTTGTAGGGTATAAATATCTGTTTCAACACATGTTTCCTGCTGTTAACAATGTTGCATGCTAGTTGTTGGTTTCGAATATGACTGCAGGGCTTAAAACAACAACAACAATAACAACATAAATTCATATGAACTTTATGGAATTTACGGGTCATGGATGCAACTGAATTTACAAAACATTGTTTTTTCTAATCTCAGCAAATGCATGGTAACAAAACGTACGTCTTTCCTCTCACCCTCTCTCTCTCTCTATCCATAGACATTTTGACTACGGCAAAATTTTCTTACAAAGAAACCAAAATTTGTTTCCAACCAGCCTCCATATTTGAAAGAAAACCCACTACACTACCTAAAGAAAACAACAACCATAAACTTTTGTGGTAATTGTTTGTAAACAAAAGGCATTTGTTTACTAAAAATTTTTTGAAGAAAAAAATAATAGTTTGTAAACAAAAGCAACAAAACTGAAAAAAAACATTTTAATGGGTTTTTTTGAAAATTTTATTGTCAAATGCATATTTTGTTTTGTGCTATGTGGGGTTTTGGGGGGAGATGAGTAATCTCATTATATTGGTGACTTGGAAATATTTTTTTTACTAAATCCAAAATATTTTAAGGTTAAGTATTCAAAAATTGTGGTAACTAAAACTAAAGTAATTTTATCAAATCCAGCCATTACTTGTTTAAGCAAAAAGTTGATGAATTCAAATTTTGATAATTCTCCCTTCAACACCCGACTTTAAAAAACCCCAAATAGGTCCGTATCTTTGTATGGGGTTATACCACAATGTGAACCTTTTTATAAGGAGAGTTTTAGCCCACTAGCCACCCGACTTCAGAGGAATCAATATTTATTTTTTAAACACGGGGGAGTACAACTGAGTGAGTTGAGTTTACGATACTAAATTTTACCGCAATTTGCACACATACAATCCAATTTCAAAAGAAGGGCGCAGCAAGGTGAACAAATGATTGAATTCATTTTAATATTGTAGCTTCTTTGGCTATTAACTCTCTAACAAATTCTCATAAGTTGTCAATTTTTATAACCTCAGCATTTATGCTAACGAGGGTATATACACTATCGTACGGGCAAAATGTGCCTCATCGAAATAATGGTTTTAGATCAATGATTCCGACAATTTGGAGTTGATTTAGTAATGTCCGCCTGTCTGTCTGGCTGGCTGGAGCGCGCGATAACTCTTGATGGGAGTAACCGATTTGATCCGTACATTGCACATCGTCACATTTCTACCAGACTTATATGAGATTCCAATTTGGACTCAATCCGTGAACTCCTTGGGGTAATTTCGGAAAAGTTCAGTATAGGACCTGCTACTGAATCGCTTTTATTTTTGTTGTAACAACTTGAACTTACTTTCCCCTATACGACGGTCCCAATTTCATCAGAGGCAAGACCAAAGTTCCTGAGAAAATAGCCCGAAAGGTACAAAAAACCCCATGTGTAGTGGCCCCAACCACGATAACTCTCGAACGGATCTGCCGATTCGGTCCAAAATTTGGCTTTCGTAATATTTTGTCCAAAACTTAGTTTAAGTTCGAAGATAAGCCATATCGGTACCTCCCCCACAAAAGTTCAAAAGTGGTCGGAAAAATTGTGCGCAAGATAACTCTTGAAGGGAGTGGCGCATTTGGTCCATACTTTACACATCCTAATATATATAACAGATATAGATCAGGTTTGAATATGGACTATGTTTGTCCACTCCTTGGGATAACACTTTGATTTTTGTTGAAGCAACTTGCATTCGCTGGCTCACTTACAACGGTACACTTTTTTTCGGGGGCAAGTCCATACTTCTTGAGAAAACAGACCGAAAGGGGTAAAAAACCCCTATGGGAGCACGATAACTCTCGAACGGTTTAACGATCTTGGTCTTGGTCATATTTTGTCCAAACTTAGTTTCAGTTCGAAGATGGGCAATACCGGTCCACAACATCCGGTACTTCCCCCCAATATTTAAAAGCTGCGACTATAATGGTATGCTCGATATCTCTTAAAAGGGACAACCAATTTGGTCTCCTATTAGTTTTTGGCACTATGCGCCCACGATTTGGCGTAAAAACAATAAATAATAATAAAATAGTTTGTCCAAAATTTGGTTTAACTTCTAAAATGGCACATATCGGTCCTCTCCATAGGGTACCTCCCCCACAATATTTTTGTCTAAGTGCAGTTTAGGGTCTGTTCGACGATCCTTTGGAAATGTATACCGATGCTGTTCGTTGTGGTCTGGTTTACAGCGATATTATGTTTTCCGTGGGCATGTCCATGCTTCCTGGCATACTGGTCCAAAAGTTCTACGATGATCCTCTGAAATGACTAGCAGGCGCGATATCTATCGAAGAGATATGACTCCCAAAATAAAATCCACTTCCATAATGGAAAAATCATTATCCGCATTTTTTTCGACAATCTCAAATGTCCATTCGATCTGTCCGAAGATGAAAGTTTAAATTCACATAGGCTGAGGGTATATTTCTGTCTGCAAAGCCGACTGATAATTTTTTACTTGTTAATATATATTTTTGTCTTACTGCAGACATCTCAAGGTACTTTCATCATTTTTTAATATTTTTGTGTTAAAAGGAACGTCTTCGAAGCATGAATCGCATTTTAGCTACAGTAGAACATCAATAAATCGTAATCCATTGGACCGGTCATTTTATACGAATTAACGAGGATTTTGAATTAGCGGGATTAAAATGCGAAGAAAATGGCTTCAAGGGACCGACCGCTTATACGAATTATCGAAATTTTCAATTTATCGAGGTACGAATTATCAGTATGCTACTGTATAAATTGGTCAAAAATTAAATGAGAAATTCCCTCTGTAAAATACAAGAGTTACAAGAATTTGTTTACTTCATAAGCCAAAACAAATATGTGAACATCGGTTCATTACTTTTCGAGTTAGGGTTTTCAACATTGCAATTTCGAGAAAAATGCGTTGAAATGTTTATTTTACATTCAAACCACACAATAATCTTAACTTTCAGCTCTCATATCATATGAAATTTTGTTCCGATCGAATTGAAGTTTCACCACTTTTACTTAAAAACAACTAAGAAAGTAGACATACCCTCAGCCTTTGTGAACTGAAACGTCCATCTATTGACAATATTGAATCTATGGATTACGGATTTTGTGGCCCTTTTTGGAAGTTGCCGACAAAAATATATTTGGTTTTAAGTTCAAAAGTGTTGCGGAGGATTTACTTGAAGGAATGGACCGACATAGTCCATTTTGGAGCTGGATCTTATTTTGGGAGTCATTCCTTTTGATAGGTATTGCAACCAACAGTCATTTCAGTTGGTCTGAAAACATGGACTTGCCCACGAAAAACCTAATATCGAGTGTTTTTACAGTTTTCTCAGGATGTATGGACTTGTCCCTGAAAAAGCGTGTACCGTCGTAATGGGAGCGAATAAAAGTTGTTACAACAAATATCAAAGCGATTCGATAGCAGGTCTTAAACTGATTTTTTACCGAACTTTTTTGATATATATAGCCGATTATAGAACCTTATCTACGTCTCGTAGAAATAAAATGATGTGTAAAGTATGGACCGAATCGGTTACTACCTTCGAGAGTTATCGTGTGCACAATTTTAGTGAAAATTGTTAAACTTTTGTAGGGGAGGTTCGAGTATCTAAAGGAGTGGACCGATATGGCTCATTTTCGATTTTAAACTAAGTTCGGACAAAATATTACGACCCAATCTGCAGTTCCGTTCGAGAGTTATCGTGTGCTCCAACCACTACACTTGGTGCCATATGGGTATTTTTACAACTTCGGGCTATTTTCTGAGGAAGTATGGACTTGCCGTTGATAAGATTTGTATTGCAGTAATGGGGGCAGCAAATACAAGTTGTTACAACAAAACTCAAAGCGATTCGAGAGCAGGTCCTAAACTGAACTTTTCCGAAATTTTGGGTCAGAGGCACCCGAACGAATGGACCGATAGAGTCCATATTGGAACCTCCTCTATGTCTGGTAGAAATTTCACGGTGTGTAAAATATGGACAAATCGGTTACTACCTTTAAGAGTTATCGTTCGCACAATTTTTCCGAACATTTTCGAACTTTTGTGGGGTAGGTACCTGAAGGAGTGGAAAGATATGGGCAATCTTCGAACTTAAACTAAGTTTGGACAAAATATTACGAAGACCAAATTTCCCCGTATGAAAGTGTATATACCCTAGTTAGCATAAATGCTGAGGGTATAATATATTAATTTTGTACTATGAGTTTGTTTTAAAATCTGAGGGGCTATACCAAATCATTGACATATACCAAACATTTTTAGTGACCAAACTTCCTCATAAAGGACTCTAAATATTAAATTATGTTAAACTAAGTTTGGAAAAAAATGTTGAAAAAGTTTTAGAGTTATCTTGCACAATAGCCATTTTAGTATGTGCCAGCAAGGTTTTGGAGCTTTTGGGCCATTATCTCAGGAAGTATTGACTTACTCCAGAACAAAATTGTACCGTTGTAAATGAGGCCGCTAGAACAACCCACAGAAAAAAAGAATTAAAACCTAAAATTCGGGAAAAGTGAAACTTTTTCGGAATTTTGCGTGGGAGGTACCCGAAGGAGTGGACATATTCTAACCTGATATATGACTGGATTAAATAATACGATGGATATCCAAAGTCTGCACCAATCAGAAACTCCCTGTGAGAATTATCTCACGGATTTGCCATTTTGGGTTTTGTCGTCAGGGTTTCACGGAGGAGGTATGGACTTGCACAAGAAAAAAATTATACCGTCGTAAAAGGAGCCACAAAGACAACCTACTGAAAAAATTTTCAAAACGAGCCCAGAGGAGCTCTTAAAATTCACTTTATCCGTATTTAGTGTGGGAGGTACCCGAAGGAGTGGATCGATATAGTCCATATTCGAGCCTGGTATATATCAGGAAGGAATAGTACGATGTGCAAAATTTGGACCAAATCAATTGCTCCCTTCAAGAGTTATCGTTCACACCATTTTACAAAAAATTTTGAACTTTTTTGGGGGAAGTACCCGCAGGAGAGGACCGATATGGCCATCTTCGAACTTAAACTAAGTTTGGACAAAATATTACGATATCCTAAATTTGGTTCGCATCGGTTGATCAGAGTTATCGTGCGCACCAGCCAAAAATCTAAAATTTGCAATCAAGTAGGAGAAAAAATTAGGCCCGAAAAATACGATTTTCAGAAAATTGTTCGCACAAAATTTTCGTATTTGGATACAGATTTCTGTGAAGCTGTGTAGGTTACATTCACGACACATATATCAAATAACTCACAATCGCGAGTTCTACAATCCCATATACGACATTTTGAAAAACCTGTTTGCGAAAGAAAGTTTCAAAAAACTCTTAAAATCTGGCTTCAAAATGTCAGCACCATTTAATGGTAGACGCAGATAAAATTTTGAAAAATTATACATTGGTGAGATGATCCTTATTTAGTTGGCTTCTACTTTTACTTTGACAGGAAAATCGTGAAAAGTGTGGTTTAATCACAAATCGAGGCAAAACAAAAAAATACATTTTTAGCTATTTTTATACCCTTAGCATTTATGCTAACGAGGGTATATTCACTTTCATACGGGCAAAATGTGCCTCTTCGAAATAATGTTTGGACGAAATGTGTTTCAGCCAATTTGGAGTTGATTTAGCTATGTCCGTCTGTCTGTTTGCCTGGCTGAAGCGCACGATAACTCTCGAACGGATCAACCGATTCGGTCCTAAATTTGGCTTTCGTAATATTTTGCCCAAACTTAGTTCAAGTTCGAAGATGGGTTATATCGGTCCACTCCTTCCAATACCTCCCCCCACAACAGTTTGAAAATGTTCGGAAAATTTGTGGACACGATAACTCTTGAAGGGAGTAACCGATTTGGCCCATACTTTGTACATCGTGAAATTTCTACCAGACTTAGATCAGATTCCAATATGGACTTAATAGGTCCACTCCTTCGGGTACATCCCACACAAAATTTCGGAAAAGTTAAGTTTAGGACCTGCTCTCGAATCACTTTGATTTTTCTTGAAGCGATTTGCATTCTCTGCCTCCATTACGACGGTAATTTTTTCAGGGGCAAGTCCATATTTCTTGGGAAAACATCCCAAACCCTATGTCACCATATGTGGCGGCCACGATAACTCTCGAACTGTTCTACTGATTTGGTCCAACATTTCGTCTTCGTCATATTTTATCCAAACTTAGTTTCATGGAGCAATACCGGACCACAACTTCCGGTACTTCTCCCCCAATAAAAAGTCACTAAAATGCTAGGACGATATCACTTGAACTGGTCAACCAATTTGGTCCAAACTTTGGTTCTCCTAATATTTTGTCAAAATTTGGTTTAACTTCTAAAATGGCTAATATCGGTCCTGCCTAAGGGTACCTCCCCCGCAAAAGTTCAACATTTGTTTCTTAGTGCAGTTAATTCCTAATACACATTTTTGTCGGCAAGTTCATATGTTCAAAAAGGGCCACAAAATTCTGAAGAGACCCTAAATACATTCGATCTGCCCGTAGATAAAAGTTTCACTTCACATTGGCTGAGGGTATATCTCTGTCGTCAAAGCCGAATTTTTCTCCAAACATTTCACCTGGGCGTTGATGATGACTCTGTCAGTCAATCAATCAGTTTATACAGACGAATCCGAAATTTCTTGCAACTAGATTTCAACACTACAATTTTGCATATTAATTCCGAACTATTCAAACCATCACAGTTTTAAGATCCCAATGTATAAAACAAATGAGTACCAACATCTTAAGCTTTCAATAAATTTAAAAACAAATCTTCTAAAATATAACACATAATCTTACAAAGATTTCCTTCAATCTCCTAAATCCCAACGAAAAATTTGTTTTGAACGAAGATAAAAGAAAAACAAAGAACAATTCTCCCTTTCTGAAAAACTCTTTGGAGTAAATTGATACAACTAACTTTGCAATTTACTGTCAGTTTCAAAGCGGAAAATAAGAACACGCATTAAACTTTCAAAGCTGATCCCCTAACATTTTCATTTCACAGACAAATGTGGAAGAATGAATGTCACGAATTGCTACCAAATTGTCATCGTTGTGCGTTGTTGTTTCTTTATTTTAGATTTTTCTTTTGTTTTGGAAAAGAATATTATTGTTTGGCTTTTATAAAGTCGGCAGCAGTTGTTGGTTTCAAAGCAGCTACTCCAATAATGCCACTGACATGCAATATCACATTGCAAATGCTCAGCGTCATCGTTGCTGTTTTTCATAGTTTTTAATAAATATTTGGCTTAGAAGGCGTAAATGCAACATCTGCAACAACAGAAGTTGCGGCTGCTGCTGCTACGAACTCCAGGAGTTGTTAAAGTCATTGACGTTGTCGGTTGGTGGGTTGGTTGATGAGTTTGTGTCGCCTCATCGCTGGCTGTTGTTTATGCTTTGTCATGATGAATATAAACGTCATGTCGCTCATCTCATTGCTGCAACAATTGTTGCAATTTTTTATGAAGATTTCATTTTTTTATTTTTTTGGGTTTTCGTGTCAGTGTTGTTGTTTTTTCTTCTTTTTTGCATCTTCTGAGAAATGACATGCGATTATTTGGAACCCCATGTTTTGTTATGCTTTGTTGATTTTGCCAAAGTTTTGAATAAAGGAACAGAAATCTGTTTACTTGCAGATGAGCAAGCGGCGGATATACAGATGCTACTCAACTACATAAGTAAAGTTGATTGAAGTTCATTTACGAAAATATGGCCAATTTGTTTAAAAGGAAAAGAGAAATTGGTATGATGTCTCAATGCAAAAGATAGTTTTAATAGTTCAGATTCAAATATGTTCATTTATTTGTTTCATACAACTCAATAAATAATAATTTGAATTTGAATTAAGTACAGATGGCGTTATAGCATATAAACCAATACTAAATGGTATTATAGCACATAAACCAATATCAAAAACATTTAGGAATTTTCGTAGCATCCCAAGGGTCATTTCAATGATAAATTAAAAAGTGCTTTGAAAAATTCCTCCTAAAAGGATAACCAAAATTGTAAAAGGGTCTTAATATTGAACTTTACATTATAACGCCATCTATACCTTAATTCCAAATTAAAATTTGAAGACTCAGATTTATGAGTTTACTTTCAGGCGGAATATTTAATTTCTAACAAATACCTGATAACTGGATGCTTGCAAGCTGGTGGTATACGAAATATGTTTATAGAGATATTAGGTTAGATTTTGAATTTCAGATTTATAATTTATTATACAAATTAAACAACTATACGAGATTTATTTCATACAACTTGATAAATAATATTTTGAAGTGTAGATGGCGTTATATCTTCTAAACCAATATCGAATGGTGCTATAGCATATAAAGCAATATCAAAAACATTTAGGAATTTTCGTAGCATCCCATGTGTCGTTTCGATGATCAATTAAAAAGTTCTTGGAAAATTCCTCTTAAAAGGATAACCAAACTTGCAAAAGGGTCTTAATATAGCACTTTACATTATAACGTCATCTATACCTCAAATCCAAATTAAAATGTCAAGACTTTCAAGACTCTGATTTATGAGTATACATTCAGGCGGAATATTTAATTTCTAACAAATACCTGATAACTGGATCCTTGCAAGCTGGTGGTTCATATACCAGGTAGGTTTATGGAGACATCAGGTTGGATTTTAAATTTCAGATTTATCCTTTGTCATAAGACTCAAACCACTATACGAGATTTATTTTAAGTAAAGAAATAATTTTTGGTTATTTAGTTCGACTTTTTTTGATTATTTTAAATATATTAATGTCCAATTTTACGAAAAACCTGGGCAAAACTCTAAAATTGAGTGGATTTTGACCTAACCTTCGGTTCTTATGTTGTTCGGGTCCTTCATCTTGAATGGATCCAAGCTGTTGTAAAATCATTTTCTTTTTCCATTTATAATATTCGACTCGGTATACAATTTGAATTTTCACAGCATTCTCAAACTTCATTTTCCCCAGAAAAATAAATAAACTCAAAATAAAATCTCTAAAAGATTTTCACCATCTTAAACAGAAAACGCTTTGCATAAATAGTTTGCCTAACGCTGATTTTGCTTCAACGATTTTCAAATATGATTTATCTTTCTGGCGTTGCCACGAATGTTGGTGGTGGTGGCTTGAATGGATAAATTACTTGGTTTACAGCGCCTCAACTTGAATGGCTAAAGGCATTCATTAGCCATCTCCCTTTGTATTATCCTATAACAATGCAATGCGAGTAGCATCAGCAATGGCAGATGACAGTCGTCGGAGTAAAACTTCCTGATGATGCTAGTTTACAATTCGCTTCCTACAGTATTAACATAAATTGTCTGGGATTGGTGGCGGGAAGACAACATAAGACACTGCAGATAACCCTTCCAACAATAGCAAATCCATAGCCATGTAATGTAGAAATTGTTAGTTAAGGTTGTTTCAAAAAAAAAAAAACAACAAATATCGAAGACGACAATAAGAAAATAAGTCATTTATAAAGGCGAAATTGGTAGGCTCTTCATCGAAAGCAGTTTTGTCGGGTGATAAATGTAGTTCGTTCCTTTGCAGATAATCAACAAGTCTTTTCACAGAGGACGAAAAGGTCTACTCATGAAAGACCAATAGATATTCTACTAGAAGACCAAGATGTCTTGTCATAGATGACCAATAGGTCTTCTCATAGAAGGCAAATATATCTTCTTATAGAAGGCCAACATGTCTTCTCATAGAAGACCTATGGGGCTTCTCAGAGACGACCAATGGTACTTTTCACAAACGACCAATAGGTCTTCTCATTGGTTCAGTGGTAAATTGCACACCGCTGAAGATTTTGAAGAACTACGTGTAGCTCTGAATAACTATCCAAAAGTTTTGGGGCGACAAACAATTTGAAGTTCTTGCCAAACCAAATTTTAAGAAGATGTGTATGCAGAATAGCACCAAAATAATATTATTTAATCAAATATTATTATTTAAAAAGAAACTATAGACTTAAGAGATCAATATGTATCCCAAGTATCATAAAAATGAATTCAGAAGTAAGCCAATACTTTAATTTTTGTAACGATTCAAATGAATTTAAATAAATGGCAATTTAAAAAGTAAAAGTAAAAACTATCCAAAAGCTCGCAAAAGCTTGAAGACC
This sequence comes from Musca autumnalis, assembly GCF_047663935.1. Lineage (NCBI taxonomy): Eukaryota > Metazoa > Arthropoda > Insecta > Diptera > Muscidae > Musca > Musca autumnalis. The sequence continues at coordinate 198,639,435 of NW_027411755.1, forward strand.
CACTGGAAAAAAATCAATCTCTAATCAGCATTGAACAATCTCCCAACTGAGATTCATCCTTTGAATATACAACGTCAATATTTAACTTCCTTGTGTGTTTGATGATCCTATGTAAAGTTACATACATATATGTGGTTCTAAAGATTCTGTCTAATTATACATTGCTTCCAGAGACTTCAAAAAAATTTACCAAAAAATATAAATAAAAATGTTAAAATCATTTTGTGGGAGAGGTTTTTTTCTATCGAATCACTTTATATGTAAGATGTTATCTAGAGTTGGGTAATCTAGTTCCTTGAACTAGTTCCAAAACGTATGAGTAACATCACGAAATATAACGTGTGATATTAAGTATACGCAGTTTGTTCAAAGAAAAAATGTGGGCCATTGGAACTGCGAAGTTAACTACATAGTTCCATATAGTTCCTTTGGCGCAACTCTAATGTTATCTAATCTTAAACAAAAACTCATGAAAATATGATACATATTAGCGTATACATAAATTATTCATTACGCTATCCTCTTCTGGTGGCAAACAGAATATACATACTTTTGGTTTATGTCTACGCTAAGCTAAACCATTGTCAGTGCTGTTTTGGAGCATTGGCAGCACTAATAGTTGCGCACATTCCTGTTTCCTATCTACTTACATACACTTACTGTACCGGTATTATAGGAGATTTGCCTAAATGTGACTCTATGTTGACAAATCTTACTAAAGAGGTTTGATGTATCTTTCATTTACTAGAACGCTGAAAGAGTAACGAAGCAGATACCTATCAGGAAAAATTTTGAAAATTTTGTAAGAAGAGTTTGAAGCCTGTTCACGAAATTTTTGAATTAGCGAAAGAAGTTAGAAGGGATTTCTGGTTACGGGAAATGTACGAAAGGATGAATAAACAGCAGTGAATGTGCACAATAACAATCGAATGTCCAAATCGATTTCTTCGAGACATATATTAGGTTCGAATATGGATTAAATCGGTGAACTCCTTCGTGTACCTCCCACACAAAATTAAAAATATCCGATTTCACCGAAACTTTGAACATACTAAAATTACTTCCAGACATACATACATATATCAAGTACCAAGAGGTTCTTCGGATACTTCCTTCACAAAAGTTAAACATAAATGCAGTTTAAGCGTCGTTCGAGGATCGACTGGACATTTTGACCAATGGTACTCCTTTACATTCTATTCTATTTTTATATCGGTCCATTCTATCTGGTATCTTCTCCACTTTTGCACTTTTATCGAAGTCAAATTTATGAGCACAACATAAGCATTTATTCGCAACGCCCACAATCGTGAAGTTATGTACCTCAAATTCGAAATACTTGTCGAAAAGTTTATGCGTCCAAAAAAGCACACCGAATTCTGAAACTCGCTGACTACACAATCTTAGGAAACAAATGTTGGTTTGTATTCGATCTGTCTATAGATAAAAGTCTCAACTCACACAAGCTGAGGTTATATCTCTGCCGGCGAACCCGACTGATACTTTTTTTGCTTGTTTTCCAGAAAACAATAATTATGAATTTTCATAAGTTTGCCTCCGCTGTTCGGACAGAAATGATTCATCTTTGGGCATATTCCTTGGAAAGTTTTTAATGCCATCGAGTCCATAAACATCTACTCGTACAATTAAAATAGAAATAAGTCGGAACAATAAAAATTTGGGGTATCAGATGAAGTTTTTTCGACTTAACCTATTTTGTCAAGACTTAGCTAAAATTTTGCCGAGCTTTTTTGAGAGATATTCAGGGCAATCCCCCCCCTCGGAATTTTTCTGCACGGAAAATAATTTTAAAAATTGAAATTCTTTCAAAATCAATTTTTTAAAACTTGGAAAACTATTAGAATCACCTAATTATGGAATATTGTCGCCGAATCGACAAAAATATTCCCTTCTTCGATATAAATATGGAAATTAAAAAAAAATTAAAATTGGAGAAAATGATTATCCTGATTGCATAAAGAGTACTGCGATTAGGATTCGGAGACTATGAGTCGTAGTTTGTATCGCCCGACTCCTGATAAAAATGTTTTCTTTTTTTATACCCTCCACCATAGGATGGGGGTATATTAAGTTCGTCACTACGTTTGTAACTACTCGAAATAATAATTGTAGACCCCACAAACTATATATATATTCTTGATCAGCGTGCAATTCTACATCGATATAGCCATGTCCGTCCGTCTGTCCGTTTGTGGAAATCACTCTAGCGTCCGAACGGATTGACGTAGGTGGATGAAATTTTGGGAAAATCTATTACATGTACCTAGGACTTTTGGTATTGAAAGCGGGCTATGTAGGTCCACGCTTTCGTATAGCCCCCATAGGACGATATCTCCCGACTTTCGGTATTTTGAAGGTTTTGGCCTCATTATCACACCGAGATGGCTAAATTTTGTATTAAGTCTTCGTTGGGGGTTTAAAACTTTCCCCCAGAAATTTGTAGGTATAGGTCCACGCCATCATATAGCCCCCATAGAACGGTACCTTCCGATTTTCGGTATTTTAAAGGTTGTGGCCACATTAATCCACCGAAATGGTTGAAATTTGTGGTGAAGGGTATAAAAAGTTCGGCCCGACCGAACTTAACGCCTTTCCTACTTGTTCTTCATTTAATTTTCTATACCTCCTTTTAAAATAGTAAAGTTTTGGTGTTCTTGTGACATAAAAGAATATTATTTTCTCACAATAGCTGGATATACAAGCAGTTTTGAAAAAGGGTCCGTAGATAACTTTCGATTGGAAATATTCGATACGAGTCTAATCTGCACTTGCGGATTAGAGGTAATCATTTTTTAGGTATTTATTTCAATTAATTAATAATGGGTATACAATTAGCATTAAAAGGTATTTGGTTTAACGGTTTATATCCTCCACCACATTAAAACACTTTAAACATATGTCCATATGTTCGTCATATTCGCGAATGCAATCCCTGTATTCAAACGTGGATCTATTTTTACCACCTTCTGCAACAAGGTTCTCCCACCAAAAAAATATTTCCAGAATCCATATTACTGACGGTATTTTTAAAAATTATGCTAATAGCTTCAAAATACTGAAAATTTAAATTTATATTACCAATTCTCAGCGGGAATTAGAACCCAAAATGCCAAATAAGAGCTAATGTGGTTAAAATTTCCGGGATACACCAAAACTTAAACCTATATGGATAATATTCATTTGAATTTTTTTTAGTTATTGCGTCAATTCTGTTGGAGAATTTGGTTAAAAACTTCAAAATACCGGGTTGAACATTAGTATGGGTACTATACCGAGCGTGGTAGTCGGATATGGTTCATTTTCAATTCTAAACATCCAAGGACTAGTACCTAAAATTTGTGAACTCTCCCAATTGAATTTATATACTTTGTGTCAAAATATACCGAAAAACCTTTAAGTAACGCCACACAACATTTTAACTTTCAAGATTTTTTCACTACACGAAGAAACATATATGTTAGAAATATGTTTGGATCCAAACAAATATTTGTTTGGGATTGATTGCAAACAAATATACAGTTTGGATCCAAACATAATTTGTTTGTGTCCAAACAAATATATGTTTGCAACATTTTGTAACATATCTCAATTTAATATGTTGGGGTACCAACATATTTTTTATGTTAGAACATATTTTTTATGGGTGGAGAGGATTTTGGTCAAAGAGAAAAACAACAAGGCTCACGCAGCTGCGGAATGCTGGTTTATTCCAATGTGAGTGTCGTGAGCGTAAATTTACTCTCGCTCACAACTGGTGGTGAGCGAAAACAAATTTACGCTCAAGACACTCACAATGCCTCACACTGATTTATTCCCTAAATTTTCATCGGTCTCATCGCCTCACCACCACATTGACAATGTATCAACAAACCACACACACAACAACTACCTCTGTCGCAACAATTGTTGTTAGTTAACTGACAAACCGACAAATCAAACAACAACCCAGCAAAATGTTCGATGCCAAAGATGACATTCAATCATGGGTGCAAGTGATCTAGCATGTCATCTTTTTAGCATCTTCATCGATGAATTTTATATGAGCGTGGACCCCAAAAGATGACGTTCTTTTCTGGATCCTAAGCATGTCATTTTAACCAATGCGTTGACATGTCATTTCCACCAATGCTTTGGCATGTCATTTCCACCAATGATTTGACATGTCATTTTCACCAATGCTTTGACACGTCATTTTCACCCATGCTTTGACATGTCATTTTAACCAATGCTTTGGCATGTCATTTTCACCAACCCCTTGGCATGAAATTTTCATGTCTTGTTTGGAAAATGGAAATGCTGTATTGAAATATGGTTTTCATGAAAAACAAAACTCTTTATTAATTCAAACGAATTCATGAAATAGCTACAATTAATTTATCAGTTTAGTTTTTCAAAAGCTTACATCCAAAATTGCAATGTAATCACCACCGCTGCAACGCAAAAGATTACTTCCTCCGTTCTCCGCAACTGATATTCTTTCATCTTACAAAAGGTTTTTTCAATTATCTTCCCATCACCAGTTCAGATTTCAACATGGACTCCAAATGCACTCCTTTAAGTATGTATTTTTATTTCGTAAATTACTTTTATTTTATAACAACATTTTGGTAATTTATACTCTTTTGTTTAGTGACGGAAATATGTAGGGATCTACAACCCGGCTTGCTTTAGGGATCTCTAAGAACAAAATGTAACGAAGGGAGGAGAGACTTTTTATGGAAAATACCATTTATGCTTAATTAATTTATTTTTAATTGTTTCTTTCCAAAAGTAGTTTCTTCTTTATTTTCAGATTCTTGTTCCTTTTCGTTTCGGACTTTTTTTTCAAATTCCAAGAAGCGAGATTTGATTGATTTCATTCTATGTCAGATTTAGAACAGACAAGGGAACTTTTAAAATAGCAATGTGTGCAGTCCGATTCGATTTTTAGCTCGATGGTTGGGACTTCATATAATACCAATTGTTTAGAAGTTTTAGTTGTTTGATATGCAGGAAATGTAAGACAACATCACGACGACAGTTCTAACAACTTTGGTCTGTTCCAGAAACTGCAAGAATCTACTTATTTTTACTACGATAACAATTTTTCCTTTACGTTATCGGAAAAAATAGTAAAAATTAGTAGATTTTTGCAGTACTGGAACATACCAAAATGAAAATAAACAGGTGTGTAAATAAAAACACAAACATCATCTCTATTGGATCGATGGAATGGGTACAAATGCTGATGAAAAGATCGGATATTTCACGACTTCCTTTGCATTGGTTCAAATGCTAATGAAAAGATCGGATCTTTCACGACTTCCTTTGAACCAATGCAAAAGATGACATGAAATCACGTCATCGCAAAGAACCCCTTCCGTCAAATTTTGCTGGGAACAGTGCGTTTGGTGTCGAAAAAACAAAGTTCGTATAGTCAAATACTTCGCAACTACAAATTTGTAATTTCTGTAATATAAATGCAACATCTAATATCTCAACCTAGCGCTGATAGACTCAACATGTATGTACATATGTATAATTCATATTGTTATACTATGCTTACAATACGATAACAACTACATTGAAAATCTTTAGAAGAAACGGTAAGTTACAATATTACAAAATACAAGAATTAATAAATAACAAGTGAGCAAAGGCTATAGTCGGGACGGGGCCGACCATGTGATACCCTACACCACTACTCCTGTGCATAAGGTTTTCACTGGTAAACATTTCTTTTAGGGAATATAATCCGACTACCACGAAAAATAATATGCCTCTTTCTCTCTGGGACCCCCATAAGCAATCAAACTTTCGTGACCATCCGATCAAAATTACGACCTGTAGCTTGATTGCAAAAAATGGAAGAATTGGATGAATTACCGATTATTGTGGTATCTCCCTTGTTTGACCACCTTCGCCAACCTGCTTTACGCCAATATAAAGGTAATATTTTCTTCTTCAACTGACAGGTTTTTGCCGTTGGAATACCCCTACTAAAAGCCAATATATTCACAAAGAATAAAACTTTGAATTTGTCTCCAAATGAGTTTTTGCCCATTCCGACCCCTAAATATTATCCTAAATCAGTAGGCTTCTTCCTCTGTGAGACCCCGATTAACCCCTAAAATTTCGTGACGATCCGATCAAAATTGCAACCTGTGGCGTGATTACAAAATAATCGGAAAATGGGATGCATTATCGACTATTGTCATATCTCTGCTTTTTGACCACCTACGACAACCTAATTTACATCGCTGGAAAGGTGATATTTTCTACTTTCCTTGCCAGGTTTTGCTTTTTATATACCTCTTAAAGAGACAGATATATTGGCTTTGAAATAAAACGTAGACCTTTCTCTAAATAAGTGTTTGCCCATTCCGACCCCTGAATATTATCCGACCATCATCAAAATCAATAGGCTTCTTTCCCTTTGGGACCCCCATTAACCCCCAAAATTTCGTGACGATCCGATCAAAATTGCGACCTGTAACGTGATTACAAAAAAATCGGAAAATGGGATGCATTATCGACTATTGCCATATCTCTGCTATTTGACCACCTACGACAACGAACTTTACATCGTTGTAAAGGTGATTTTTTCTACTTTCCTGGCCAGGTTTTGCTTTTGATATACCTCTTAAAGAAACAGAGATATTGGCTTTGAAATAAAATGTTGACTTTTCTCCAAATAAGTGTTTGCCCATTCCGACCCCTAAATATTATCGGACCATCACCAAAATCAATAGGCTTCTTCATCTGTGAGACCCCCATTAACCCTCAAATTTTCGTGACGATCCGATCAAAATTGCGACCTGTAGCGTGATTTTCAAAAAAATAGAAAAATGGGATGTATTACCGACTATTGCGATATCTCCGTTATTTGGTTACCTACGCCGACCTAGTTTGCATCATTGTAAAGACGGGATCTTCTACTTTCATAGTCAGGCTTTGCTTTTGGAAAATTTGCAACCAAAGCTGTGATATTCGTCAATATAATTAAAATCGCAAAAATTAAAATTGGGGTTTTATTTGCTACTATTGTGATATCTTCGTTGTTTGATCTTCTACGAGCACCAACTTTACATCATTAGAAAGGTGATATTTTCTACTTTCATTGTCAGGTTTTGCTTTTGGTATACCCCATATAGAAGCTGAGATATTCGCTTTGGAAAAAAACGTTGTCTTTTTATCCACCTAAGTTTTTTGCCCTTTCCGACCCCTAAATATTATCCGACCATCACCAAAATCAATAGGCTTCTTCCCCTCCGGGATCCTCATCAACACCAAAAATTTGGTGACGATCCGATCAAAATTGCGACCTGTAGCGTGATTACAAGGTTTAGATGGACAGACGGACAGACGGACGGACGGACTGACGGACGGACACACATAGCCAGATCGACTCAGCTCGTCGAAACATTCATTTTGGTATTTATAAGTATGGGTCTACGACCATTATTTCGATGCGTTACAAACTTTTTGGCCAAAACCAACTTATAATACCCTCCCCACATAGTGGTGTAGGGTATAAAAAGCAGCAAAATTTGTCTCTGCTTTGTCTGGTGGTGTGTGGTGGTTGTTAGTCAATAAAAACAAAAACTCGCCAAATTTGTTTTTTTTTTAATCTCTCAGAAATACCAGTATTTTTTTGCTTTATGAAATGCGTTGTTATGTTTGGGACTGCTTGCAAACAAATTGATGTTTGCTGCAAAATATGTTTGGGACATATGTTAGAGAGGCCATTTTTTTCTCTGTGTACATACATATTTGCCTCGATAATGGTACGAATGTTCCAAAAACCCCCGCCCATGTTGTATTCCTGCAATATAAGAAGATTATGTTTTTATACCCTCAGCATTTATGCTAACGAGGGTATATACACTTTCATACGGGCAAAATGTGCATTACCGAAATAATGGTTTTAAGACCCCAAGCATGTATTGACGAAATGTGTTTCAGACAATTTGGAGTTGATTTAGCCATGTCCGTCCGTCTGTCTGTCTGGAGCGCACGATAACTCTCGAACGGATCAACCGAAACATAGATTAAATTCGAAGATGGGTTATATCGGTCCACTCCTTCCTGTATCTCCCCCACAAAAGTTCGGAAATGTTCGAAAGATTTGTGCGCACGATAACTCTTGAAGGAAGCAACCGATTTGGTGCATACTTTGCACATCGTGAAATTTCTACCAGACTTAGATGAGGTTCCCATATGGACTCAATCGGTCCACTCCTTTGGGTACCTCCCACACAAAATTTCGGAAAAGTTCAGTTTAGGACCTGCTCTCGAATCTTTGATTTTTGTTGTTGCAACTTGTATTCACTGCCCCCCATACGACGGTGTACGTTTCATCAGGGGCAAGTCCATACTTCCTGAGAAAATAGCCTGAAAGTTACAAAAAAAACCCTATGACACCGTATGTAGTGGTTGGAGCGCAAGATAACTCTCGAACGGATCTGACGATTCGTTCCAAAATGTGGCTTTCGTAATGTTTTTTGAAAATATAGTTTAAGTTGAATATAAGCCATATCGGTAAACTCCTTCAGGTACCTCCCCCACAAAAGTTCAAAAATGTTCGTTCCAAAATGTGGCTTTCGTAATGTTTTGTGAAAATATAGTTTAAGTTGAATATAAGCCATATCGGTAAACTCCTTCAGGTACCTCCCCCACAAAAGTTCAAAAATGTTCGGAAAAATTGTGCGCACGATAACTATTGATGGGAGTGACCGATTTAGTCCATATTTTACACATCTTAATATATCTACCAGATATAGATCATGTTCAAATATGGACTATATTTGTCCACTCCTTCGGGTACCTCCCACACAAAATTTTGGATAAATTCACTTTAAGACCTGCTCTCGAATCACTTTGATTTTTGTTGAAGCAACTTCCGTTCTCTACCTCAATGACGGCAGTAAAAGTTTTTTCAGGGGCAAGTCCATACTTCTTGAAAGACTTTCGGGCTGAAAGTTGTAAAAAACCCCTATCGCACCATGCGTAGTGGTTGGAGAGCTCAAAACGAATACTGCGTTCGTCCACACTTTGGATACTGTAATATTTCTTCGAATATTAGATGAAATTCGAAGGTGGTGCTTATAGGTCCACTCCTTCCGGTACCTCCCGCACAAAAGTTCGAAAATATTCGCTAAAATGGTACGCGCGATTTCTCATAGACGTAGCAACCGATTTGGTCCAAACTGTGGATCTCTAAATATCGTCGAAACTTAGTTTATGTTCAAATTTAGGCCCTATCTGTCCAATCCTTGTGGTACCACGCACATAAATGTTCAACATTTATGTGTGGTTCGAGGATCCTTTGGACATTTTTACCGAAGGTTTTTCTAGTGGCCCTGTTTACAGCGATATTATGTTTTTCGTAGGCTAGTGTGATAAAAAAGCCCTATCTATCGATATCTCCGCAAATTTTGAGCTTTAATCCTATCCGTACTTTTGTCAGTTCATGCTACCAAAATTTTTAAAAACCCCCTAAATACATAAGTTTTTTTTTTTGGAAAAACAGTATTTCAATCCACACAGGCAGAGGGTATATCTCTGTCGGCAAAGCCGACTGATACTTTTTTACTTGTTTCTTCGTACTTTATGTGGACTGTATTGATTGGGTCTGCCGGTGGAATAATTAGGCCCACTGTTTATAATACCTAACCCACAAGCACGTAATAATTTACGCTTGAGACTTCAAAAAAAAGTATTTCGTCACCTGCGAAAATGCTATTTATTTGTTCAAAGTTCACTTAGGTCTGTCCACCACTCCTGTTATTGTTTTGCACAGTCATAGGCTGTTCTCATAGAAGACCATTAAGTCGTCTCATCGAAGACTATTTATTAGTTGTGCATAAGAGCCCTTTTGACCCGCCGTATACTGAAAACTCAATAAACTACAATGACTTCCTTTTATTGTTGGCAATAAAGAACGTGGCAAACTTCTTCCTACTAGCTAATGAGTTGAGAGTCAAAGGCGATTTCAATGGTCGGCATCTGTTATATTGATGTTGGTCACTTGATTATGGCTTTTCCATTTAATAGAGTTCGTTCCTTTAGCACAACAGAACATGAAAATGCATTGCATTCATTGTAACTTCCCTATGCAAAACACGCTTTAAGTAGATTTCGCTATTTAGGTCAACTTCAATTGATTAGCCGCCACTGATTTGTTAGAATGCAAATCAAAAATAATTTTTTTTATAATAATTTTCCTCGAAATTTCCAAACAAAATTTGAAATTGAGTTTCAAAAAATCACATTCTATTGTATTGCCTTGCAAGGGATCATGGAATTGTTAGTTCTGATTACTTTTGTTGGCATTTCAAAAATATGTCAGTTGCATGTTAACAATGTGTCCATCAATTAGTCTAACTGTACAACAGCTGACATATCAAAATTGCCAGAGAATATATGTATGTATATACCCAGCAAACCAAATGTTGGATGCCCGACACATCTGAACAATTTCAGAAGCAAAATCGTTCAGATTTCGTTCCGATTTCTATGCGATTTTTCGTAGGGGAATTCGTGTAGATTTCGTTCTAATTTCGGAGAGAATGTCGGAAGTAAATTTCGCATCGAATGTACCAATGTTTTTCTTCCGATTTCGTTACGAATTCGGATCGATATGCCGGAAACAAGTTTCCCTTCGCACAACAACCACCTTTTGGGGTTGGTTTCCTTTTAGTTTGTTGTCGAAAAACAAAATGGTTGGTTATAAAATTCGCATATACAATTTTTAAATATTTAAATATAAAGGCAGCAATATAACATTGGTGGCGTTTTTATTGGGATAGCTGATACAATTTTGTTGTGTGAGGTTGCCAAAGAAAAACTTTTCATTTGAAGTTTTTTCTTTGTTCACCTTTATACTTCGAACTGACGATTTATGTTTAGGTATAAAAAGTTTTTCGTTGAAGAAGTTATTGAAAAATAACTTCGGTGGAGAATATCCACAAGAAAGAATCAAGGGAACTGATGAGATCCTGTGGCGAGGATCGAAACAAAAAATTCGCCTTCTGAATATCAGAAGGATTTTCTTTCGATTTCGTTCCGAATTCTAACCGAACTCGATCCGATTTCGCTGCGACATTTCGTTCCGAAATTATGCCAACCACTTCATACAACTTTCGTTAAGATATCGTTACGATTTCGGATCGGACATCGGACGTAGCGTCCGAATTTTGTTCCGATTTCGTTACGATGTCGGTACGATTGGTTTGCTGGGTACATACATATGTATGTATGTTCATAAGTTCATGTACATTCATGTATTTATGTGTGTAGGTACAAGAATATGCATTGTGTTCATGAACTACATTTTAATTAAAAACTAACAATATTTTGTTATTCTAAAATTACGACTTTTTGGCATGACTTCAATTTTAAAATATTACCCAAATTTTGAATATTAAAAATTCAGTAAGCGTATGTAAATATACACTGATGTTAATTTGTTGAAAATGTGTAATTATTTGATTCTTAATTAATATTAAAAATTGTATAACTCACCTAGAAGTTAGTTTTTAATGGATTACAGAAACATTCACCAAGGGCAGCTAAGGATCTGAAAAAAAAAATAAAAATGAATTTATTTCAAAATCCAAGGAAACTATCAAATATCAAAATGAAACGATTTTGATCTTAAAGATAAAATTTGTTGTTTTTATGTGTTCACAATTTTTGTTTTGTTTTGTATATGAAATAGCTACAACTGTTTGCAAGATATGAACCGCACAAAATAATTCCTTTGGACATCATGGTCGCAAACTTTTAGTACCCATAACAGCAAAAGTGGATGAGATAGGGAAAACCGGTTTTAAAAACTGAAGACGTGGTTTGATGGATTTGATATGATCATAATTTAATTCTTTGAGAGAAGAACCACAACTGTACTTCCGAGAGCAAATTAAAGATCCTAGCTGTTTAAAAGCTACAAGCCTCACAAATTGGGTCCTTATGACATCAAGGCCTCAAGTTTTAGGGACCAATAGCCGCGTAAGTGTACGTGATGGGGAAAAACGCCAGGATACGTGCCTTATTTGTAGTATTCTATCAGTCACCAAGTGGTTAATAATCATCGACATAAAACTTAAACTCATCTTCCTTCTCTGCGGATGGTCAAACATTGACCCACAGTGGCATCCAAAAATTATACGAAATATAAACATTCAATCATTTATATACACCAATTGCTTCTTAATTGAAATCAAATTTTTTTGTTTTGTTCTTTTTTTTTTGTGGGGGATATGTGAATGTTTTGGACAACTAACCTCAAATGTTTCACAAATTAAAATTGGTTAGTTCTCACACACACACACACTCGACACAATATTTCTAGTAATAGATTTCATACACATGCCATAAATAATTTGTGGAACCATACAAAACAAACCACATACACACATTTATTATTATTTAATAAATTTATGCAGAAATTTTCAATTTGCTGTTTTGGCTGCTTCACCAGGAGACAGTGGGTACAAAGAAAATAAAAAATAATTCAAAAATAATACAGACATTTATGAACGGTACAAAAATATCTTGGGGATAAGAGATGCCAAGAAATGGTCCAGGCCAACAAAGCTCAGAACTTGCCTTACGCACTCTTTTATCTCATGTGGACACAGACCTCCCAATGGTGTCACCTAGGGAACTACATCTAAAATCCGTTAAAAACATGTGCCTCGTGCTCACTCATAAGAACGATAAAAAAAACTGAACGTCAGTTTAGTAGCCCTCTCCTACAAAAATATATTTCTTCATCTGTTATCATGGACTTCTTGTGGAGCATAGGACCTCAACCATACTTTTATAACGAAATCTGTTGCGTTATGCTTGGCTGACGCCATTCCATAAATATTCTGCTGCTTGTAGTTCTGCGTCGACCTACCTTCTCTTCGATTTAGCTGGTGTACCAACATTCCGGCCTTCCAGCCTTAACTGTGGCGGCGATGATTAGGTAGACCCACAAGAAGCCTTTTTTGAATTTTAAGAAATATTTTTAAATAAACTTGGTTTTTTCAAAATTATTTTTTGTTAGTCATGGATTTTGCAAAAATATTTTTTAATTATTTTTCAAAAATATATTTTTAATAAACGTGGATTTTAAAAAATATTTTTTAATACACGTTGATATTTTAAAAATATTTCTAATAAAATTGGATATTTTAAAAGTATTTTTTCATAAACATGCATATTTTTAAAGTTTTTTTTTTATAAACGTGGATATTTTTTGATAACCGAAGATTTTATTAAAAATATTTTATTTAATAAACGTGGATTTTTTATAAATATTTTATTTAATAAACGTGGATTTCTTAAATTTTTTTTATAACCTAAAATTTTTTTAATAAATATTTTTTTGATAACCTAAGATTTTTTTAAAAATATTTTATTTAATAAACTTGGATTTATTAAAAATATTTTTTTGATAACCTAAGATTTTTTTAAAAATATTTTATTTAATACACGTAGATTTTTTAAAAATATTTTTTTATAATCTAAGATTTTTTTAAAATATTTTAGTTAATAAACGTGGATGTTTTAAAAATATATTTTTGATAACCTAAGATTTTTTAAAAATATTTTATCCAATAAACGTGAATATTTTAAAAATATGATAACCTAAGATTTTTTAAAAAATATTTTTTTATAAACGTCTTTAAAAATATTTTTTTGATAGCATTAGATTTTTTTTTTTTAATTTTTTATGGAATACTTTTTAATAAACGTGGATTTTTTAAAAATATTTTTTAATCAACGCGGACTTTTTAAAAATATTTTTTAATCAACGCGGACTTTTTAAAAATATTTTTTAATCAACGCGGACTTTTTAAAAATATTTTTAATAACCTTGGATTTTTTAATAACCATGGATTTTTTAAAAATATTCCTTGAATTTTTTAGAAATATTTTTTATAGCCTTGGATTTTTAAGAATATATTATATATAAGCTTGGATTTTTTAAAAACGTTTTCTTAAAAATCACAGATTTTTTTTTAAATATTGTTTTATTAAACGTGGATTTTTAATATATTAATTTTTTATAAACGTGGATTTTTCATTTTTTTTAAACACGTGGTTTTTTTTTAATTAACGATATTTTTTAACGTTTTATATTTTTTAATTTTATTTTTAATTTTTTTAATACACGAGGATTTTTTATTATTTTTTAATAAACATTGATTTTTTTTAAATATTTTGTTTTTAATAAATATGGAATTTTTAAAAAATATTTTTTAACAAACTTGGATATTTTAAGAAATATATTTTCTTAAATTTTTTTTAATAAACATTTTAAAAATTTTTCAAAAATATTTTTTTAATAAAAGTGGATTTTTCAAAATTATTTTTATTAGACATGGATTTTTCAAAAATATATTTCTAATAAACGTGATGTTTTTCAAAAGTATTTTTTAATAAACGTGGATATTTTAAAAATATTTTTTTAGACACGTTGATTTTTTATTTATTTTTTAATGCACGTGGATTTTTAAAACTATGTTTTTAAAAACCTTATATTTTTAAACTATTTTTTTAATAAAGGAGGACTTTTTCAAAATATTTTTTTAATGAACATGGATTTTTCAAAAATATTTTTTAATAAACGTGAATTTTTTAAATACAGCTTTTTTATAAAAGATGATATTTTTAAAAATATTTTTTTACTAAACGAGAATTTTTTTAAAATATTTTTTAATAAACCCGGAATTTTTTTAAAACATTTTTTTGAATAAAGGTGTATTGTTTTAAAAATATTTTTTAATTAAAGGGGATTTTTTAATATTGTTTTTAATAAATATTTTTTAATATTGTTTTTAATAAATATGGAATTTTTAAAAAAATATTTTTAAACAAAATTGGATATTTTAAGAAATATATTTTCTTAAAATTTTTTTTAATAAACATTTTAAAAATTTTTCAAAAATATTTTTTTAATAAAAGTGGATTTTTCAAAATTATTTTTATTAGACATGGATTTTTCAAAAATATATTTCTAATAAACGTGATTTTTTTTCAAAAGTATTTTTTAATAAACGTGGATATTTTAAAAATATTTTTTAAGACACGTTGATATTTTATTTATTTTTTAATGCACGTGGATTTTTAAAACTATGTTTTTAAAAACCTTATATTTTTAAACTATTTTTTTAATAAAGGAGGACTTTTTCAAAATATTTTTTTAATAAACATGGATTTTTCAAAAATATTTTTTAATAAACGTGATTTTTTTAAATACAGCTTTTTAATAAACGATGATATTTTTAAAAATATTTTTTTACTAAACGAGAATTTTTTAAAATATTTTTTAATAAACCAGGAATTTTTTTAAAACATTTTTTTGAATAAACGGGGATTGTTTTAAAAATATTTTTTTATTAAAGGGGATTTTTTAATATTGTTTCAATAAATGTGGATTTTAAAAAAAATATATTTTTTGAATAAACATGGGTTTTTAAAAATATTTTTTGATTAAACGTGGATTTTTAAAAATATTTTTTGAATAAGCGTGACTTTTTTATATCTCTTAATAAACGTGATTTTTCAAGAATATTTTTATACCCTCAGCATTTATGCTAACGAAATAATGGTTTTAGACCCCAAGTATGTTTGGACAAAATGTGTTTCAGACAATTTGGAGTCGATTGAGCCATGTCCGTCCGTCTGTCTGTCTGGCTGGCTGGTGCGCACGATAACTCTCGAACAGATGAACCAATTTGGTCCAAAATTTGGCTTTCGTAATATTTTGTTCAAACTTAGTTTAAGTTGGAAGATGGGTTATATCGGTCCACTCCTTCCGGTACCTCCCCCACAAAAGTTCGAAAATGTTCGGAAAATTTGTAGGTACGATAACTCTTGAAGGAAGCAACCGATGTGGTCCATAATTTGCAACTCGTGAAATGTCTACCAGACTTAGATGAGGTTCCAATATGGACTCAATCGGTCCACTCCTTCGGGTACCTCCAACACACAATTTTGGATAAGTTCAGTTTAGGACCTGCTCTCGAACCGCTTTGATTTTTGTTTCAGCAACTTGTATTCACTGCCCCCCCCCCCCTATATGACGGTGTAACTTTAATCAGGGGCAAGTCCACACTTCCTGATAAATAGCCTGAAAGTTGCAAAAAAAACCCCTATGACACCGTGTGAGGTGGTTGGAGCGCACGATAACTCTCGAACGGATCAACCGATTCGATCCAAAATTTGGCTTTCGTAATATTTGGTCCAAACTTAGTTAAAGTTCGAAGATAAGCCATATCGGTCCACTCCTTCACGTACCTCCCCCACAAAAGTTCAAAAATGTTCGGAAAGATTGTTCGTACGGTAACTCTTGAAGGGAGTGGCCGAATTGGTCCATACTTTACACATCCTTATATATCTACCAGAAGGGAGTGGCCGAATTGGTCCATACTTTACACATCCTAATATATCTACCAGAAGGGAGTGGCCGAATTGGTCCATACTTTACACATCCTAATATATCTACCAGATATAGATCAGGTTAAAATATGGACTATATTTGTCCACTCCATCCGGTATCTCCCACACAAAATTTCGGATAAGTTCACTTTAAGACCTGATATCGAATCACTTTGATTTTTGTTGAAGCAACTTGCATTCGCTGCCTCAATTACGATGGTAAAATTTTTTTCAGGGGCAAGTCCATACTTCTTGGGCAAACAGCCCGAAGGGTGCAAAAACCCCCTATTGCACCATATGTAGTGGCTGGAGATTCACTTTCATAATGGTCAATGTCGATCCATTCCTTTAAGTATCTCCTCCGCAAAACGTTTGATCTTTAATCCTCATCAAAATTTTTGTCGGTTGATTCATCCAAAATTTTTAAAACCCCCCTACAAACGCTTTTGGGAAAAAAATTTTCAATATAAACAGGCTGAGGGTATATCTCAGTCGGCAAAGCTGACTGATACTTTTTTACTTGTTTTAAAAATATTTTTTAAAAAACGTGGATTGTTTTAAAAATATTTTCTTGATAACCTAAGATTTTTTTAAATATTTATTAAAAACATTGTTTTTTTAAAAAATATTTTTTTGATGATCTAAGTATTTTTTAATTTCTTTATAATAGACGTGGATTTTTTAAAAATATTTTTTTGATAACCTAAGATTTTTTAAAAATATTTTTTTAATAACCATGGATTTTTTAGAATTATTTGTTGATAGTCTCAGATGTTTTTAAAAGTATTTTTTTAATAAACGTGGATTTTTTAAGAATATTTTTTTGATAACCTACGACTTTTTAAATAAATTTCTTTTATAAACGTGGATTTCTTAAATTTATTTTTTTTTAATAAAAGTAAATTTTTTAAAAATATTTTTTTAATAAACGTGGATTCCCTAAAATTGGTTTTTTTTTGAATAAACGTGAATTTTTTAAAAAAATTTTAATAAACTTGGATTTTTTTAGAATTGTTTTTTTTTTTTAAATAATTTTTTTTTGTTTTTTTTATTTTCAGAATAGTCTGGCTTAATCCCATTGTTGTTGTTTTAATATTTTAAAACAACTATTTTATTAGTGGGAAAAAAATATTTTTTTTTAAATATTCTCTTAAAAATATTTTTTTAATAAATGTGGATTTTTTAATTTTATTTTTTAATATTTTTTTAATAAGCGTGGATTTTTTCAAAATATTTTTTAATAAACGTAAATTTTTGTAAAATATTTTTTTTTAATAAACGTAAATTTTTTTAAAATATTTTTTAATAAACTAGGATTTTTTAAAATTGTTTGTTTTTTAATAAAAATATTTTTTTAAATATTCTTTTAAAAATATTTTTTTTAATAAAAGTGGATTTTTAATTGTTTTTTAAATATTTTTTTTAATAAACGTGGATTTTTTCAAAATATTTTTTAATAAACGTTAATTTTTTTAAAATATTTTTTTTCATTAAACGTGGATTTTTCAAAATTATGTTTTTAACAAACGTAAATTTTTTAAAAATATTTTTTTCTTAAAGATGATTTGCTTAAAAATGTCGTTTACTAAACATGGGTTTTTCAACATTATTTTTCATTAGTCACGGACTTTTCAAAAATATTTTTTTAATAAAAGTGGATTTTTCAAAATAATTTTTATTAATCATGGATTTTTCAAAAATGTATTTTTAATAAACGTAGAATTTTAAAAATATGTTTTAATAAACGTGGATATTTTAAAAAAAAATTTTAATAAACCTTGATTTTTTAAAACTATTTTTTAAAAAATGTGGAATTTTTAAAATTATTTTTTTTTAAAACGTGGATTTTTAAGACTATTTTTTTAAAAAACGTGGATTTTTTAAAACAATTTTTTTAATAACAATAATTTTTTTCGAAATATTTTTTAATAACCTTGAATTTGTAAAAATATTTTTTCTAGTAAACGATAATTTTTTAAAAATATTATATATTTTCTAATAAGCGAGTAATTTTTTTTTTAAATTTTTTTAATGAACGTGAATTTTTAAAAATATTTTTTTAATAAACGTGGATTTTTTGAAAATATTTTAAAATCAACAAGGATTTTTTAAAAATATTTTTTAACTAACGTGGATTTTTAAAACTATTTTAAAATCAACAAGGATTTTTTAAAAATATTTTTTAAGTAACGTGGATTTTTTAAAATATATATTATTTAAATAAAAGTGTTTTTTTTTAAATATTTGTTGAATAAACGTGGACTTTTTAAAAATATGGTTTGAATAAGCCTGGATTTTTTAAAAATATTTTTTGAAAACGCGTGGATTTTTTTAAAAATATTTTTTGAATAAGCGTGAATTTTTTAATATCTTTTAATAAAATTGGATTTTTTTAATAACTTTTAATAAACTTGGATTTTTAATATCTTTTAATAAACGAGAATTTTTCAAAAATATTTTTTTAAATAAACTTGGATTTTTTAATATTTTTTAATAAACGTGGAATTTTTCAAAAATATTTTTTAATAAACGTTTATTTTTCAAAAATATTTTTTAAATAAACTTGGATTTTTTAATATCTTTCAATAAACGTGGATTTTTTAACAATATTTTCTAAATAAACTCTGATTTTTTAATTTTTTTTTAATAAACATGGATTTTTAACAATATTTTTTAATAAACGTGGACTTTTAAAAAATATTGTTAAAAAAACGTTGACTATTTAAAAATAGTTAAACAAGACGCTGATTTTTTAAATAACGTTGATTTTTTTTAAAAATATTTGTTATTTAACTTTGATTTTTTAAAAATATTTCCTTGATATACGTCGATTTTTTAAAAAGTATTTTTTTAATAAACGTGAATTTTTTAACATTTTTTATATTTTTAAAAAATATTGTTAAAAAACGGTGACTTTTTAAAAATATTTAAAAAATATGCTGATTTTTTAAAAATATTTAAAAAACGCTGATTTGTAAAAGGAATTTTAAGAAACGTTGAATTTTTAAAATATTTTTTATTTATCTTTGATTTTTTAAAAAAATTTCTTTGATAAACGCCGATTTTTTAAACAATATTTTTTTAATAAAAGTGAATTTTTTAAAAGTATTTTTTACAAATATTTCTTTTTCAAAAACGTTGATTTAAACTTAGAGTTTTTAAAAAAATAGTTTTTATAAACGTGTATTGTTTAAATATATTTTCTAATAAACCTAATTTTCATTATTACATTTTTGTTCTTTTTAATAGATTTTTTTTTTTTCAATTAGAAAAATAACATACTACAGTTTTAGCTTTATTTTGTTATAACCAGTACATCTATAATTGACATAAAAGCTTTCATTGTATTGAATAAATTAATAAGTAATAAAATTCGTAACTCCATAACATAATGCAGAACCGCTATGGCGACACATCTCAAAATTATATTATTAAATTTATAATAGAATTCCTTTCAATGATATTTATTTATTCGAAAATTATTATATTCGAAAAATATTAAAGAGTTAAAAAAGCAACGATACTGTTCCACATTTTTAGATTTTCCAAAAACAAATGCTAATTAAATATTTTTTTTTTAAATTAATAAATCAACATTTCTATAAAAGGTCATTGTTTTTTTTTCCAAAATTTATTGTTTATTTACAAGAGAAATTTCCAAAAACCAAACAACATCGAATTTCACACCATCAACATATGTGACCGCAAAATTTTCCACCAAAAAATATGTTTTCTTTATTATTATTCTTATTGTCTTTTTTGTTGCTGTTGAATTAATGAGCGTTTTTTCGGGCATTGTTGATGCGAAGATAAACTAAATACAACCATAAAATTCTCATCCAAACCATAGAAAGAAGAAATAAAACAAAAACAGCTTGACACCCATAAAGCTGCGATTGTATGAATGAAATTATGGACATACCGCCGCATCAGGTACACCGCACCTTAATCTGCAATTCAGGGGCAGCATTTCATTTCTAAGCCATTTCCAGATGCCATTCACACACAAAAAAATAGAGAAGATGAAAGAAAAATAAAACACCGTCTAGAAAAATAAAAAAACCAAGACAAGACAACTTTAATGTAGTGAAAGTATTTCGTCAACATCAATGGAGTCGCACAGAAGAAAAAATAAAATAAAAACAAATGCCACCACAATAAAACCAAAAGACCATCATAAAATAATGGCCATCATCAGCAGTGTCAGTGGAAGCGATATCTTCCAAATGACATTCATTCTCCAAATCCCAAGAAGATCTTTGACTCCATGAGGAAAAATATTACTTCTCAGGGAAATTAAAAACAATATGAACAAATTAAAAATGTTCAAGGCTAGGAATTGCTACTGAGGATGGTTGTTATGTATTTTTTTATAAAATTAGTCTTTTTGGCAAAATTGTCTCAAAAATAGTCAAAATTTTCCAAAAAAAAAATTTACCAAAGCTAACAACTGACCACAATTTCATCGTGTACATAATTTGGTTCACGTGGTTCATAATGTTGAAATTTTCCTCTGACTCTGTGTGAAAATCCCAATTATTCCATCCTGAATAAAAACTTATTTATTTAAATTATTGTTTATCAATTATTCCGAATTGGAGTTTCCAACATATATCATAACTTGACTCATATCCAATGAAATAAATCACAAACTACTTCACACGTTCTGCTTTATTTTTCTTTATTTCAGTTGTTATCAAAAGAAGCCCTTGAACTTTTTCATTTTATTTTTTATATTTTTTCTTACAGGCTATTATTTGAAAACAAATGCTGCTGTTGAGAGATTCTCCACGCCCCACAGAAAGAACGACACACGCTCAATCTCACACAACAGCCATTTAACAAATTATGGGAGGTATTTATGGTATATTTTTCACATCAAAAATCTTTTTAAGTATTATAAGCAGAACTAAAAAGCATTTTAATGGTGGTCAATTTTGAACAATGAAAACAGTTGTTGTTAAAGAAATCTGAAGTACAAGACAGAATTGAAGTTGAATGACATTTGGCTTTGGTCATGACAAGACAATAAATTGTATACAATAACGTATGTGAATGGTATATGGTAATATTCAAAAAAGTTTTACAATCGTTGAAGTTGAGGTTCACCATTTAATAAGTCGCGAACTGTTAATATATTTTATAAAATATGAATACATTTATATATATTGAAGTGTTTTAGCTACGATCTCATAATATGGACCATAACAAATAATTTTCGTGGAAGCTGCGCTGGTGGTAATATAAAAAAATGGGAAAAATGTGTTGAAGTTTACAAGTTTTTTTGTGTTCTTTCTTGATTTCTGGCCAAACCACGGAAAATTCAAACCTATGCTCAAAGAAAGAACTAAAGAACACCCCTTAGGCAATATGGTTCTAGTGTATGACTTTTCGATATATACACTGTATCCCCCTAAAATCGATGCTGACATTTTGAAGTTTTGATTTCAGTGTTTTTCGAATTTTTCTTATAATTAGATGGTGCAACTAGATAATAATCGAAACTAGTTTATAGGATTGTAGAACTCGCGATTCCACGTCGTTCGATGTATATCTCTTAAGTGTGCTCCGTACAGCTTCCTAGTAAAAGAAGTCCAAAGGCGAAAATTTGGTCCGTAAATTTTCTGAAAAAACCTATTTTTTGGCTTTAAAATTTACAACTGTCGTACAGGTACCCCTGAACCCCGCGTGATTTTAGTTTTTTTACGTGCCGGATCTGATGAGCACTTCCGCGGTCAAATCCATCCACTAAAACGCCGGATATAGATACCTTGAAAGTAGGAAAATCTGCAAAAATATATTTTGACAATTCCGCGAATTGAACCGCGATTTTCTTTGATTATTTTTACATAAATGTAATCCTTTATACGCGATTATTATATTTGCCAAAAAGGTGTGTCACAAATTAAAAAGA
Organism: Musca autumnalis; assembly: GCF_047663935.1. Taxonomy (NCBI): domain Eukaryota; kingdom Metazoa; phylum Arthropoda; class Insecta; order Diptera; family Muscidae; genus Musca; species Musca autumnalis. The sequence goes on from NW_027411755.1 coordinate 198,661,786, forward strand.
TTCGGGAGTAATATCCCTATTTATCCCAAAATAGAATGTGGTGGCACATCCGCAGTTCTTGACGAATCTGTCTAAAATAATTTATATTGACGTATTTTTAATAGGGGGCATTGAAATCGGATGCACCTTATAATCATATGCACATCGCGTAATTTTTGCCCACTTGAAGGTTTTTTGAATAGTAAGATGCAACTGATGGCACACTTTGGCCGCTGAATGAAACATGGGAAAATCCATGCATATTGATAGACATGGACTCCCTGTATCCGAAAAGCACATGCACCCCAACTGATTTCAACGGATTCGCGAATTACACGCCTTTTAATTTTTGTGTTTTTTCTTTGGTTGTAATTTCAATATTACTCTCTACTTCTTATTTCTATAGCTTATCACAGAAAGCAAATATACTTTCACGATGACTAATTACTTTTCTTGTAGAAGTTTAAGCAAAATACTTCAGGATTTGGATCGAAATTTAGCGAAATAATAGAATAACTCCCAACATTTATTTTTCAAATTTTTCGTATTTAACCAAAAATATATTTTTGAAATAATTTCCAACAATAAGTTTCCGTTCTTTGTTGTTGCTGTAATATGCAAGTTATAAACGCGATCTTTATAATTTTGGTCTCACATTTTTCTAGGCGTTGTCTAGATTCTGTACGTATTTTTAAATTATTTTTTTAGAGATTTTTTGGACTTTGATTTAGAATAAATAAAATTTATTCCAAGATTTCTTCAATATTTTTTGATTTACCGCGAAAATAAAAATAAATTTAGGAACTATTTTAGCATCTACGGATAGATATCACATTCTGCTAACGATTCATATATACATGTTCTTATTACAACTCAATAGGAATTTTTAAATATTTTTTCTTTACAAGAGAGTAAAACCGCATTTAACTTTTGAGTGCAGCATCCAATTTTGTGAACGCGAACAGATTTGAAACCAGGATTTTTTTCTTAACCCATGTACCAAAAATGGCGGATGTGCTCGCCAAAAAAGTTTTTAATTTGTTTTCTATGTAATTGTAAAGGAAATTTGAAATTTACCATATATACGAGTACAATAAAAAAATAATATAATAAATAAACAGTAAAAAATCCATTTAATTTTAAAATAAAAAACACACAACAATAAAACAAACATTGCAATGAAATCCATCACAAGACAAAGACTGCACTACATACAAATCTCTTAGATAAACCACAGAAACAAATTCAATTCTATGTTTTTCTTTCTAACAATTGTTATAAAAACATTTTTTTAACAATTTATTTTATTATTATTATTTTTTTTTTTTTTTTTTGTTTTGTAAGATTTAATATTTGATAAACATTTTAGAGTTAGTTCGTTCGTTCATGAATAAACTAGTTCAAAGGAACGGAATCATGCCCACTTTATTCATTTGTATCGTTCATATAGTTTATCCTGTTCATTTAGTTGCTCTCGTGCATGTGGCTCTTCTATTTTATTAGGTTGAACGAGTGAATATAGATCCTTCGCCCATTTTGCTTCACTTTTCGCTCCATCTCCCTCTAACTTTAAAAATGAGAGATGCCATAAGCTCGGTTCTGGTACTTTTTAATAGAAAAACTAGCAAAAGAGCGATCTATAAAAATTAGTTCCACAAACGAATTTGTTCAAAAAGTACTGAAGCGTACGTAAAAAAAACCAAAACCAGAAATCGTGTTGCTACTATTTACTCGACCAAATTTTTCGTTTAAAAAGTACGTTTAAACCATTTCTGGTTTTTGAATTACAGGAAGGTTTTTTTAATTAAAAAAGGCAAAAATAGTAAAAACCATCTGGTTCTGTTCGAGTTACCGACAAAAATTGGTCAAATTAAAATGGTTTTAATTTCGGGAATTAGCGCAAATTTTTGGTGAGTTAACAACCAAAATAAAGCTGTCACTAAGTTCTACTGATAGCTACAGTGTTGTCAACTTTTATTGATACTTTTCATTCATAATTTTGCGTTTTAATTTTACCGATTTTTGTCGGTAACTCAAAAAATGAGTTATAGAATTCCACTACTGGAACAAATTTCAAATTCAGAAATAACAAATATTTTTTTCTATAGTGATTTTATATACGACACATTTATTTTCATAGACTATTGAAGATGAGAAGATGAAGCGTGAACGAGAAGCACAAGAAAATGATAGACTGAAAAGTAATATTAAACTCAAGTATGCCTAAGAACGAAATGAATGACCTGGTTCATTTTGGTGAACGGAATGAAAAAGATCGATCCGTTCAATGAACGAGATTGCACAGCACTAACACATTTACACTAAATATGAGATACTTTCTACACTGCTCCTAATATGAACACTATCTTCTCTAGGTCATTGCAAATTGAATCAACAAACCCGCAGTTTACAGTTTACAAATAACAGGATAATGAGTTGTTTAGTTCACGAACAAATTAGATCAATTGAACGATTCATTGAAAAGAGCGCATGAAGTGGATCAGTCATTATAGTTCACTGAACTAAAATCTGTGAGTAGCCGAAGATTAAGGAAGAAATTATTAACGAACGAGCGATTGACAACATAATTCAGCATGTAATTCACGTATGCATGAGGTGACTCCGCACAGTGGTTCTGAATCGTTTTTCCTGGTCAAAATTCTGTAACTTTTGAACTAATAGAGATATTTCAACGATCACATTCGGTTGCAGAGGAATTCGAGGTCAAATTTAAAGCCTCTGCCGAAGGCGAAACGTGCGTGTCACATTGTGGTGGGTGTGTGGGTTCGAATCGTCGTCTTTCCTTTTTTCACTTGCATTATGATCATTAAGCTCCATTCCAACGAGAAATTGATTAAAAATTAATACTAAAAATGATCTTCGTCTAAAAAGGCAAAATTTTCAAATAAATTAAAATGTTTTTATATTTTGTATCAAAATATGAGAATCTTGAGTTTTTATATGTTCTACTCTATTAAAATAAAATAAAAATTGGGGACCACCGTGGTGCAATGGTTAGCACGTCCGCCTTGCACTCAGAAGGTCTGCGGTTCTAATCCCAGGCCAAGCAACATCAAATTTTCAACAGTGGCAAAAATTCCCCCTCAGTAATGCTGGCGACATTTCCTGAGTATTTAAGCTATGAAAAACTTCTTTACAAGTGGTGTCGTTCGGACTCGGCAATAAAAAGTAGGTCCCATATCATTGAGCCAATATGAATCGGCGTGCACTCATTGATATGAGAGAAGTCTCCCCTGTCCCTTCAGGGATGTTGTGGGAACATATGTATGTATGTATGTACTCTATTAAAATAGGCTTGCTACTGTCTGCAGAAGCTCACACTCCAACCCCCAAAGCTTCAGTTATGATAGCATCCCGGACGACATTAGGGATAATGTATCGCTGATGGATGAGAAAGAAACTATGGACACCACCTCCAGTCAGGGTACTTCAAAACTAATTGTCAGAAATAATGCTGTGTCTGGGTGTATACACTCGAAAAAACCTTTAGTTTAGTTAGACAAAAAGTATTGGAGGAGGAAGTTTGTAGGGAGAATCATTCATCAAAAAGTCGAATAGTTTCCTGATACTCCGACCTCCCAAAATCAATCGGTTACCCCATCCACCTCAAAAGGAGAAGACGTAGTCGAAACTCTTCAGGCTGAGAACATCAGATCCTCCTCTCAATGCAAAAGATATTTCGGTGGAATATTGAGGCCACATCCTTTGAAAATCGGGAATCGGGATGTACTATTATATAGAAGCTATATTAAGGCGTGGACCTGTACCGATAAATTTTCAGGGGAAAGTTTTATACCCAAATGAAGACTAATTACCAAATTTCAGCCATTTCGGTGGAATATTGAGGCCACAACCTTCAAAATACAGGTAATTGGGACGTACCTTTCTATTTTAATGTGTTGAGCGGTACCGAAAAATTTCTGGAGGGAAGTTTTATATCCAAATGAAGACTAAATACCAAATTTCAGCCGTTTCGGTGGAATATTGAAGGCACAACACTCAAACTACCGCAAATCGGGATGTATCGTTCTATGGGGCTATATTAAAGCGTGGACCTTTACCGACAGCTTTCTGGGGGAAAGTTTTATACCTCAAATGAAGACAAAATACCAAATATCAACCATTTCGGTGGAATATTGAGGCCACAACCTTCAAAATTCCGGGAATCAGTACGTATCTTTCTATAGTGGCTATATTAAGGCGTGGACCTATACCGACAAATTTAGAGGGCAAACTTGAATACCCCCAACGAAGACTAAATACAAAATTTAAGCCATTTCTGGGGAATATTGTGGCCACAACCTTCAAAATTCCGAAAATCGGAATGTACCGTTTTATGGGGGGCTATATTAATGCGTGGACCTGTACCATATAATTTCTAGCGGAAAGTTTTATACCCCAAATGAAGACTAAATACCAAATTTCAACCATTTCAGTGGAATACTGAGGCCACATCCTTCGAAATATCGGGAATCGGGAGGCACAGTTCTATAGGGGCTATATTAAATCATGGACGTGTACTGATAAATATTCGGGGGGAATGTTTTATACCCCAAATGAAGACTAATTACCAAATTTTAGCCATTTTGGTGGCATATTCAGGAAACAACCTTCAAAACAAAAAAAAAGCCTCTCTAACTTATGTCCCAAACATATTTTGCAGCAAACATATGTTTGGCTCCTGCAAACAAATATATGTTTTGGTGCAAACAAATTATATGTTTGGGTGCAAACAAATATAAACACAAAAGCCACAAAAACAAACACATGCACCAGTAGGCGCTTTCTGAGAGCAAGGGAGCGTAAATTTCAATGTGAAACATATTGAAATGTATGCTCACTTGCTCTCAGTAAGCGCTCCCTGGCTATATCTAACATATACACACATTTATAAATGGTGGTGGTTTATTGAAAGGCATAGAAAAAAGCAAAAGCACAACAGACACATAGGTACATAAAAAGTCCAAAGAAATACAAAACAGAAAAAACTGAATGAAATAACTTATAAAAAGTCGCACTTTTAAAAAGATAAAAGTATATTGAAACATCGTTGAAGCTTCTCCTTAGTTGGGAAATAAAACACATTTTCTTCAAAGTTGAAATCATCAGCGGTAAATCGGCATCTGGAATCAAATGGAATATAATGCAAATGGGTACATTCATATTTCAAATATACATATGTATGTATGTATATGAAAAATGTATTGATGTAATTACCAATATTAAATGCGATTTCTCCCTTGTCCAATAAAATATTGTCACTATTATTCATTCAAAATAATAGGAGTGTCCATACACAAAAGCGAATGGTCCAAAAACATCGTTAAACTTCTACATTTTAAATTCTACCACCAAAGGACTTTTGCATCCATAAAAAACTTCAAAGCTATTGGATTTACTACTATCAACTAAAATATTTACAGTTTTGGTCGTAAACACAAATAAAAATATTTTTATTTTCCTTTTTCTTATACACTCCTATTTTTTTGAACAAAAATTTTGAAGACTATTTATAGTGTTGGTAGTGTTGGTGTAAACAGTATATAATCTGAAATAAATTGTCACATTTCTGTTAATGAATTTACAGTTGGTATTTCGACAATGTTCAACAAATACAAAATTGGCCAAAATGGAGAAGTTTAACCATGTTTTTGGACCTTTATCTCTTGTGTATGGGCACTCCTATTATTTTGAACACAGCTGTATATTCGAAGGAATACCCTCTAACACGTGAAAGGGAGTAATCAATATGATTCTCAGGTGGAGTATATCGGTGCACTTTTTCGGGCACTACATTCGGGAACTTGAGATGGGTACTCCTTGTAGTTCGGTTTACAAAAATTCCACTACTATCTACAGAAATATCTGATGTGACTGACTGACATTGCATATCGTAATATTTCTCTCAAATCAAGAAGTCTATGAAGTCTATACTTCTTAATCTAAAGATTCAATTGCTTTAAAAAATCCAATTGTGACCAACTAAAATAGCTGGTTGACATGATAGCTATCGAAATGAATGACTCCCTAAATTAGAACCAGTTCCAAGTACCTACCCCGCAAACGTCTGAAAATGTACGCTGGAAATTTCTATAGCCTTTATGTCACTTACGAAAATGCTATTTACTTTTAAAAATAAGGATCTGTTCACAAGGAATTTAGGTCAACCACACATGTTATTGTTTTCCTACACTCCACTATAATGTGAGTAAATCTTGCTGTTTTTTTAGAAAAATAAAAAAAATGAATAAACCTTCCAAGAAATAATCTTTGACCAAGAAAAAATTTTTGCACACATGCAATCGATGGGGATTTTAAGGACATTAATTCTAATGGCAAACCCTGGCTCTCCACCTTTGGGAATTTTAGCTATTTGCCCCTTTTACTCATGTTTACTTGGACTGGACTATGTATTGAACCGAATAGCGCAATAGGAGCGCTAATCCCCCACATCTACTTCGGGAGCGATTTTTTCTCAATACATTGTAACAATCACAACGCTATACGCTGCAATTGTTGATGCGCTTTCCCGCACCGCCGGCTCATAAAGTGCGTATTTCCTCGATCTTACCTTGGCGTCTGTTCACTACCATTAAATTGCGTGCTATGTGTGCGATTGCTGTTGCGGGGACTGCGGGAAGTCTGGCATTCTGATGACGACTATCATGCACTGGGTACTATGGTCTTATACCATGCACCACAATGTGGAAAGGGTATTACAAATCAAGGTGAGTCTGAACTAGCTTACACCTGGGAATTTTTCGCGATCAAAGTTCACACTTTTAGTTACTTTTTAGGTTTTCAGGATTTTGCGTGAATACGGCAAGTCCTATCAAAATGAGACTACCGAAAATGTGTAGCAGTGACAATTCTCTACATCATATTGTTATGTTCCATTTCGGTAGGACTGAAGCAAAATCCTGAAAACCTTAAATACACCTAAAAATGTAAACTTTATTGCGATTTATTTAAAAATACCTTCAGCGATTTTTATACCCTCAACATTTATGCTAACACTTTCATAGGGGCAAAATGCGCCTCATCGAAATAATGGTTTTAGACCCCACGTAAGTTTGGACGAAATCCGTTTCAGACAATTTGGAGTCGATTTAGCAATGTATGTCCGTCTGGCTGGCTGTTGCACACTATAACTCTCGAACGTATTAACCGATTTGGTCCAAAATTTGGCTTTCGTAATATTTTGTCCAAACTTAGTTTAACTTCGAAGATGGGCCACATCGGCCCACTCCGTCGGGCACCTCCCCCACATCGTAATATTTCTACCAGGAATAGATAAAGTTCGAATATGGACTGTATCGGTTCGCTCCTTCCGGTACCTCCAACACAAAATTTCGGAAAAGTGCAGTATAAGACCTCATCTCCAATCCTTTGGAATTTTGTTATAGCAACTTGTATTTGCTGCGCCCAATACGATGGTCTTTTCAACAAGTCCAAACTTCCTGAGAAAATGGCATGAAAGCTGTAAAAACCAGCTATGGCGCCATGTGTTGTGGTTGAAGCGCGTGGTAACTCTCGAACGGATGAATCGATTCGATCCAAAATTTGGCAATCTCAATATTTTGCTCAAAGTTAAATCAAGTTCTAAGATGGGCATTATCAGTCCACTCCTTTGGGTACCTCCCCCACAAAAGTTCAAAACTTTTCACTAAAATGGTGCGCACGATAACTCTGTAAGGCAGTAACCGATTTGATCCATACTTTGGACATCGTAATATTTCTACGAGACATAGATCCGGTTAAAATATGGACTATATATGTCAACTCCTTCGGATGCCTCCCACACAAAATTTCGGAAAAGTGAAGATTAGGACCTCTTCTCGAATTGTTTCGATTTTTCTTGCAACAGGTTGCACTCAAGGCCCCTGTTACGATGGTACAAGTTTTTTTCAGTGGCAAGTCCAGGCTTCTTGAGAAAATAACGCGAAAACTGTTAAAAACCCCTACGGCCAGCAAGTGTAGTGGCTGGTGCCCAGGACAATTATCGAACCGAATACTGGGTTGGTCCACATTTTGCATATCGTAATATTTGTTCGAACACTAGATGAAAATCGAAGATGGTGCTTATAGGTCCACTTCTTCCGTTACCTCCCCCACAAATGTTCGAAAATATTCCCTAAAATGGTAAGCGTAATATCTCATAAACGGTGCCACCGATTTGGTCCAAACTTTCAATCTAGAAATATTTTGTCCAAACTTAGTTTATGCTCAAAAGTGGGCCCTATCTGTCCATTCCTTAGGTACCATCCACACGAATTGTCAACATTTTTGTTTAAGTGCGGTTAGAGATATGTGCGAGAATCCTTTGGAAATTTTTTACGGAAGGTACTCCTAGTAACGCTGTTTACAGCGATATGATGTTTTTCGGTATGGACCGACATATTCCAAAATGGAATATGTCGGTCCATACCTTTAGGTAACTCCCCATGAACAACTTTTGAAATGTTATCCTAATCTGTTTCAGTATCCGCAAACACTTCCCCGATTGGGATGCATATACGGTTAATTTTAATAAGTATAAGAGTGCAATAAGAAAGCTTAGAAAATTTCTTGAGTCAGCTATAGTGAGTCCATAGAGGTTGGTTTAAGGATCCCAAATCCATAGGTAGGATTTTGCAGATCGATGGTACGGCGACTAATTCTTGACTAGAGACTCTGAACCTACTATCAGGGCAAAATTCCCCGTTTACATGAATATTGATGGTGACATCAAGCCATAATCACTCCCACACCGAGGAGAATGAACAGCTGATAGATAGAATTACAAACCTCCCAAGAATCGGATTAATGATATAATACTAGATATGCTTCAGAATATAGTCGGAGTCTGTGTTACAATGCTGGCGGAGATTTTTAAGACCTGTCTACGTTTCTGGTTCATATGGAAAGGGACCCAAATCTTCAAGGTGTTCTCCACTCGAGTCACAAACTACCTATATGCTATGGACCAATTAGTATTTCTTCCTTTCCATTGAATACAATGAAATTGAAGACAAACCGCCTTGCATGATGTGGTCGGACAGGTTGAAAAGAATATGGAAAATTCAAACTTTATTTTGGCGAACTTTCTCGATATAAAGGGGCCTTCAAAACAATGTAAGGCTTTAACCCATGCATAACGCTCTCAGCAACACTGACATTTCCCCCATCCTAGTGAAATGGATTGAAAAGCAGGATGGTCAATTTCTCCATAGAGAAATGAGCTGCGCTTATTGATATCAACGAATCTTCCAATAAAATGTTTCTAGGAAATAGTTTTTAGTCAGGTATTGTCCTGAAGGTGGTGTTCCCAGACCTTTTACATAACTCTATAACATTTCTTCGTAAGAAAAGTCATTGCGATCAATCTAAAATATATAATCATATGAACACATTACAGTACCCACAATGAAGTTTAATTGAGTTGTTCGGAGGTAAGGTTCGGGCCCTCAAGAATTTTATTATTGCAATTTTCCCTGTACTTGCCCTAACTCTATGCCACATTTCAAATGATCTCACAAAAAGATTGTCCAGTGGCAGTGGTCAACTCATTGCGGATATTTTCAAATTTATTCATAAGAATGGAATGTGGTGGCCAATGCCTAACCGGTTACAGGGAAAGGTAATAAATGTCGAAAAAACACACACCAAGCGAAATAAAACTATACAACTAACACTAAGAATCTTGATAATTATGATGATGGTGATGGTGATGATACTGATGATGCTGGTGGTGATGGTGGTCAAGACAACTCCAACTCAATGTGGTGGTTATGGCAACCACAATAGAAGATGATCTTTTATGGCGAAGGTTTGTTTTTTTTTCGTTATAAACAAATAATTTCTGCAAACTAACTTTGAACACCAAATATGGTGGAGCAAGAAGAGATACGCAACACAAGAATGGTAGGTGAACACAAAAAAAAAACTTAAAATGGTAGAAAAAGAAAGACCCAAAAAACCAGTTAGACAGGAGAGATTTTTTTGGTTTGGTTTTAACTCTACTAAAAACGAGTTATGGCTGGAAAGATTTAAGAAGTCAAATTAAAGAAACAACAACAAAAAACAGTTTGGAGTAATGCGTTAAAATTGAGTGACTTTTAGATTGAAATCATGGTTTTTGGCATCAGGAAATAAAATGAAACGAAAACAAGAATTATTCCTTTACCCTAACCGAGACAAAAAATGTCAAAGAAATGGCAAACAACATTGTTGGGAAGAAAGAAATGAAGTAACCAAAAAGCATGTCATAAACTTCGAACATCACAAAAATCTTGATTTAAACACGTTCCAGAGGAAAACTCACGTACATGTTTCATGTTTATTTGTTCCTTATTTTCTCTCGTTTTTTATTATCATTTGGAACCGAAAATTTTTGTTTTATTATTCCCGCTTTGCATCCCAAATGGAAATGATTTTCTTATTTTCTCTGGGACTTAAGACCCACTGGATGGGGGGAAATTGTTGTTGCAAACCATAAAATGCCAAATATTGAGAAAATGATGATGAAGAAGAAACGAAATAAGGAAATCCTTTTATTTCTTTTCAAATGAAATAATTTTCCTGGTGGGGAAAATCTCATGGCACTTGGTGACAATAAACATTTGAATCTTGGTTTTTATTTGTGAAAAGTGTGTAAACCTTTATTCTTAACACGTTCACCATTTTGCTATAAATTAAGGAATAAACGAGCAATAATATTTCCGTTTGTACACACTTTGTCACAATGTAAGGAGGTTATAATAAATTTTCTTTTACTACATAAGTTGAGACACTTTGGGTTGATAAGTTGGGACGCTAATTTTTTAGATATGGATCACAATTTAAGAATACAATATCCGAAAAGTTGTTGTAGTTGAAGCAACGAACAGTTTATTATGTACATTAAATGTTTTTGGTGTGACAAAGGGAAAGGTCGAGTCCTTATCGTGGCACCTCTTTCATCTCATTTGCATAGAATCCTGCCGGTGATGTCACCTTCTGAATTACCTTTAACCGTGAGTGAGTTAATGTATTCGGTGCAACAAGTTCTCCTATAAACAAGTAAAAAAGTATCAGTCGGCTTTGCCGACAAAGACAAGGACTGGGTACATAAGCAGCCTCGCCTGCTTGCCTTGCATTCCTGCTTCATTTCTGACATAATAAAAATAAAAGAATAAAGATGACCTAGCCAAATTCGAACTAGCTTGCCATTTTCTTCTTTATTCTTTTATTTTTATTATGTCAGAATTGAAGCAGAAAAGGAAGACAGGCAGGCGAGGCTGCTTATGTACCCAGGCCTGTATACCCTCAGCCTGTGTAAATTGAAACACATTTTTACCAAAAAAACTTATGTATTCAGGGGGTCTTCAGAATTTTGGACGTATGGACTTGCAGACAAAGATATGTATTAGGATACAATCTCAAAAGTTTTTCGGGGGAGGTACCTATAGGAATGGACATAGGGTGTCCAACAAACCGGGTTTTCCAAACAAAACGGGGTTCGGTTAAGTTTTCTATCTTCTGGGAACACAAAAATTCAATTAACGACCATTTAGGTAGAAACATCTTAAAAAAACCTTAAATAGTGGCTACGTCTATATGGGATGTTTACTTACTTAGCTGGCCCATTACAGAACATTTGTTGCATAGGCCGAACTAAGAAAACATATCCATTTCTCTCTATTTGTTGCTTCGCACTCTGGAATACCGCGCCTTTTCATCTCATCATCCACTTGTTTGCGCCATCTATTCCTTGGCCTGCCAATTCTGCGTGCACCGCCAAGCGGTCCGTATTTATACGCCTTTTTAGTGGGTTCATCATCGCTCTTTCTTATGATATGGCCTAGCCAACGCAATCGCTGCATCTCGATACGTTTAACAATATTGATGTCTTTGTATAGCAGATACAGCTCGTGGTTCATGCGACGTCGATATTCACCGTCACCGCAGATTGGTCCGTAGATCTTTCGAAGAATTTTTCTCCCAAACACACCAAGCACTGCCATGTCTGCTTGCGCAAGTACCCAGGCTTCGGAGCCATACATTAGCACGGGTAGTATTAGTGTTTTGTAGAGCGTTATTTTTGTTTGACGAGATGTGGTGTTGTTTTTAAACTGCTTTCTTAAACCAAAGTAGCATCTGTTGGCCAATACAATTCTTCTTTTTATCTCACAAGACCCACTTTAGCAGATTCTCCTTCGACCTTCATAAAGGTATCGGTTACTTCTTTTACTGATCGTCCCGTGATGTCTATATCATCAGCATAAGCAAGTAACATGTGGCTATTGGTGTAGATTGTGCCACTTCTTTTGACGTTTGCCTCTTGTATAACCTTTTCCAGCAGGATGTTGAAGAGATCACACGAAAGATTGTCTCCTTGTCTGAAACCTCTTTTGGTACCAAACTCTTCGGAGAGGTTCTTTCCTATTTTAACTGAGGACCTCGTGTCAGTTAAAGTCATTTTACAAAACCGGATGAGCTTTGCGGGGATACCAAATTCAGACATAGCTTGGAATACCTTTGAACGCAGCGGGCTGTCGAATGCAGCTTTATAATCGACACAAAGGTGGTAGGTGTCGATCTGCATCTCTTGGGTCTTCTCCAGGATTTGCTGCAGGGTAAATATCTGGTCAATGGTGGACTTGCCAGCCGCATTGGTATGGTCCAATTATTTCGTTGACCATAGGCTTTAGCCGTTCGCACAATATCCCTGACACGATCTTGTAGGCAATAGGGAGTAGACATATGCCCCTATAGTTAGAGCATACAGTTTTAATTCCCTTCTTGTAGACTGGGCACAGGATACTCAGGTTCCAATCGTCGGGTACTCGTTCTTCCTGCCAGATGGTGATAACTAGCTGATGAATACACCTTATCAGCGTGTCGCCTCCGGTTTTGAACAGCTCGGTAAGCCATCGGCTTCTGCTGCCTTATTATCCTTTAGCCGATTTATTGCTGTCCTTACCTCATTTTGGCCGGGTGGTATATGTTCAATACCATCTTCTCGGATTGGATCTGTAGTATCTTCATCGTCTTTGGATACCAACAGTTTGGAAAAGCGGTCTTTCCATAATCTTAGCACACTATCTGTATCAGTTACCAAAAATCGTCATATTCGGTTAACCGAAAAACCGGTTATTTGTGTCGGTTAACCGGGTTTAAAAATAGTATTATTTTTAATATCAGTTTAGTAACTGATCAGTTAGTTACTGATAATATCAGTTTGGTAACTGATAACAAAAATATTACTATTTTTACAACCGGTTAACCGACATAAATAACCGGTTTTTTCTGTTATCCGAAAATGACGATTTTGGCGAAACCCTGATTCGGTTTTGCAACTCAAAACTGGATAACCGGTTAACCGGCTTTCGGTTTTGGACACCCTAAATGGACCGACATAGTCCATTTTGGAACTGTGTCTTATTTTGGGAGTCATTACCCTCCATAGTACCATTAAATCAGGCAACATGAAATCGCTGTAAACAGGGCTACTAGGAGTACCTTCGGTAAAAATTTCCAACGGATTTTAGCACAGACCCTTAACCGAAATTAAAAAAAAAAACAAGTAAAAAAGTATCAGTCGGCTTTGCCGACAGAGATATACCCTCAGCCTGTGTATATTAAAACAATTTTTTACCAAAAAACGTAAGTATTTAGGCGGTTTTTAAAATTTTGGGAGTTAGAACTGACAAAAATGTTGATTAGGATTAAAGATCAAAAGTTTTACGGAGCAGATACTAAAAAGAATGGATCTCCAGCCACTACATATGGTACCATAGGGGGTTTTTACACCCTTCGGGCTGTTTGCTCAAGAAGTATGGACTTGCTCCTGAAGAAACATTTACCATCGTAATTGAGGCAGCGAATGCAAGTTGCTTCAACAAAAATCAAAGTGATTCCATATCAGGTCTTAAAGTGAACTTATCCGAAATTTTGTGTGGGATGTACCGGATGGAGTTGACAAATATAGTCCACATTTGAACCTGATCTATATTTGGTACATATATTAGGATGTGTAAAGTATGGACCAATTCGGCCACTCCCTTCAAGAATTACCGTACGAACAATTTTTCCTAACATTTTTTAACTTTTGTGGGAGAGGTACCTGAAGGAGTGGACCGATATGGCTTATCTTCGAACTTAAACTGTTTTTGGACAAAATATTACTAAGGCCAAATTTTGGATCGAATCGGCAAATTCCTTCGAGAGCTTTCTTGCGCTCCAACCACCTCACACGGTGTCGTAGGGGTTTGTTGCAACTTTCAGGCTATTTTCTCAGGAAGTATGGACTTGCCCCTGATGAAACTTGTACCGTCGTATTGGGGGCAGTAAATACAAGAAGCTAAAACAAAAATCAAAGCGATTCGAGAGATGACCCTAAACTGAACTTTTCCGAAATATCGTGTGGGAGGTACCCGAAGAAGTGGACCGATTGAGTCCATATTGAAACCTTATCTAAATCGGGTAGACATTTCACGATTTGCAAAGTATGGACCAAATAGGTTACTTCTTTCAAGAGTTATCGTACGTACACATTTTCCGAACATTTTCGAACTTTTGTGGGGGGGTACCGGAAGGAGTGGACCCATATAACCCATCTTCCCATCTTCGAACTTAAACTAAGTTTGGACAAAATATTACGAAAGCCAAATTTTGGATCGAATCGATTGATCCGTTCGAGAGTTGTCGTGCGCTCCAGCCAGCCAGACAGACGGACGGACATTGCTCAATCGACTTCAAATTGTCTAAAACACATTTCGTCCAAACATACTTGGGGTCTAAAACCATTATTTCGATGAGGCACATTCTGCCCGTATGAAAGTGTATATGGCGAAAAACAAAAATGTTTTACAATCGATGAATCCGAGTTTCACCCATTCAGAATTCGCGGAATGTTAGCATATTCTATACAGTATGATAAACATTCTTTAAAATGATGTGTTTTAGGAGGGATCCCATAATATCGACCATTAAAATTAATTTACGTGGAAGCTGTGTTGGCATCAATGTAGAAAAATAGGTAAAAATGGGTTGAAGCCAAGAAGTTTTTTTATGCTCCATTCCGATTTCTGGCTTAACCTTACATTTTATAGACATATGTCCAAAGAAAGACTCAAAGAATACTTCATGGGCAATATGATACTGGTGTATCATTTTTCGATATATCCACTACATCCACCTAAAATTGATGCTGACATTTTGAAGCCGGAATTTCGGGGTTTTTTGAATTTTTTTAATAATCCGGACGCGCAACAAGATAATATTCCAAACTCATAATAGGATTATAAAACTCGTGATTTTACGTCGTTTATGGCTTATCTCATGAGTGTGCTCCTTACAGCATCCTAGTAATTGGAGTCTAAAATCCAATATTTGATGTGTGATTTTTTTTTAAAAAACTTATTTTTAGCGTTTAAAATTTACAAGTGTCATTCAATTTCCTTTGTACCCCGCGTGAATTTAGTTTTTTTACGCGACGGATCTAATGAGCCCATCCGCGATCGAATCCATCCACTAAAACCTCGGATATAGATACCCTGAAAATAGGAAAATCAGCAAAAAATTATTTTGACAAATCCGCGTACCAAACCGCGATTTTCTTTAAATTTTTTTTACGTAAATGGAATCCTTTATACGCGATTACAATATTTGCGAAAACGCGTGTCATAAATTACAGAGATTCGCGAGTAATATAGGATTTTTACCAAAAATAGAAAGTGGAGGCACATCCGCGGTTCTTGAGGAATCTGATTGAAATATGTGTAGATAAACATATTTTTGATGGGTGCTACTGAAACCGGATGCGCATCAAAATCGTATGCAAATTGCGCGATTTTTACCCACTTTAATGTTTTTTGCATTGTGTGATGCAACTGGCGGCACACTTTGACCACAGAGTGAAACATCGAAGTATGCATAAATATTGAAAGAGATTGATTCGCTGTATCCAAAAACGGATGCGCATCAACTGATTTTAACTTATTCGCGAATAATAGGCTTTTTAATTTACACATTTTTTGAATGATTGTAATTTCAATATTACTCTTAATTTCCTATCCTTATAAGTTATCACAGTAAACAAATAAGCTTTCACGATGGTAAACCATATTTCTTGATGAAGTTTTAGTAGTACACATTAATTATTGTATGGGATTTTAGCGAAATAGTTGGAGAACTCCCAAATATTTTTTTTAATTTTTCGAATCAAACCAAAAAATATATTTGCAACAATATTTTTCAACAATAAGTTTTTCTCTTTTGTTGTTGCTATAATATGCAATTTATGTAACCAATCTCTATAAATTTGGTATCATATTTTTATACGCATTGTCTAGATTCCGCATATATTTTTTAATTTATTTTTAAGTGTTTGTACGGACTATGGAACAGGATAATTTGGATTTTCTTAAATTTTTTTGTACTATTTGTTGATTTTCCGCGAAAATAATAATAGATTTAATAACTATTTAAACATCTACGAATAGATATGGAATGCTGTTAACGATTTATGCATAAATTTTCTCATAACAACAAATAAGATATTTTTAAATATTTTTTCTTTATATGAGAATAAAAACCGCCATAACTTTTGCGCGCATCGTCCAATTTTGTGAACGCGAACAGATTTGAAACCAGAATTTTTTTCTTAACCTCTATGCCAAAAATTGTAGATGTGCTCGCAAAAAAATTTTTTAATTTTTTTCAAATGGAATTGCAAAGGATTTTTGTTTTTCGCCATATACCCTCGTTAGCATAAATGCTGGGGGTATAAAAAATGTTGATTATTTGTGTGGATAGTGCCATAAGGAATGGACCGATAGGGTCCACTGTTGAACATAAACTAAGTGTGGACAAAATATTTCGATATCCAAAGTTTGGACGAAATCGGTTGCTTCGTTTATTAGAACTTTTGTGGGGGAGGTACCGAAAGGAGTGGATCTATAAGCACCATCTTCGAATTTCATCTAATATTCAAAGAATATTACGTTGTGTAAAGTGTGGGCCAACGCGGTATTCGATTCGGGAGTTGTCGTGCGAACAAGCAACTACACATGCTGGACGTAGGGGCTTTGTTACAGTTTTCGGGCCATTTTCTCAAGAAATATGGAATTGCCACTGAAAAAAACTTGTACCATTGTAATAGGGGCCTTGAGTCCAACCTGTTGCAAGGAAAATCAATACGATTCGAGAGGAGGTCCTAACCTGCACTTTTCCGAAATTTGGTGTGGGAGGTACCCGAAGAAGTAAACCAATATACCAAATCGGTTACTGTGCACAATATTAGCATGAGAGTTACCGAGCGCTCCAACCAGACAGACGGAAAGACATTGCTAAATCGCCTCCAAATAATCTAAGGCGCACATTTTGCCCGTGTGAAAGTGTATATACCCTAGTTAGACAAAATACTGAGGATATAAATAAAAACAGACAATTGTTGCAAGTGATTGCAAGAAGATATTTCTCCAGCAAGAATTTGCAAACTCTAACTAAATAACTGTCAAAATGTCTCCCTCGATTTTTGCAAATTCCGAAGTAGTTCAAATTCTTCCTTTGCTTGCATTAAATGCTTATTTTTTAATGCACTCTGTTTTGAAATTTCACTAAAATCAAACTATTTCAAAAATTATAATTTTATTATTTATTTATTTTTATTTTACTTTAAAATAAAGCTCTGTATTTTTTGTTGGAGTAGTTTAACATCCCTTCCATTTCCTGTAGAGTTGTGTCGTTCCATAACGAACTAGTTCAAAATAACTACACCACAAAAGGAACGACCGGTACTATGTCCGACTATGCGGTTCAGCTAGTTCCTTTTGCTTCCTCGTTCGTTTTCCTCCCATTCTTTTTGCTCTTATTGTTCATTCGGTTTCACAAGCTCATATAGTTCAATCAGTTTATGTAACATCAGTTGTCTCTCTCTCTTTTATTGGTGAATAAGAAATGTCATAGCGTCATTTCGTTTTCCATTTCTTACTAAACTGATCTTTGCCGAATACAACAAAAAAATTATGAACAGTCAGTAAACAGCAATTGGAGTATTTTTTAATTTGCAAAACGTACCGATTGGAAATTTGTTTTAAATAGTTGTAATCTACCATCTTTCGGTGGCAAACAATAAAATTGTTGTTTTCTATTGTTTAAATGAAGAAGCACAAACGATATGAGCTGAGTGAACGAGTGTGAGGGTGGGTATACATATAAAGGTTGGTACTAAAAGGAACTATGGAACTAAATGAACGACCTAGTTCATTTTGCGGAACGGAGCGGAAAAGATCGAACCGCAAAAGGAACGAGATTGCTCAATTATAATTTCCTGGAGTATAATAATTCAATCAATCAAAATGTTTTATATTTAATATGTTTTTTTTTTATTTTATAATTACTAACCCTATTTTAGTAATTGTGTTTTGGAGTAGTATAGTCATCACTCACTTAAGTTAATTTAAAATTTATTTGTTATCATGGCATTATATTGTAGTGTGCAGCTTAAAGTTCGCAAGACTGGGCATATGAGAATTGAAATAAATAAATAAAAAAGAGAAAAATGTTCCAATTTTTGGGTAACGAGACAAACCTAAAATGGTTTAGTCCATGCCATGTCATGCACTGTCTTTGTCGACATGACATGACAAAACATCTATGCTATTATCCTATGCAGCATAATTTTCCCTCAAAAGCTTTTAAATTGTCCATGTGCATAACTTTATTATGTATGAGAATCATAGACGAAACCCCCATCCTGTACATATTAACTCTTATCTATTATACCTATAGTCCATTCAATGAATGAAATTGAGTCAACCCAATGTGTATAAAGAAATGTTACTTTGTTAAAACAACAACAACAGGGCAAAAGTAATAAACAATTATTATAGATAGCAAATATTTAGCAAACCAATGAACCATCCATAAATATGGAGGAGATAAGACAGACTATATGCGAAGTCTGTCGAAGTTATGGATAGTCATATAAAGTCATGCACTGCCTTTAACGGCCGAACATGACATGACATCGATTATTTGGGTGAAAATTGTCACATCTGCGATTCTTCAGTATGTTTGAATATAATAATTCTATTTATATGTACTACGGAAGTATTTTATTTACAAATATAAAACTAAATTTATGACAACTGTTACAATAAAACCTTTTTAATGAAGTTGGAGCGTTATGGCATAAGAGGTAAAAGTCTTGATTTGATCAAAAGTTTTCTGATCAATAGACGACAGTTCGTGCAAATCGGTGAGGTTAGAAGTTCTATATCCATGGTGAATTGTGGGGTTCCCCAGGGGAGTATTCTGGGGCCACTTTTGTTTATGATCTACCTCAATGATATTAATAATCTTGACTTGGAAGGTTCAATTGTAATGTTTGCGGATGATGTATCAGTTTTCTATCCCTATCGGTCAGAGAATGTTCTTAAAGCCCAAATGGAGAGAGATGCAGTGTTAATATTTGAATTTGTGAGGCTAAATGGATTAGTCTTGAACTCGAATAAAACAAAATTGCTGCGATTTCGGCCTGTTTCTACTTCTATAAACGACAATTTTGAAATTTTTGTGAACGGAGATTTTATAAAAGAAGAAACAAGTCTTACTTATTTAGGTATTAAACTTAGGAGTAATCTTAAATGGGATGACCATATTAGATTCTTGAAATCCAAAGTGTCCTCTGCCGTGGGAATATTATATAAATTTAGGAGAAAACTTAATATCAATACTAAAATGATGATTTATCAGGCATTGATCCATAGTCACCTTGAGTATTTGGCTATTGTTTATGCTCATAAAATGAATTCAGAACTAAAGTCTTTACAGACTGCTCAAAACAGGGCTTTGAAATGTGTGTATAATCTTGATAGAAGGCATAGTACATTATCGTTATACAGAGATTATGCGAAAACTGTTTTACCAATACGTGGAATATACAAGAAACAGTTACTAATATATGTATATAAAACAGTTCATAACATTGGGAATAGATCTATATCTATTGCTCTAAATTCAAATAATTTTAACACTAGAAACTCTTCTAACTTGAGAACTGCGAGATGTCGCTTAGAGTCCACACGACAAAGAATTGACTACTCTGGTTGTATAGAATACAATTGCTTACCACCCGCCATAAAAAATAGCACCACATTGTCTATATTTAAGAGTAGAGTCAGAGAATTTTTACTTTCAAATGTTGAACTGCTTCTATCCTAATTTTGATTATTGAACACTTTTTATTCGTTATAATTTTTGTATATTTAACTTAAATTTGGAAATTAAATTTGAATATAGATTAGTAATATATTATACTATTTATATAAATTTTGTCTTGTTGCCAATTTGCTCCAATAAAGCCTTATGAGGCGCGGGGCAAAAATTATTTTTGTATGAATATTAATGTAAATAAATACTGAATACTTAAAAAAAAAAAAAAAATATGACGAAACCGACAACCTACACTGAAAGAAAAATGCTTCGTTGCATCAATGAACGGGTTTCATTGATTATTTTTCATTGATGCTATGAAATGTTACATTAATACAATGAAACGTTTCGTACATGCTATGAAACCTTACGTTACCTAAAATTTAATGATTTTTGGTTTCACAGCATAATTGAAACGAATTTAATTAGTGTAATGAATCTTTTTATTTCTTTAAATTTAAGAAAAACATGTAAGTATTGAAATTATGCTAAATAGAATGTGTTTAAAGAAACTAGTACGCAAACATCGTTTGAAAATTATGGAAAATTTGATATATTTGATGTTTTTGGTTGGCTCCAAAAATTAATGAAACAGTTTCATTAAATAAATGAAACAGTTTCATGAAATTAATGAAAAAGCTTCATTAAATAAATGAAAAAGCTTCATTAAATAAATGAAGCAGCTTCATTAAATAAATGAAACAGTTTCATGGCTCCAAAAATAAATGAAACAGTTTCAATTAATAATTGAAACAGTTTCATGAAATAAATGAAACGGTTTCATTACATAAATGAAACAGCTTCATTAAATAAATGAAACAATTTCACGAAATAAATGAAAAATTTTTGAATTCCCTAGCGAAAATAAGGTCTGCTGTAATGAAGTCGTATCTATATTATCTCCCTTATATTATCAATTTTCTTCTAAACAGAACACATTTATAAATTTTCCACATGCAAATGCATGTATGGAATCACATACATCCATACATACTAATGCATGAATATTTGCAAAAACTAGCAGAAGCGTCACTAACAGCGTACCTGCACAAAAATTCTTTAATGTCCGCAATTGGCTTTGATATACGTACAAGACATATTCATTCTCATTGAAATAGGTTTGTCTCATTTTTTCTATTCGTGTATCAAGACTTATTCTCTCTGTATGTTATTCTCAGTTGTTCTTTGTTATTTATTTCATTGTTGTTATGAAGTAAATTACAGAAAATGTAAATATTAGGTAAACGATTTCTTGTGGTTTTAATGCATTCAGTTATTCTTTATACCCCCCTCAGCATTTATGCTAACGAGGGTATATACACTTTCATATGGGCAAAATGTGCCTCATCGAAATAATGGTTTTTAGACCCCAAGTATGTTTGGACGAAATGTGTTTCAGACAATTTGGAATCGATTGAGCAATGTCCGTCCGTCCGTCTGTCTGTCTGTCTGGCTGCCTGGAGCGCACGATAACTCTCGAACGGATCAATCGATTCGATCCAAAATTTGGCTTTCGTAATATTTTGTCCAAACTTAGTTTATGTTCGAAGATGGGTTATATCGGTCCACTCCTTCCGGTACCTCCCCCACAAAAGTTCGAAAATGTTCGGAAAATTTGTACGTACGATAACTCTTGAAGGGAGTAACCGATTAATTCCATACTTTGCAAATCGTGAAATGTCTACCAGAAGCTGACTGATACTTTTTTACTTGTTTAAGTTGATTTTCATTTATATATTTTTTCTTTGTAATGGAGGCAAGCAATAGAAAATCTAAAGATGAGTGGGATGACGGGAAAGTGTTGTTGTTGACCAATGATGTAGTACTCCCTTAAAAGAAGTACACCCTTATCCTAACATCGTGCACGTACACTGGTGATGGCTTAGAGTTGGTGTTCAGCAGTAAAAGTTAAAGGTAAGTTTATGTTCACAGAAAAAAATTTGTAGCCATTTGCTAAACAAATTCAAATATTCAATCAAAAATTCATAAATTTTCCGGCGATAAAAAAAATTGTCATATTGACAAAATTCGATAAAATTATTTGATCACAAAGTAAAAATACAGGTTGATAAAATAAAATTGTAATATTGATTAAAATATTTATCGATTTGTTTATTTTGAACTGATAAATTATTTCACATATTGACAAAAATATTTATCAAAATATTCCACATTTTGCTTGATAAAAACAAAATATTTTCTTGATTAAAAAATTTTTGAATGCTTTTTTTCCAATCGATAAAAAAATATTTATATTTACAATTATTTTGTTGTTTTTTTTTTTTTTTTTTTGTTAAATACAAACCCAAAAGCCACAAAAAAGATACATACACACATTTATAAATAGTGGTGGTTATTTATTTAATTGAAATGCCAAGTACAAAAGCAACAATGATCAACTAATGATCAGTGGAATGACGGAGACTGTGCGTGGTCAAAGAAGCACTACTTCCTTAAGAAACAAAATATTTTATCCCAACATTATGAACGTTTACAAGGGATAACGAAGCGGCAAAAGTTGAAGGTACGTTATTATTTAGAAAACTATTTAATTTGTTAACGGTTTGTTCATTCTTTAAATTTTACTTATATAAAATTACGCGTTGTATCCATGATTGCAATAAAATGAATTAAACATATTTAGCATGAAATGACTTTATAATATAAATGAAATTCTACGTTACAATAATGAAATGTGTCATTGATTTTGAACCGACGTAAGGTTTCATTGCATTAAAGGAGAAGTTTCATTGTATTATTGAAAGTATTTCATTACATTGATGAAAGGACTTATTGCATTAAAGAAGAAGTTTAATTTTATTAATGAAAAAGTGTCATGGTATTGATGAAAATATTTCATTACATTAATGAAAGTGCTGCATTGCATTAATGAAAAACATTTATTGCATCAATGAAGGAGATTCATTGCATTAATTAACAAATTCGTTAATTTTACTTCAATGAAACATTTTTCATTTATTCAATTATGCTCTACGTTAGCTCA
Organism: Musca autumnalis; assembly: GCF_047663935.1. Taxonomy (NCBI): domain Eukaryota; kingdom Metazoa; phylum Arthropoda; class Insecta; order Diptera; family Muscidae; genus Musca; species Musca autumnalis. Next base: position 198,684,971 of record NW_027411755.1, read on the forward strand.
AAATCAATGACAAATTTCATTGATATAACGTAGGATTTCATTAATATTAAGTAGCTTTTTCTTTCAGTGTATAAACAAGTATTAACTCTTATCATGTATAGCTCCAAACTCTTTATCGTAGTAAACACAATTCATTGAATGAATGAAATTGAGTCAATCAAGGTGCATTGAAAAATCCCACATTGTAAAAAATAACAACAACAAGGTAAAAGTAATAAACAATTATAGATAGCATTTGGTGCAAATATTTAGCAAACCAATGAACCATCGTTGTATAAATAAATATTGGACAGATAAGGCATATTTTGAGGTTTATAAGGGGTATATATAGTCTGTTAATATTTAATATCTAAAGTATAAAGGGGGTTCGAATGCCACGATACATTGACAAGAATATAAACTGAAGATACACATGTGATTTTTAAATGTAAGTAACGATTAAATTAATTTCTTTCGTTCTTTCCACAAGAGAAGCTAAGATAACCAGAACCTGTATGACATGTCCTTAGAAACTTATTACAACATGTTTGCTGTTAGATTGACCGATACGTTGACATTTCAGTCATGTCTTTTTATTTATTTTTTTCTATTTTTTTTATTTCCAGATGCTGTCCTATAATTCTAGGAAAGCAGTACAATCCAAATACGCCTAGAATTTATGTAAAATTTTGACATAAATTATTTATTCTGTTTTCACATTAGTTGAAATAATTGTATATAATAATATCTGTGTTTCCTGGGCCCAAATTATGACACATGAACAATTAAATTTAATTAACGATGATAATCTTCCTGTATCAACACTCTGAGTTTTACCTAAGGGTTAACTACGTTTCCTTTATTAGCACACAATATATTACCAACTTGTTTTTTTGTTGTTTCTATTTTTCTCAAATGATCATTTAATACGAATTTCTAATCTGATTGAAAGTGAAAATAAAACGTGATTGATTTTTTTTGTCTTCATTTTCTTCTTACTCTAGTCTCTTATGGGCGGGTGTGTCCATTCCACAATATTCAATGAAGGGAAATTATTTTTCAATGACCATCCATTCATCCACAACATCTACTCCAAATTTTTGGGTGTACCACCATCGTCGTCGTCGTTTGTAATTCATTGATCTGATTTAGATTGGACTTTAATTACCACTTCAATTTTGCTTGTTTTTTTTCGCAATTTCTTAGTTTTTGCAATGTTTTATCTTTTCGTGGTTTACTGGTCGCTTGGTGGCGCCCCAAAATGTTCAAATAAAACTCAATTAAGTTGAAGGTAATTATTAATCGTTGTCGAACGATAAAAATCAAAATTAGGGGAAATGCATTAGTGGATGACGATGATGATGACGACGATTAATGTAAAATTGTAGTGGGTGTGTTTTTGGACAAGAAATTGCACAAAGTAGAGAAAGTTGTTTGAATGATTTTAATTGGGGGAAAAAGGGTTGGGATTTTTGGGAAAGTCAAATAAAAAATTGATCAAAAGAGATTTTACCTAGACTTGAATAGTGGAAAGAAAAGTAATTGAACAGTGATGTACAACGTAACATATAACAATGAGTGAGGTAGACTATTTTTTGGGAGTTCGATGGATCCGTATAACAATACCTTTCCTAGTAAATTGAGGACAAAAGTGCGATCTGACACAATTCTAATATCGCCATATTTGAAATTCTCCTCATATCAGTAACTTACCTTAGAAGAATTTAATGGATGTCTGTAAAGAAATGGAAAAAAAGAAAAATGGTCAGTAAATAGAAATATTGGTGTTAGAAATTTTAATATAAATTAATTATACCCTCAGCATTTATGCTAACGAGGGTATATCAGGAATATTGTCAATTATTTCATATTCCATTTCAGAAAAAAAGGATAATTTTTTTTCGCGCTACATCAACGATTTTTCATATGTAGGTTAAGAAAAAAATTCCCAGTACGAATCTGGTCGCGAGCCAATTTTTGGTTGTTGCGGACAAAAGTTATGGCGGCTTTATTTCGCTTTTTAAGATAGAAAATATAATAAAAACGCTAATTATTTTAATGAGCACAATTGTTACAAAAAAGTTCTCTCGAAGTGACTTCAGCGAGTAGATTGCATAATACCTGCAAAATGTTACACAGAATTCGCGGAATGTACATAAAATTGATAAATTATTGAATGCAAGTAAATATTTTTCAAAATTAAGGCCCATTTAGTGCTCATAAAATTACATAAAATTTTTTTGTGGATCAAAACTTCACGGCGAATCAAATGAGACTACGATCATACAGATTGGTGTTATAGTTTCGATGTTACAAGCAAAATAAGCACATATTTTGGTCAAAAAAAATAATTTTTTGTTTGAAAAATTATTTTTTCACATGCATTATGTAGTAGAAAATATTGTAAAAATCTGTGGAAATACTTCCTTCATTTTGCATAAATCTCCCCAGAAAATAGACGGATTTAGCTTTATTGACATTCATATTAAAGCCTTCCCATTAGGGAAGGTAATTGAGTTGATGGGGATATATCTTAAAGCTTCTGAAATGGAAATACAGGTCAAATACCCCATTTTAATTTATATGCATTTTAAAATACGTGTAAATCGCGTAATTATCAAAATCATTTTGTCCGCATGTGATTTTCATGTACAGCAAGACCATATCTATTAAGTTGTATATATTTTTCGAAATATAATTTTGACGCTAAGATGTAGCATCGGCCGCATGTTAGCATTAAAAAACCTATAAAATATCGCTAATTTGCGCAAAGTGCATACATGTTTTGTCCGCATCCGATTTCAGTGTGCACCATGAAAATCTACATCGATATATATCTATTTAAAGGCGATCAATCAAGAACCGTGGATGTAGCATCACACACTATTTTTTGGGATAAAATGAATGTAGCTTCCTTATCAGTGAAGTTTTCAAATCTCTGTTTCAGCTAAAAGGAAGATGCTGCACTAGTTTTTTCATTGCAGTGGAAACGATCCGCAGAAAACGCGATAAAATACGCGATATTTTCAAAAACAATTTTAGGTGATTTTTCTACTTTGGAATTTCTCGTAACTCGCGTTTTAGTAGATGGATTTTCACGAGGAATGATTTATTGGATCCGGAACGTAAAAAACTAAAATGTGCAATGGAGTACGAGGTATTCTAGAGACAATTGCAAATATTAGACCCAAAAAATATGATTTTTTGAAAAATGTTCGCACAAAATTTCCGCATTTGGATGCAGATTTCTATGAAGCTGTGCAGACTACATTCACAATATACGTATCAAATAACTCAGAATCGCAAGTACTACAATCCTATATATGATTTTTTGAAAAATTTTTGAAAATTTCAAAAAACACTGTAAATCTGGCTTCAAAATGTCAGCATCATTTAATGATAGAAGCAGGTAAAATTTTGAAAAGTAATACATTAGTGAGATGATCCTTATTTAGTTTGCTTCTACTTTTACTTTGACAGGAAAATCGTGAGAATTGTGGTTTACTCACAAATCGAGAGAAAACAAAATAAGACATGGTGGCTTCAACCCATTTATACCCATTTTTTAACATAAATATAGCCACAGCTTCCACGTAAATTATCTTTTAAGGCCAATATTTTTTGCCACGTCCAAAAACATTTCATTTTATCTAAACATATTTAATTTGTATAATATACAATCACATGTCGCGTGTTCTAAAATGGTAAACCTTGGCTTCAGCTATGTTAAATTTTCAAAAATATTGGTGATATACGTTTTCATACGGGCAAAATGTGCCTCATAGAAATAATGGTTTTATACCCCAAGTATGTTTGGACGAAATGTGTTTCAGACAATTTGGAGTTGATTTAGCCATGATGTAGATGATATTCCAATACGGACTCTATCGGTCCACTCCTTCGGGTACCTCCCACACAAAATGTCGGAAAAGTTCAATTTAGGACCTGCTATCGAATCGCTTCGTTTTTTGTTGTAACAACTTGTACTTGCTGCCCCCATTACGACGGTGCAAGTTTTTTCAGGGGCAAGTCCATACTTCCTGAGAAAATGATCTGAAAGCTGTGAAACCCCACTTTAGCACCATGAGCTCTGGATGGAGCGCGCGGTACCTCTCGAACGGAGAAATCGATTCGATCCAAAATATGGCTATGGTAATATTTTGCCCAAAGTTGATTCAAGTTCTAAGATGGGCCATATCGGTCCACTCCATCAGGTACCTCCCCCACAAAAGTTCGAAAATGTTCGGAAAAATTGTGCTACCTTTAGTAACCGATTTGATCCATACTTTCCACATCGTAATATTTCTACCAAACATAGATCATATCCCAATATGGACTCTATCGGTCCACTTCTTCGGGTACCTGCCACACAAGATTCCGGAAAACTGCAGGATGGGACCTCCTCTCGAATTGTTTTGATTTTTCTTGCAACATGTTGCACTCAAGGCCCCTATTACGATGGTTCATGTTTTATAGGTGGCAAGTCCATACTTCTTGAGAAAATGAGCTGAAAACTGTAAAAAAAACCCCTACGGCCAGCATGTGTGTGGCTAGTGCGACGGTAACTCCCGAACCGGATACTGCGCTGGTCCACACTATACATATCGTAATATTTCTTCGAATATTATATGAAATTCGAAGATTATGCTTATAGGTCCTCTCCTTCCGGTACCTTCCCAACAAAAATGGACTATGTCGGTCCGCACGATAACTCTTGAAGGGAGAAACCGATTTGGTCCATACTTTGCACATCGTAAAATTTCTACCCGACTTAAATGAGGTTCCAATATGAACTTTGGGCACCTCCCACACAAAATTTCGGAAAAGTTCAGTTTAAGACCTGCTCTCGAATCGCTTTTGATTTTTGTTCTAGCAACTTGTATCCACTGCCCCCATGCGACGGTACAAATTTCATCAGGATCAAGTCCATACTTGTTGATAAAATAGCCGGAAAGATGCAAAGAAACCTTATGACAACGTGTGTAGTGATTGGAGCGCAAGATAACTCTCGATCGGATCTGCCGATTGGGTCCAAAATTTGGACATCGTAATATTTTGTCCAAACTTAGTTTAAATCATATCGGTCCACTCCTTCAGGCACCACCCCCACAAAAGTTCAAAAATGTTCGGAAAAATTGTGCGCACGATAATTCTTGAAGGGATTGACCGATTTGGTCAATACTTTACTTACTTACTTAGCTGGCCCATTACAGAACATTTGTTCCATAGGCCGAACTAAGAAAAGATCTCCAATTCTGCGTACACCGCCAAGCGGTTCGAATTTATACGCCTTTTTAGCGGGTTCATCATCGCTCATTCTTATTATATGGCCTAGCCAACGTAATCGCTGCATCTCGATACGTTTAACAATATTGATGTCGTTGTATAGCAGATACAGCTCGTGGTTCATACGACGTCGATATTCACCGTCAACGCAGATTGGTCCGTAGATCTTTCGAAGAATTTTTCTCTCAAACACACCAAGCACTGCCTTATCTGTTTGCGCAAGTACCCAGGCTTCGGAACCAAACATCAGCATGGGTAGTATCAGTGTTTTGTAGAGCGTTATTTTTGTTTGACGAGATGTGGCTTTGTTTTTAAATTGCTTACTTAAGCCAAAGTAGCATCTGTTAGCCAATACAATTCTTCTTTTTATTTCACAACTGATGTCGTTAGTTGTGTTTACGGCGGTGCCGAGGTAGACGAAGTCTTTTACTACCTCAAAAATATAGGAACCAACGTCGACAGTTGGCCGGATCTCTATGGACGCATTGCGCGTCGACACTATCAACTTAGTCTTCCCGCCGTTTACCGCCAGACCCACTTTAGCAGATTCTCCTTCGACCTTCATAAAGGTATCTGTTACTTCTTTTACTGATCGTCCCATGATGTCTATATCATCAGCATAAGCAAGTAACATGTAGCTATTGGTGTAGATTGTGCCACTTCTTTTGACGTTTGCCTCTCGAATAACCTTTTCCAGCAGGATGTTGAAGAGATCACACGAGAGGCTGTCTCCTTGCCTGAAACCTCTTTTGGTACAAAATTCTTCGGAGAGGTTCTTTCCTATTTTAACTGAGGATCTCGTGTCAGTTAAAGTCATTTTAGAAAGCCGAATGAGCTTTGCGGGGATACCATATTCAGACATGGCCTGGAATACCTTTGAACGTAGTGGGCTGTCGAAGGCTGCTTTATAATCGACAAAAAGGTGGTAGGTGTCGATCTGTATCTCTTGTGTCTTCTCCAGCTTTTGCCGCAGGGTAAATATCTGCCAGGTCTAAAGCCGCTTTGGTATGGTCCAATTATCTCGTTGACCATAGGCTTTAGTCGTTCGCACAATATCCCTGACACGATCTTGTAGGCAATAGGTAGTAGACTTATGCCCCTATAGTTAGAGCATACAGTCTTACCTCCTTTCTTGTGACGGGGTACAGGATACTCAGGTTCCAATCGTCGGGTACTCGTTCTTCCTGCCAGATGTTGCTAACTAGCTGATGAATACACCTTATCAGCGTGTCGCCTCCGGTTTCGAACAGCTCGGCTGGTAAGCCATCGCCTCCTGCTGCCTTATTATTGCTGTCTTTACCTCATCTTGACTGGGCGGTATACATTCAATACCATCTTCTGGGATTGGATCTCTGGTATCTTCGTCGTCTTCGCTGGATACCAACAGGGTTGAAAAATGCTCTTTCCATATCCCGAGCACACTGTCTGTATCAGTTACCAAATTACCTTGCTGGTCTCTACAGGGAGGAGGTACATCTCGACTTTTTCACACTCCCGCTTTTCCATCTCCCTCTTTTTCCTGCGGAAAAGACGTTTCTCCTCTCTCCTTTTCTCCCGATATCTCTCTCGTGCGCTACGCGTTGCTACGGATTGTAATGTAGCCCTATATGCCGCATTTTTCTCTTCGGTAGCAGCACGACTCTCCTGATCATACCATGGATTCCTTGGTGGAGGTCTCTGGTATCTAAGTATGGATCTTGCATGGAGTGGGCAATACTTTGCCATTGAGCTGCTATGTTATCGGGATGAGGAGTGCTTTGATTAAGCAATTGGGTTAGTTGAGTGGAATATGCTGTGGCTATCTGTTGTGATTGCAGCTTACCGATGTCTAACTTTCGTGTTGTGTCTGTTCGTACTTTGTTTGCTACGTTTAACCGGATGCGTACCTTTGCTGCAACTAGGTAATGGTCCGAGTATGTTTGCTCCTCGGAACGAACGCACATCCAACATGCTCGATGAATGTCTTCCATCTATCACAACGTGATCAATTTGATTACTTGTTCTTTGATCTGGAGACAGCCAGGTGCCCTTATGAATATCGAGATGATTAAATCTGGTACTGCTAACTACCATGTTTTTTGCAGCTGCAAAGTCTATCAGCCTAATACCATTGTCAGATGTTTCACTGTGGAGACTGAATTTCCCGACTGTTGGGCCAAAGATATTCTCCTTTCCAATTTTGGCATTAAAATCGCCTAGAATGATTTTAATGTCATGGGCAGGACAACGGTCATAAGTTTCTTCTAAGCTCTCATAAAATATATATTTGGTCTGTTCGTCCTTTTCTTCAGTGGGAGCATGAGCGCAAATAAAGTTGATGTTGAAGAATTTAGCTTTTATTCGAATTGCAGCAAGTCTTTCATTCACTGGGGTGAAGTTGGATACCAGATGTTTTAGTCTTCGACTAACTACGAATCCGCAACCAAACTCATGCTTTACGTCATGGCAGCTATAATACAGTGCGTCACCTTTAGGTGTTGCCTTTCCCAATCCATCGTATTTCCTGTATGGCAGTAATATCGGGCTTGTACTTTTCAAGTACGTCTGTCAATGCGAAGACTGCACTTTCTCTATAAAGAGTGCGAACATTCCAGGTGCAGTTTCGCAGATCATGGTCCTTAAAACGATTGCGGGGTTCGTCAACTTTAGAGGGGTTTGTTTTTCTTTTTTTCCAGGGTAGGGTTACTAACCCGACGCCCAAACCCAAGCTTTTAACGTTCTTATGGGTGAACGCACGACACATGTTAGCTCACTACCTTTAACGGATGTTTAAGGCAGTTCCCCAGGTGACACCACGGGGAGGTCAGTGTCCACTTGAGGTGAAAGAGGGACCAAGATAAATCCTGGGCTTTGCCATGTTAAAACAGGTCGGGACCGTTCCTTGGTATCTTCCATCCCCTACGTCACCCATATATTTATTTTATATTTTATATAATACATAAAATATAAAACATAAAATGTGAAATATAAAAAAATAAAATATAATATATTAAATATAAAATGCAAAATATAAAATTACATTTTATATATTATATTTTATTATAATATATAAAATGTAATTATATTATGTAATTATATTTTATATATTATATTTTATTTTTATATTTTACATTTTATATATTATATTTTTATATCATACTTTATATTTTACATTTTATATATGTATTATATTTTTTATTTTATTTTTTATATTATATATTTCATATTTTATACTATACATTTTATATTTTATGCTTTATATATTATATTTTTTGTTTCATATTTTATATTTTATTTTTTGTTTCATATTTTATATTTTATTTTTCATATTCTATATTCCATATTTTAGGTTTTATATTTTTTATTTTATATATTATATTTAATTTTTATATTTTACATTTTATATATTATATTTTATATTGTATATATTATATTTCATATTTAAAATTTTACTTTTTATATAGTATATTTTATATTTTTTGTTATATATTTTATTTTTTATTTATATTTTGTATTTAACATTTTATATTTTATAGATTATATTTTGTATTTTATATTTAATATTTTATATCTTATGTCTTATATATTATATTTTTTATTTTATATGTTATATTTTATAATTTATAGTTTTAACTTTGTGTTATTTTATAGTTCATATTTTACATTTTAAAGAAAAGTAAATATGTCGTTTAAGTTTTTCTTTATTTCGCAAAATTTCCCAGAAAATGTCATCATGTCATGCTGTTGAAAACTTTCTTCTAATAGCCTCTTAAACCTAATTTGTTTATTGGCTAAAACAGAAAGGAAAGAAGCGAAAAAAACTTTCATTTTCCACATGTAAATACTGAAAACCCCCCAACAAAACATGTGTGGAAAAAACAGAAAATATTTCCATCATCTTTGTGTTATGGGGGTTTTCTAGCAAATACATACATCATAAAGAAAATGAAATTTTTATTTGCAAAAAATAAAAAATGAGAAAAACAAAAATTCCAAGTCATGAAGTCGAAAACTACATATTCACGTTTTACTCAACAGCTTTTGTGGCTTTATTAGCGAATCTGTTTCCCCTTTGATTCTCGCTATGAAAAACACAGCGGAGTGTGTTGCTGCAGCTTAAGATTTCCTAATAGGCAATTGTCATTCTTCGATATAAATATGTCTGAACAAAATGTTGCAAGCGATACCTTCAACTCAACATCAAAGTCGAATATCGATGTTTGAAAAGCTAATACTCACTACCAATTCGCTGTGTGGAGCTAGAAGACATGTTGCAGAGTTGTGGCAAAAACAAAAATAAAAACATTTGAACATAAATCTTTAACCACATTTGCCAAGAGGTTTAGACTACAGACAGGCCAGACGTAAAACGACTACCTACCAATAACTATAGTTTGCTGGTTATTTTAGATGGAGACGGATAGATACAGACTTAATGTCTGCTGGTTATTACAGTGGCTACAAGAGGATAATATGAAGTTTACCTATTCTGGCCCAATATTTTATTTTGCCCAAGCTGGCAACATCTTCAACACTAAAGGACAGAAATGACAACAACCTGAAAGTTTCTCAGTGACAACAGCGCCGACAATAATCAGGAAGTTTTGCAAAGCTGTTGATTCCACAGCCCCGATAACAACAACTCTGTCCACAGTGTAATTTATTATGCCAAGCTGTGACTTAATTACTTTGCCCAATTATGTCGCATAATTTGACAAGTGCAAAAATATAAATATTTAATATGTTTACGAAAATTAAAAATTTACAACACTTTTTTTCAAAACACACACAGATGCACACAAACCAAAAGATTGAGATCAAGTTGTTAACATCGACGACTTAACTTTAACATTTCATTTCACGTACAAAATGCTTTAAGGCGATTACTCAGCTGTTTAATTTTTTCCCCGCTTGCGAATGAATTTTCTTTTTGCATGTTGAATGCTACCTAACCGAAAAAATAAAAAAAAACTCCAAACAGATTTAACAACTTGTTGGGGTGTTAAACCAAAAGAAAAAAATTAAGCTTTCAATTAAGATGTGGGTTGACTGTCTCTTAAATGCCAACATGAATTGCAAAGATAAGGATGATAGACATCGTGGTATTGGTGACAGGAAGACAAGACAAAATGACAGTCTCACAATGGTGCTTAGGTGCTTGCTTTGGGTTGATGGAATTTGTACCACTGTACAGGAGTCGACAGAATCACTTGCGTAATAATGTTCGCTATAATTTCAAAAAAAAAATGTTTCAATTTGTGGTTACACTCATTTGCAAGACACTTTCAATCTCTCTTTCAGTGTTGGGCGGTCTTTTGTGGTGAAAGGAATTTTAGTTTTGGCCACAAAAATCGATTAAAAATTTAATAAGAAAATTGATTTCTTGTGGTTGTTTAGACAACAACATATTGTGATTTGATTTTGTCAATGAATATAACGGAAATTTGAAAGAAAGAAGAAGACCTTTACTTCTTGATTGCAAAGAGAGTATTTTTAGGAGGATAAGAAGGAAAGATCTTTAAAATGTGTTTTAAGATTCGAAGGTTGTTTGGATCCAAAAGTTGTTTTTACCAAAGGATAAGATGATTTTTAAGAATATTTTCCATAGGCATTTTAAAAAGGAATAGCGATTTTTAAAAAATATTTTCCCAAAATGATCGTGAATGTTTAAAAATATTTTTCCAAAGGACTTGGGGATTTTTAAAAATATTTTTTGAAAGGGGTAGAGGATTTTTAAATTTTTTTTCCAAAGGACTCGCAGATTTTTATAAATATTTTTCCACAAGACTCGTGGATTTTTAAAAATATTTTTCGAAAAGGAAAAAAATCCAAAGGATTCGAGGATTTTTAAACAAATTTTATTTTAAAACTATTTTTCCAAAGGAATCGTGAATTTTTAAAAATAATTTTGCAAAGGAATCGTGGGTTTTTAAAAATATTTTTCACAAGGAATCGTGGATTTTTTAAAATAATTTTCCAAAGAAATCGTGGGGTTTTAAAAATATTTTTCCCAAGGAATCCTGGATTTTTAAAAATATTTTTCCAAAGGAATCGTGAATTTTTAAAAATAATTTTCCAAAGGACTCGTGGATTTTGAAAAATGTTTTTCCAAAGGACTCGTGGATTTTGAAAAATATTTTTCCAAAAGACTGGTTGATTTTTAATAAATTTTTCAAGACTCGTGGATCTCGTAGAGGTTTAAAAATGTTTTTTCCAAAAGACTTGCGGATTTTCAAAAATATTTTTCCAAAGGACTTGAGGATTTTTAAAAGAATTTTTCAAAAGGTCTCTTGAATTTTTAAAAACATATTTTTAAAAAATTTTCCGAAGGACCCTTGGATTTTTAAAAATAATTTTCAAAATGGCTCGTGGATTTTTAAAAAAATTTTGCCAACGGTCTCGTGGATTTTTAAAAATATTTTTTCAGAAGACTCATGGATTTTTAAAAATATATTTCAAAAAGGACTCGTGGATTTAAAAAAAAAATCCAAAGGATTCGGGGATTTAAAAAATACCATAGGACTTGATAAATTTAAAAACTATTTTTCCAAAGGTATCGTGAATTTAAAAAAAAAAAAATTTCCAAATGACTCGTGCGTTTTTAAAAATATTTTTCAAAGGAATCGTGGATTTTTAAAAATTATTTTCCAAAGGACTCGTGGATTTTTAAAAATATTTTTCCAAAATACTCGTGGATTTTTAAAAATATTTTTCCAAAATACTCGTGGATTTTTAAAAATATTTTTCCAAAATACTCGTGGATTTTTAAAAATATTTTTCCAAAATACTCGTGGATTTTTAAAAATATTTTTCCAAAATACTCGTGGATTTTTAAAAATATTTTTCCAAAATAATCGTGGATTTTTAAAAATATTTTTCCAAAATACTCGTGGATTTTTAAAAATATTTTTCCAAAATACTCGTGGATTTTTAAAAATATTTTTCCAAAATACTAGTGGATTTTTAAAAATATTTTTCCAAAATACTCGTGGATTTTTAAAAATATTTTTCCAAAATACTCGTGGATTTTTAAAAATATTTTCCCAAAATACTCGTGGATTTTTAAAAATATTTGTCCAAAATACTCGTGGATTTTTAAAAATATTTTTCCAAAATACTCGTGGATTTTTAAAAATATTTTTCCAAAATACTCGTGGATTTTTAAAAATATTTTTCCAAAATACTCGAGGATTTTTAAAAATATTTTTCCAAAATACTCGTGGATTTTTAAAAATATTTTTCCAAAATACTCGTGGATTTTTAAAAATATTTTTCCAAAATACTCGTGGATTTTTAAAAATATTTTTCCAAAATACTCGTGGATTTTTAAAAATATTTTTCCAAAATACTCGTGGATTTTTAAAAATATTTTTCCAAAATACTCGTGGATTTTTAAAAATATTTTTCCAAAATACTCGTGGATTTTTAAAAATATTTTTCCAAAATACTCGTGGATTTTTAAAAATATTTTTCCAAAGGAATCGTGAATTTTTAAAAATAATTTTCCAAAGGACTCGTGGATTTTGAAAAATGTTTTTCCAAAGGACTCGTGGATTTTGAAAAATATTTTTCCAAAAGACTGGTTGATTTTTAATAAATTTTTCAAGACTCGTGGATCTCGTAGAGGTTTAAAAATGTTTTTTCCAAAAGACTTGCGGATTTTCAAAAATATTTTTCCAAAGGACTTGAGGATTTTTAAAAGAATTTTTCAAAAGGTCTCTTGAATTTTTAAAAACATATTTTTAAAAAATTTTCCGAAGGACCCTTGGATTTTTAAAAATAATTTTCAAAATGGCTCGTGGATTTTTAAAAAAATTTTGCCAACGGTCTCGTGGATTTTTAAAAATATTTTTTCAGAAGACTCATGGATTTTTAAAAATATATTTCAAAAAGGACTCGTGGATTTAAAAAAAAATCCAAAGGATTCGGGGATTTAAAAAATACCATAGGACTTGATAAATTTAAAAACTATTTTTCCAAAGGTATCGTGAATTTAAAAAAAAAAAAATTTCCAAATGACTCGTGCGTTTTTAAAAATATTTTTCAAAGGAATCGTGGATTTTTAAAAATTATTTTCCAAAGGACTCGTGGATTTTTAAAAATATTTTTCCAAAATACTCGTGGATTTTTAAAAATATTTTTCCAAAATACTCGTGGATTTTTAAAAATATTTTTCCAAAATACTCGTGGATTTTTAAAAATATTTTTCCAAAATACTCGTGGATTTTTAAAAATATTTTTCCAAAATAATCGTGGATTTTTAAAAATATTTTTCCAAAATACTCGTGGATTTTTAAAAATATTTTTCCAAAATACTCGTGGATTTTTAAAAATATTTTTCCAAAATACTAGTGGATTTTTAAAAATATTTTTCCAAAATACTCGTGGATTTTTAAAAATATTTTTCCAAAATACTCGTGGATTTTTAAAAATATTTTCCCAAAATACTCGTGGATTTTTAAAAATATTTGTCCAAAATACTCGTGGATTTTTAAAAATATTTTTCCAAAATACTCGAGGATTTTTAAAAATATTTTTCCAAAATACTCGTGGATTTTTAAAAATATTTTTCCAAAATACTCGTGGATTTTTAAAAATATTTTTCCAAAATACTCGTGGATTTTTAAAAATATTTTTCCAAAATACTCGTGGATTTTTAAAAATATTTTTCCAAAATACTCGTGGATTTTTAAAAATATTTTTCCAAAATACTCGTGGATTTTTAAAAATATTTTTCCAAAATACTCGTGGATTTTTAAAAATATTTTTCCAAAATACTCGTGGATTTTTAAAAATATTTTTCCAAAATACTCGTGGATTTTTAAAAATATTTTTCCAAAATACTCGTGGATTTTTAAAAATATTTTTCCAAAATACTCGTGGATTTTTAAAAATATTTTTCCAAAATACTCGTGGATTTTAAAATATATTTTTCCACAAGACTCGTGGATTTTTAAAAATATTTTTCCACAAGACTCGTGGATTTTTAAAAATATTTTTCGAAAATAGTCGTGGATTTTTAAAAATATTTTTCCAAAATACTCGTGGATTTTTAAAAATATTTTTCTAAAATACTCGTGGATTTTTAAAAATATTTTTCAAAATACTCGTGGATTTTTAAAAATATTTTTCCAAAATACTCGTGGATTTTTAAAAATATTTTTCCACAAGACTCGTGGATTTTTAAAAATATTTTTCCACAAGACTCGTGGATTTTTAAAAATATTTTTCCACAAGACTCGTGGATTTTTAAAAATATTTTTCCACAAGACTCGTGGATTTTTAAAAATATTTTTCCAAAATACTCGTGGATTTTTAAAAATATTTTTCCAAAATTCTCGTGGATTTTTAAAAATACTTTTCCAAAATACTCGTGGATTTTTAAAAATATTTTTCCAAAATACTCGTGGATTTTTAAAAATATTTTTCCAAAATACTCGTGGATTTTTAAAAATATTTTTCCAAAATATTCGTGGATTTTTAAAAATATTTTTCCAAAATACTCGTGGGTTTTTAAAAATATTTTTCCAAACTACTCGTGGATTTTTTAAAAATATTTTTCCAAACTACTCGTGGATTTTTAAACATATTTTTCCAAAATACTCGTGGATTTTTAAAAATATTTTTCCAAAATACTCGTGGATTTTTAAAAATATTTTTCCAAACTACTCGTGGATTTTAAAAAATAATTTTTCAAAAATACTCGTGGATTTTTAAAAATATTTTTCCAAAATACTCGTGGATTTTTAAAAATATTTTTCCAAACTACTCGTGGATTTTTAAAAATATTTTTCCAAAATACTCGTGGATTTTTGAAAATATTTTTCCAAAATACTCGTGGATTTTTAAAAATATTTTTCCAAAATACTCGTGGATTTTTAAAAATATTTTTCCAAAATACTCGTGGATTTTTAAAAATATTTTTCCAAAATACTCGTGGATTTTTAAAAATATTTTTCCAATATACTCGTGGATTTTTAAAAATATTTTTCCAAAATACTCGTGGATTTTTAAAAATATTTTTCCAAAATACTCGTGGATTTTTAAAAATATTTTTCCAAAATACTCGTGGATTTTTAAAAATATTTTTCCAAAATACTCGTGGATTTTTAAAAATATTTTTCCAAAATACTCGTGGATTTTTAAAAATATTTTTCCAAAATACTCGTGGATTTTTAAAAATATTTTTCCAATATACTCGTGGATTTTTAAAAATATTTTTCCAAAATACTCGTGGATTTTTAAAAATATTTTTCCAAAATACTCGTTGATTTTTAAAAATATTTTTCCAATATACTCGTGGATTTTTAAAAATATTTTCCCAATATACTCGTGGATTTTTAAAAATATTTTTCCAAAATACTCGTGGATTTTTAAAAATATTTTTCCACAAGACTCGTGGATTTTTAAAAATATTTTTCCACAAGACTCGTGGATTTTTAAAAATATTTTTCCACAAGACTCGTGGATTTTTAAAAATATTTTTCCACAAGACTCGTGGATTTTTAAAAATATTTTTCCAAAATACTCGTGGATTTTTAAAAATATTTTTCCAAAATTCTCGTGGATTTTTAAAAATACTTTTCCAAAATACTCGTGGATTTTTAAAAATATTTTTCCAAAATACTCGTGGATTTTTAAAAATATTTTTCCAAAATACTCGTGGATTTTTAAAAATATTTTTCCAAAATATTCGTGGATTTTTAAAAATATTTTTCCAAAATACTCGTGGGTTTTTAAAAATATTTTTCCAAACTACTCGTGGATTTTTTAAAAATATTTTTCCAAACTACTCGTGGATTTTTAAACATATTTTTCCAAAATACTCGTGGATTTTTAAAAATATTTTTCCAAAATACTCGTGGATTTTTAAAAATATTTTTCCAAACTACTCGTGGATTTTAAAAAATAATTTTTCAAAAATACTCGTGGATTTTTAAAAATATTTTTCCAAAATACTCGTGGTTTTTTAAAAATATTTTTCCAAACTAGTCGTGGATTTTTAAAAATATTTTTCCAAAATACTCGTGGATTTTTGAAAATATTTTTCCAAAATACTCGTGGATTTTTAAAAATATTTTTCCAAAATACTCGTGGATTTTTAAAAATATTTTTCCAAAATACTCGTGGATTTTTAAAAATATTTTTCCAAAATACTCGTGGATTTTTAAAAATATTTTTCCAATATACTCGTGGATTTTTAAAAATATTTTTCCAAAATACTCGTGGATTTTTAAAAATATTTTTCCAAAATACTCGTGGATTTTTAAAAATATTTTTCCAAAATACTCGTGGATTTTTAAAAATATTTTTCCAAAATACTCGTGGATTTTTAAAAATATTTTTCCAAAATACTCGTGGATTTTTAAAAATATTTTTCCAAAATACTCGTGGATTTTTAAAAATATTTTTCCAATATACTCGTGGATTTTTAAAAATATTTTTCCAAAATACTCGTGGATTTTTAAAAATATTTTTCCAAAATACTCGTGGATTTTTAAAAATATTTTTCCAAAATACTCGTGGATTTTTAAAAATATTTTTCCAATATACTCGTGGATTTTTAAAAATATTTTTCCAAAATACTCGTGGATTTTTAAAAATACTTTTCCAAAATACTCGTGGATTTTTAAAAATATTTTTCCAATATACTCGTGGATTTTTAAAAATATTTTTCCAAAATACTCGTCGATTTTTAAAAATATTTTTCCAAAATACTCGTGGATTTTTAAAAATAGTTTTCCAAAATACTCGTGGATTTTTAAAAATATTTTTCCAAAATACTCGTGGATTTTTAAAAATATTTTTCCAAAATACTCGTGGATTTTTAAAAATATTTTTCCAAAATACTCGTGGATTTTTAAAAATATTTTTCCAAAATACTCGTGGATTTTTAAAAATATTTTTCCAAAATACTCGTGGATTTTTAAAATAATTTTTCCAAAATACTCGTGGATTTTTAAAATAATTTTTCCAAAATACTCGTGGATTTTTAAAATAATTTTTCCAAAATACTCGTGAATGTTTAAAAATATTTTTCCAAAATACTCGTGGATTTTTAAAAATACTTTTCCAAAATACTCGTGGATTTTTAAAAATATTTTTCCAAAATACTCGTGGATTTTTAAAAATATTTTCCCAAAATACTCGTGGATTTTTAAAAACATTTTCCCAAAATATTCGTGGATTTTTAAAAATATTTTCCCAAAATACTCGTGGATTTTTAAAAATATTTTCCCAAAATATTCGTGGATTTTTAAAAATATTTTTCCACAAGACTCGTGGATTTTTAAAAATATTTTTCCACAAGACTCGTGGATTTTTAAAAATATTTTTCCACAAGACTCGTGGATTTTTAAAAATATTTTTCCAAAATACTCGTGGATTTTTAAAAATATAGTTCGAAGAGGACTCGTGGATTTTAAAAAATATTTTTCCAAAGGACCTATGAATTTTTAAAAATATTTTTCCAAAATACTCGTGGATTTTTAAATATATTTTTCCAAAATTCTCGTGGATTTTTAAAAAAATGTTACCAAAATACTCTTGGTTTTTTAAAAATATTTGTCCAAAGGACTCGTGGGTTTTTAAAAATATTTTTCCAAAGGAATCGTGGGTTTTTAAAAATATTTTTCCGAAACACTTGCGGATTTTTAAAAATATTTTTCCAAAGGACTCGTGGGTTTTTAAAAATATTTTTTCATTCAAAGGATTCGTGGATTTTTAAAAATAATTTTCCAAATGACTCGTGGATTTTTAAAAATAATTTTAAAAGGACTCGTGCATTTTTTAAAATATTTTTCCAAAGGACCTGCGAATTTTTAAAAATATTTTTCCAAAGGACTCGTGGATTTTTAAAAATAATTTTTCAAAGGACTCTTGAATTTTTAAAAATAATTTTTCAAAGGACTCTTGAATTTTTAAAAATAATTTTCCAAAGGACTCGTGGATTTCTAAAATTTTTTTTAAAGGATTCGAGGATTTTTAAAACAATTGTACCATAGGACTCGAGGAATTTTAAAAATATTATTCCAACGGAATCGTGGGTTTTTAGAAATATTTTTCCAAAGGACTCGTGGATGTTTAAAAAAATATTTCTCCCAAGGGCTCGTGGATATTTAAAAAATATTTTTCCAAAGGACTCGTGGATATTTAAAAAAAAAATCAAAGGATATTTGATGTTTCAAAAAATAGTTTTCCAAAGGACTCGTGGATATTTAAAAAAAAATCAAAGGATATTTGATGTTTCAAAAAATAGTTTTCCAAAGGACCCTGTAAGAGGTATTCATTCATAGAAAACCTGTAAGATGTATTGTCAGTAAAGAATGCATGTAAGAGGTCATTACAGGATATAAGGCCTTTACTAAATCTTCTATTAAGATGTTTTCTCAGGACAGAAGACTTGTAAAAGGATAGACGACCTGTAAAAAGTCCTCCGTAGATTGATAGATTCTAAGAATAGAAGACCTGTAAGAGTTCTTCCCAGGATAACAGACATGCAAGAGGTACTGTAAGGAGAGAATACCTGTAAGAGGTTTTCTTCGGATAAAAGAACTTCTTCGGATAAAAGTCCTGTAAGAGGTCTTCTGCAGACAGAAGAGGGTAAGAGGTATTCTACGGATAAAATACATTTAAGGGATCTTCTACCGATGGAAGACCTATAAGAGGTCTTCTACAGATAGAAAAGATGTAAAAGGTATTTTAAGAACAGACGAACCAGAAGGCCTCTATTCCCAGAAGGCGTCTACACCTCTTACAGGTGGAATACCTCTTACTGATACTCTACGGACAGAAGACCTGTATGAAGTCTTCTAAAGGTAGAGGTCTGAGAGGTCTTACAAGGTTAGGACACTTGAAGACACCTTCTGGCAATAGAGACCTGTAAGAGGTCTTCTAAGAATATAAGTCCTGTAAGAGATCTTCCAGGGTAGAAGACCTTAAGAGGCCTTCTGAGAATAAAATACCTTTAAGAGGTATTTTAGAGATAGAAGACATGTAGAATATATTTTAAGGATAGACATCCAGTAAGACGTCTTTTAAGGATAAAAGACTGTAGAGGCGTTCTGGATACAGAAGACCTGTAGAGGTCTTCTGGGAATTAAAACCGAAAGAGGTCTCCTAATGATAAAAACCTGTAAGAGGTCTTCTTCGGATAAAATAACTTCTACGGATAGAAGGCCTGTAAGAGGTCTTCTACGGACAGAAGACCATAAGGGGTCTTCTAGGGATAGACCTGTAAGAGGTCTTCTAAAAAGTAGTAGACCTGTAAGAGGTCTTATGAAAATATAAGGCCTGTAAGAGGACAGAAGACCAGTATGAAGTCTTCTAAGGATAGAAGAGCGATAAGAGGTATTTTAAGAATAGAAGTCATGTGAGAGGTCTTAATAGGATATGAAACCTGTAGACACCTTCTGGGAATAGTCCTATAAGAGATCTTCCAGGGTTAGAAGACCTTAAGGACCTTCTAAGAATAGAAGACCTTTAAGAGGGATTCTGGGGATAGAAGACCTGTAAGAGGTATTTTAAGGATTGAATTCCAGTAATAGGTCTTCTGGGGTAGAAGACCTGTAAGACGTAGGGGAGAGTTTTGTCTGTCCGCCGTTTCAACTTAAGGGAGAAAGTGAAAAAAATCGCGGGAAATTTTCGTTCAGAATAACCCCAGTATTCTAAGGATAGAAGACTGTAGAAGCCTGCTGGATACAGAAGACCCACAGAGGGCTTCTGAGAGATGTTACCTATGGATAGACAACCTGTAAGAGGTCTTCTATTGATAGAAGACCTGTAAGCGTCTCCTAAGGATAGAAAAACTGTACGTGGTCTTCTAAAGTTAGCAGACCTGTAAGTTGTCTCCTAATAATTCCGTTCATACAAGACCTCGTAGTATTCCTTTATACATTCAATAGGTCATTTCAACAAAACAACAACTTTTTCCAAACATCTCCAAGAGAGAGCTGACCCATATCATCTAATCTACCTTAGAATAAATTTGTAAATATTTCGATTGGACTCAATCAACATGATATGGTGTTGGCGATGACCTAAATTTCTTTCGAACACTTTTCACTCGGAAACGATGCAGATAATTGCATTTAAATAAATATTTATTTAAAAATTTTATTTTAAAACTATTTTTCCAAAGGAATCGTGAATTTTTAAAAATAATTTTGCAAAGGAATCGTGGGTTTTTAAAAATATTTTTCACAAGGAATCGTGGATTTTTTAAAATAATTTTCCAAAGAAATCGTGGGGTTTTAAAAATATTTTTCCCAAGGAATCCTGGATTTTTAAAAATATTTTTCCAAAGGAATCGTGAATTTTTAAAAATAATTTTCCAAAGGACTCGTGGATTTTGAAAAATGTTTTTCCAAAGGACTCGTGGATTTTGAAAAATATTTTTCCAAAAGACTGGTTGATTTTTAATAAATTTTTCAAGACTCGTGGATCTCGTAGAGGTTTAAAAATGTTTTTTCCAAAAGACTTGCGGATTTTCAAAAATATTTTTCCAAAGGACTTGAGGATTTTTAAAAGAATTTTTCAAAAGGTCTCTTGAATTTTTAAAAACATATTTTTAAAAAATTTTCCGAAGGACCCTTGGATTTTTAAAAATAATTTTCAAAATGGCTCGTGGATTTTTAAAAAAATTTTGCCAACGGTCTCGTGGATTTTTAAAAATATTTTTTCAGAAGACTCATGGATTTTTAAAAATATATTTCAAAAAGGACTCGTGGATTTAAAAAAAAAATCCAAAGGATTCGGGGATTTAAAAAATACCATAGGACTTGATAAATTTAAAAACTATTTTTCCAAAGGTATCGTGAATTTAAAAAAAAAAAAATTTCCAAATGACTCGTGCGTTTTTAAAAATATTTTTCAAAGGAATCGTGGATTTTTAAAAATTATTTTCCAAAGGACTCGTGGATTTTTAAAAATATTTTTCCAAAATACTCGTGGATTTTTAAAAATATTTTTCCAAAATACTCGTGGATTTTTAAAAATATTTTTCCAAAATACTCGTGGATTTTTAAAAATATTTTTCCAAAATACTCGTGGATTTTTAAAAATATTTTTCCAAAATACTCGTGGATTTTTAAAAATATTTTTCCAAAATACTCGTGGATTTTTAAAAATATTTTTCCAAAATACTCGTGGATTTTTAAAAATATTTTTCCAAAATAATCGTGGATTTTTAAAAATATTTTTCCAAAATACTCGTGGATTTTTAAAAATATTTTTCCAAAATACTCGTGGATTTTTAAAAATATTTTTCCAAAATACTAGTTGATTTTTAAAAATATTTTTCCAAAATACTCGTGGATTTTTAAAAATATTTTTCCAAAATACTCGTGGATTTTTAAAAATATTTTCCCAAAATACTCGTGGATTTTTAAAAATATTTGTCCAAAATACTCGTGGATTTTTAAAAATATTTTTCCAAAATACTCGTGGATTTTTAAAAATATTTTTCCAAAATACTCGTGGATTTTTAAAAATATTTTTCCAAAATACTCGAGGATTTTTAAAAATATTTTTCCAAAATACTCGTGGATTTTTAAAAATATTTTTCCAATATACTCGTGGATTTTTAAAAATATTTTTCCAAAATACTCGTGGATTTTTAAAAATATTTTTCCAAAATACTCGTGGATTTTTAAAAATATTTTTCCAAAAGACTCGTGGATTTTTAAAAATATTTTTCCAAAATACTCGTGGATTTTTAAAAATATTTTTCCAAAATACTCGTGGATTTTTAAAAATATTTTTCCAAAATACTCGTGGATTTTTAAAAATATTTTTCCAAAATGCTCGTGGATTTTTAAAAATATTTTTCCAATATACTCGTGGATTTTTAAAAATATTTTTCCAAAATACTCGTGGATTTTTAAAAATATTTTTCCAAAATACTCGTGGATTTTTAAAAATATTTTTCCAAAATACTCGTGGATTTTTAAAAATATTTTTCCAAAATACTCGTGGATTTTTAAAAATATTTTTCCAAAATACTCGTTGATTTTTAAAAGGACTCGTGGATTATTAAAAATATTTTTCCAAAATACTCGTGGATTTTTAAAAATATTTTTCCAAAATACTCGTGGATTTTTAAAAGGACTCGTGGATTATTAAAAATATTTTTCCAAAATACTCGTGGATTATTAAAAATATTTTTCCAAAATACTCGTTGATTTTTAAAAGGACTCGTGGATTATTAAAAATATTTTTCCAAAATACTCGTGGATTTTTAAAAATATTTTTCCAAAATACTCGTGGATTTTTAAAAATATTTTTCCAAAATACTCGTGGATTTTTAAAAATGTTTTTCCAAAATACTCGTGGATTTTTAAAAATATTTTTCCAAAATACTCGTGGATTTTTAAAAATGTTTTTCCAAAATACTGGTGGATTTTTAAAAATATTTTTCCAAAGGACTCGTGAGTTTTTGAAAGTATTTTTCCAAATGACTCGTGGATTTTTAAAAATATTTTTTCCATGGAATCTTGGACTTTTTCCAAAATACTCATGGATTTTAAAAAATAATTTTTACAAAGGACTCGTGTTTTTTAAAAAAAATCCAAAGGACTCGTTGATCTTTAAACATATTTTTCCAAAGGACCCGTGGATCTTTAAAAATATTTTTCCAAAATACTCGTGGATTTTTAAAAATATTTTTCCAAAATACTCGTGGATTTAAAAAAAAAAAAATCAAAATACTCGTGGATTTTTAAAAATATTTTCTAAAATACTCGTGGATTTTTAAAAATAATTTTCCAAAGGACTCGTGGATTTTCAAAAATAATTTTCCAAAGGACTCGTGGATTTTCAAAAATAATTTTCCAAAGGACTCGTGGATTTTTAAATTTTTATTTGCATAGGAATCCTGGATTTTTAAATTTTATTTTGCAAAGGAATCGTGAATTTTTAAAAATATTTTTACAAAGGACAAGTGGATTTTTAAAAATATTTTCCCAAAGGACTCGTGGATTTTTAAAAATATTTTTCCAAAATATTTGTCGATTTTTAAAAATATTTTTCCAAAATATTTGTGGATTTTTAAAAATATCTGTTCAACGGACTCGTGCATTTAAAAAAATACCTTTCAAAAGGACTCGCGATTTTTTAAAAATATTTTGGATTTTTAAAATAACTTTTTCAAAGGATTCGTGGATTTTTAAAAATATTTTTTTAAGCACTCGAGGATTTTTAAAAATAATTTTCCAAAGGACTCGTACATTTTTAAACATATTTTTAAAAGGACTAGTGCATTTTTAAAAATATTTTTCCAAAGGACTCGTGGATTTCTAAAGTGGATTTTTAAAAATATTATTTTAAAAGTATTGTGGATTTTTAAACAATTGTTTCCAAAGGAATCGTGAATTTTTAAAAATATTTTCCAAAGGACTCGTCGATTTTTAAAAATATTTCTCCAAAATATTAAAAATATTTTTCTAAAATACTCGTGGATTTTTAAAAATATTTTTTCAAAATACTGGTGGATTTTTAAAAATATTTTTCCAAAATACTGGTGGATTTTTAAAAATATTTTTCCAAAAGACTCGTGGATTTTTAAAAATATTTTTCCAAAATACTCGTGGATTTTTAAAAATATTTTTCCAAAATACTCGTGGATTTTTAAAAATATTTTTCCAAAATACTCGTGGATTTTTAAAAATATTTTTCCAAAATACTCGTGGATTTTTAAAAATATTTTTCCAAAATACTCGTGGATTTTTAAAAATATTTTTCCAAAATACTCGTGGATTTTTAAAAATATTTTTCCAAAATACTCGTGGATTTTTAAAAATATTTTTCCAAAATACTCGTGGATTTTTAAAAATATTTTTCGAAAATACTCGTGGATTTTTAAAAATATTTTTCCAAAATACTCGTGGATTTTTAAAAATATTTTTCCAAAATACTCGTGGATTTTTAAAAATATTTTTCCAAAATACTCGTGGATTTTAAAATATATTTTTCCACAAGACTCGTGGATTTTTAAAAATATTTTTCCACAAGACTCGTGGATTTTTAAAAATATTTTTCGAAAATAGTCGTGGATTTTTAAAAATATTTTTCCAAAATACTCGTGGATTTTTAAAAATATTTTTCTAAAATACTCGTGGATTTTTAAAAATATTTTTCAAAATACTCGTGGATTTTTAAAAATATTTTTCCAAAATACTCGTGGATTTTTAAAAATATTTTTCCACAAGACTCGTGGATTTTTAAAAATATTTTTCCACAAGACTCGTGGATTTTTAAAAATATTTTTCCACAAGACTCGTGGATTTTTAAAAATATTTTTCCACAAGACTCGTGGATTTTTAAAAATATTTTTCCACAAGACTCGTGGATTTTTAAAAATATTTTTCCAAAATACTCGTGGATTTTTAAAAATATTTTTCCAAAATTCTCGTGGATTTTTAAAAATACTTTTCCAAAATACTCGTGGATTTTTAAAAATATTTTTCCAAAATACTCGTGGATTTTTAAAAATATTTTTCCAAAATACTCGTGGATTTTTAAAAATATTTTTCCAAAATATTCGTGGATTTTTAAAAATATTTTTCCAAAATACTCGTGGGTTTTTAAAAATATTTTTCCAAACTACTCGTGGATTTTTTAAAAATATTTTTCCAAACTACTCGTGGATTTTTAAACATATTTTTCCAAAATACTCGTGGATTTTTAAAAATATTTTTCCAAAATACTCGTGGATTTTTAAAAATATTTTTCCAAACTACTCGTGGATTTTAAAAAATAATTTTTCAAAAATACTCGTGGATTTTTAAAAATATTTTTCCAAAATACTCGTGGATTTTTAAAAATATTTTTCCAAACTACTCGTGGATTTTTAAAAATATTTTTCCAAAATACTCGTGGATTTTTAAAAATATTTTTCCAAAATACTCGTGGATTTTTGAAAATATTTTTCCAAAATACTCGTGGATTTTTAAAAATATTTTTCCAAAATACTCGTGGATTTTTAAAAATATTTTTCCAAAATACTCGTGGATTTTTAAAAATATTTTTCCAAAATACTCGTGGATTTTTAAAAATATTTTTCCAATATACTCGTGGATTTTTAAAAATATTTTTCCAAAATACTCGTGGATTTTTAAAAATATTTTTCCAAAATACTCGTGGATTTTTAAAAATACTTTTCCAAAATACTCGTGGATTTTTAAAAATACTTTTCCAAAATACTCGTGGATTTTTAAAAATATTTTTCCAAAATACTCGTGGATTTTTAAAAATAGTTTTCCAAAATACTCGTGGATTTTTAAAAATAGTTTTCCAAAATACTCGTGGATTTTTAAAAATATTTTTCCAAAATACTCGTGGATTTTTAAAAATATTTTTCCAAAATACTCGTGGATTTTTAAAAATATTTTTCCAAAATACTCGTGGATTTTTAAAAATATTTTTCCAAAATACTCGTGGATTTTTAAAAATATTTTTCCAAAATACTCGTGGATTTTTAAAATAATTTTTCCAAAATACTCGTGGATTTTTAAAATAATTTTTCCAAAATACTCGTGGATTTTTAAAATAATTTTTCCAAAATACTCGTGAATGTTTAAAAATATTTTTCCAAAATACTCGTGGATTTTTAAAAATACTTTTCCAAAATACTCGTGGATTTTTAAAAATATTTTTCCAAAATACTCGTGGATTTTTAAAAATATTTTCCCAAAATACTCGTGGATTTTTAAAAATATTTTCCCAAAATATTCGTGGATTTTTAAAAATATTTTCCCAAAATACTCGTGGATTTTTAAAAACATTTTCCCAAAATATTCGTGGATTTTTAAAAATATTTTTCCACAAGACTCGTGGATTTTTAAAAATATTTTTCCACAAGACTCGTGGATTTTTAAAAATATTTTTCCACAAGACTCGTGGATTTTTAAAAATATTTTTCCACAAGACTCGTGGATTTTTAAAAATATTTTTCCAAAATACTCGTGGATTTTTAAAAATATAGTTCGAAGAGGACTCGTGGATTTTAAAAAATATTTTTCCAAAGGACCTATGAATTTTTAAAAATATTTTTCCAAAATACTCGTGGATTTTTAAATATATTTTTCCAAAATTCTCGTGGATTTTTAAAAAAATGTTACCAAAATACTCTTGGTTTTTTAAAAATATTTGTCCAAAGGACTCGTGGGTTTTTAAAAATATTTTTCCAAAGGAATCGTGGGTTTTTAAAAATATTTTTCCAAAGGAATCGTGGGTTTTTAAAAATATTTTTCCGAAACACTTGCGGATTTTTAAAAATATTTTTCCAAAGGACTCGTGGGTTTTTAAAAATATTTTTTCATTCAAAGGATTCGTGGATTTTTAAAAATAATTTTCCAAAGGACTCGTGGATTTTTAAAAATAATTTTAAAAGGACTCGTGCATTTTTTAAAATATTTTTCCAAAGGACCTGCGAATTTTTAAAAATATTTTTCCAAAGGACTCGTGGATTTTTAAAAATAATTTTTCAAAGGACTCTTGAATTTTTAAAAATAATTTTTCAAAGGACTCTTGAATTTTTAAAAATAATTTTCCAAAGGACTCGTGGATTTCTAAAATTTTTTTTAAAGGATTCGAGGATTTTTAAAACAATTGTACCATAGGACTCGAGGAATTTTAAAAATATTATTCCAACGGAATCGTGGGTTTTTAGAAATATTTTTCCAAAGGACTCGTGGATGTTTAAAAAAATATTTCTCCCAAGGGCTCGTGGATATTTAAAAAATATTTTTCCAAAGGACTCGTGGATATTTAAAAAAAAAATCAAAGGATATTTGATGTTTCAAAAAATAGTTTTCCAAAGGACTCGTGGATATTTAAAAAAAAATCAAAGGATATTTGATGTTTCAAAAAATAGTTTTCCAAAGGACCCTGTAAGAGGTATTCATTCATAGAAAACCTGTAAGATGTATTGTCAGTAAAGAATGCATGTAAGAGGTCATTACAGGATATAAGGCCTTTATTCTATTAAGATGTTTTCTCAGGACAGAAGACTTGTAAAAGGATAGACGACCTGTAAAAAGTCCTCCGTAGATTGATAGATTCTAAGAATAGAAGACCTGTAAGAGTTCTTCCCAGGATAACAGACATGCAAGAGGTACTGTAAGGAGAGAATACCTGTAAGAGGTTTTCTTCGGATAAAAGAACTTCTTCGGATAAAAGTCCTGTAAGAGGTCTTCTGCAGACAGAAGAGGGTAAGAGGTATTCTACGGATAAAATACATTTAAGGGATCTTCTACCGATGGAAGACCTATAAGAGGTCTTCTACAGATAGAAAAGATGTAAAAGGTATTTTAAGAACAGACGAACCAGAAGGCCTCTATTCCCAGAAGGCGTCTATACCTCTTACAGGTGGAATACCTCTTACTGATACTCTACGGACAGAAGACCTGTATGAAGTCTTCTAAAGGTAGAGGTCTGAGAGGTCTTACAAGGTTAGGACACTTGAAGACACCTTCTGGCAATAGAGACCTGTAAGAGGTCTTCTAAGAATATAAGTCCTGTAAGAGATCTTCCAGGGTAGAAGACCTTAAGAGGCCTTCTGAGAATAAAATACCTTTAAGAGGTATTTTAGAGATAGAAGACATGTAGAATGTATTTTAAGGATAGACATCCAGTAAGACGTCTTTTAAGGATAAAAGACTGTAGAGGCGTTCTGGATACAGAAGACCTGTAGAGGTCTTCTGGGAATTAAAACCGAAAGAGGTCTCCTAATGATAAAAACCTGTAAGAGGTCTTCTTCGGATAAAATAACTTCTACGGATAGAAGGCCTGTAAGAGGTCTTCTACGGACAGAAGACCATAAGGGGTCTTCTAGGGATAGACCTGTAAGAGGTCTTCTAAAAAGTAGTAGACCTGTAAGAGGTCTTATGAAAATATAAGGCCTGTAAGAGGACAGAAGACCAGTATGAAGTCTTCTAAGGATAGAAGAGCGATAAGAGGTATTTTAAGAATAGAAGTCATGTGAGAGGTCTTAATAGGATATGAAACCTGTAGACACCTTCTGGGAATAGTCCTATAAGAGATCTTCCAGGGTTAGAAGACCTTAAGGACCTTCTAAGAATAGAAGACCTTTAAGAGGGATTCTGGGGATAGAAGACCTGTAAGAGGTATTTTAAGGATTGAATTCCAGTAATAGGTCTTCTGGGGTAGAAGACCTGTAAGACGTAGGGGAGAGTTTTGTCTGTCCGCCGTTTCAACTTAAGGGAGAAAGTGAAAAAAATCGCGGGAAATTTTCGTTCAGAATAACCCCAGTATTCTAAGGATAGAAGACTGTAGAAGCCTGCTGGATACAGAATACCTACAGAGGGCTTCTGAGAGATGTTACCTAAGGATAGACAACTTGTAAGAGGTCTTCTATTGATAGAAGACCTGTAAGCGTCTCCTAAGGATAGAAAAACTGTACGTGGTCTTCTAAGGTTAGAAGACCTGTAAGTTATCTCCTAATAATTCCATTCATACAAGACCTCATAGTATTCTTTTATACATTCAATAGGCCATTTCAACAACACAACAACTTTTTTCAAACATCTCCCAGAGAGAGCTGACCCATATCATCCAATCTACCTTAGAATAAATTTGTAAATATTTCGATTGGACTCAATCAACATGATATGGTGTTGGCGATGACCTAAATTTCTTTCGAACACTTTTCACTCCGAACTGATGCAGATAATTGCATTTAAATAAATATTTATCCCAAGTGGTGTTGTGCTGTGCTGCTGCTGTTTCATACGATGATGGAAAACTATAAAACAATTTTCACTTTCACACACTCACACGCACGCATACACTTTTAAATGCTGCTAAATAAACAAATAGTCAGCCGTAGAGTTAGTCAGACAACTGCACCCAAAGCCATTGCCGTTTTTTCCCATTTCTATATTCCATTTTGAAGTTTCCAAATCAAATATAACGAAATTGAAATTTTTATGTTTGGTTAGATTATTTACACCTTTTGAAGTGGTTGCTGGGGGAAATGGAATGCAAGCAAGCAGGTTGCCATCCAGGAGATATGCTAAATAATTCCCCTCTCCCTCTCCCTCTATCTTTCTACGTAACAACAAGTTCTTACATTACACTGCAATGATAACATGGAGCGTTTTTTTATAAATGTTTTTCTTTTCTCTGGCTGTTTGTCTGTCTCTTGGCAGTTTGGTGTACCTGCCAGTTTGTTGTCATGTTGAACAACAGGTTGAACACCGACCGCATCCTACAAACATTGCAACGCACACACCGTCAGAGTGCAATTGAAAGTGTCGGTAAAGTGTTCTTTAAATAAAGTTTTTGTTTGGAAATATTTCAATATTTATTTTAGAGCAGAACAGGTTGAAAGTTGTTGTTGAGACTTTTTGGAAAGAGGAAGTAAAAAAAAATCTTGTTAACATGGAACAGGATTTAAAGATATGACGATTTTCAAAACTTCTTTCTAATACAGAAGATCCTTAAAAGATCTTGAAGGCTTGTAAATGGTCTTCTACGTGAGCTTTGGTTTCAAAAGTAGTATAAAAGACCCTAAAGCTAGGGTCACATTAGGCAAATATTTGCTTTAGCGACCGGCAGTGTGCGCTTACTGAGAGCAAATGAGCGTAAATAATGCATTGAAATTTATGCTCACTTGCTCTCAGTAAACACACACTCCCTGTCGCTGGAGCAAATATTTGCCTAGTGTGACCCTAGCTTAAGTACTTACTTGGGAGCGAAAGGACCAACCACGTCCCCTTTATAACCTGCACCGATACATTCCGGGAAGGTGTATTTTAATTTGGCTTTGTCTCAAAAGTTTGTAAAACATTGAAATAATGTTCAAATTTTATAAATACGCAGGACGGGTTGGCCATTCAAAAGTATAAATTAGCCCCTCCATGACATCACAGAAATGCAGTAGCTTTTATAATTAACACATGATTCGTATATGGAATACACATTTGTTCCATTAATGCACGAATAAAACAAAAAGCGAAATGAAATCATTAACGAATTAAATATCTGAATGTGTAATTAAATCTTTATAAAAAAAACCAAAAAAATCCATTAATCAAATCCAGAAACTCTTGCATGATTTCAAATACAGCATAAAACAAAAACAACAATAAAAGTAAGCTTTGTTATTTAATGTGAGAAACCCGAAACATATTGGCAATTAAAGTCGCTTTGCAAATCTTTTAAACCGACAACGATGATGATGATGATAAATTTCATAGGAAGCCCCCCACTCTTCCAAAATAAAACGAGAGAAGTGATCTTTTGCAAAGTAAGACAGGAATCCTTGAACTGTTTGTTGTTGTACTTTTTGTTTGTTATGATATCAACAATAATGTTAGAAATAAATAAAAACAAAACACCGTCAAGTAATATTAATAAAAATAAAAAATCAACAATCATCACCATCTAATATTGAATATTCGCTCATACGTTCATTTTGTATTCCCATGTGATGTCATTGTTTTTGTTGTTTTTTCGTGATGGGAACAACATTTGTTAAAGTAAAACGTAGTACTGCTCAATAAACATTTTGTTTATAAATTCGAATTTAAATATGGCAAATGCATGCATGTGAAGCAATATTCGTCACGATCATTGATTGCTCTAATGCTGGCTGATGTAGGTTAGTATTTTAGCCTTTTTTATGCCCCTGAAAAAATAGGATGAACATTTTGACATATAGTCCGGTGAAAATAGACATGCGTATAAGGGGGAAATAGCAAAAATTCCCACAAAGCTGAATTTTGGTGGAGAGCTAGGGTTGGCCATTAGAAGCAACGTCCTAAAAGTCCCCATCGATCCCATGTGTGCAAAACAAGTTATTCAGGGTCAAAGGTCATTTTTGGAAGCATTATTCAGTTTTTTAATTTTTCTCAAAAACGGTAAGACTTAGCAAAAGCCGGCTAAAATAAAAGTTGTAGATTTAATAATTGTCTAAAAGAGTGGTCTTTATGATTTTTAAAAAAGACTTACCATTTTCGAGATATCGCGATCTAAAGGTCAAATAAAAAATTAGCCGCGTAAGTACATTATGAGGCGAACCGGTTAAAGTAATGACACTATGTGTTAGATACTTTCATAAGCTTTCAAACGACATCCACTTTGCAGTAATCGATTCAGTAGAACCGGGTCTAACCCGGTTTTTAAATTTGGCTTTTCGGGTCGAATAACCGGCGAACCGGATCCGCAACCGCTGAAAATTATACATTTCCGTAATCAGCGCAACAAACCCTACCTTCTAACAAAACTTGAAAAAAATCGGAGAGTTTTCGTTGGGGTCGTTCCTGTTGGGCTTACAATTACACATGTGGGTTAAATGGGCTATTTTTGCATAAAATGACTCTAACATTGAATCACTCTACTAAACACGCTCCGATTTTGTTGGATTTTTTTTAAAATATAGCTATAATTTCGCTCTTCAAGAAAATATATATTTTTTGGGGGACAGACCCGGTTACTTCGCTTATTTTAGCCGGTTCGTATGAATATGTGCATATTTCCCTTATAAGTGCATAAAAATCATGTGTTTTTTAGAACAGCTATATCTCAAGAATGGTTCCTTCTAGGGAAAAAATTATAGATGAAACTTGTAGATAATTTTTCTCTCTACAATATTTACTTTAGTCACTTTTTGATTAGATCAACCGTTTTCAAAAAAATAAATCCGAAAACCTATAAACCATTAAAATTTGACCTTTGACCCCGAATAACTTTTTTTGCACACATGGGATCGATGGGGACTTTTAGGACGTTGCTTCTAATGGCAAACCCTAGCTCTCTACCAAAATTCAGCCCTGTGGGAATTTTTGCTATTTCAATGTCTATTTTGACTAATAAGGAAAAAGTAATAATTTTAAAATCATCGATAATATCAACCGTTGAAACTATATGGTAAATTTGAAATTTCCTTTACAATTACATAGAAAAAAATTAAAAACTTTTTTGGCGAGCACATCCGCCATTTTTGGTACATGGGTTACGAAAATCTGTTCGCGTTCACAAAATTGGATGCTCAACTCAAAAGTTATATGCGGTTTTACTCTCTTGTAAAGAAAAAAATATTTAAAAATTACTATTGTGTTGTAATAAGAACATGTATATATGAATCGTTAGTAGCATTTGATATCTATCCGTAGATGCTAAAATAGTTGCTAAATTTATTTTTATTTTCGCGGAAAATCAAAAAAAATATTGAAGAAATCTTGGAATAAATTTTATTTATTCTAAATCAGAGTCCAAAAAATCTCTAAAAAAATAAAATAAAATAGCCCTTCCGAAATTCAACAAAATATATTGCCTATTTTGGGTGCCACCGTGCTGCAATGGTATGTACACTAGGGCTATGACTTTTTTACAACCTCATATCCCTGTATCTTAGCGTGATGAGTTTTGCCATAAGATTACATAAAATCTTAATTAAAAGGTGATTCGATGAAAAAACCTCACGCACAAAATGATTTTAAAATTTGAATTTATCAATATTATGGGCAATTTTTTGAAGTCACTGTAAGCAGATATACATTTGAAAATAAACTTTAGAGCCACATGAGATAATAAAACAGACATCACATTTATTTCTAACTAATTCTGAGAATCGTAAAAATGTCGTAATAAACTCGTGTTTATTCAAAGATATAATTTTTTAACAAAAAACAAAAAATTTAAAATTTTTCAAAGTGGTTTGTGCATGACCTTTTCAATATTTGAATGGAATAAGCGTTATTATAGTAGTAGGATTATATTAATTCATTCGTTAAAAAAAATAATTAAAAAAAAAAAATTTCATGCATTTTTTTAAAAAATTATTTTTTTAAAATCGATTTGTGCGTGAACTTTTTTATATTTCAATGTAATAAACGATAGCGTAGTGATTAATAGGCAAAAGTTCATTCATCAATGCTACAGGAAACCAATTTTGAGAAAAAATGTCAAAAAGTCATAACCCTAATGTACACCCGCCTTGCACACATAAGGTCGTGGGTTCGATTTTCACCGGTGGCAAAATACTCCTCAGTAATGTTGGCGACATTTCCTGAGTATTCAGCCTTGTAAAACTTCTCTACAAAAGTGGTGTCTTAGACACGCCGTTCGGACTCGGCGATAAACTGTAGGTCCCATATTATTGAGCTAATATGAATCCTGCCTTGTCCCTTATGGGCTATTTGTGGAAGAATTATATTATATATTATATATAGAATTATATTATAAGTACCTTGGGTCGGAAATTCGACCACCGTTGCCTCTCAAATTCATTTTCAAACCGATACGTTCGCAAGATTTACAAAAATAGCGTTTTTAAAAAATAGGGCCTAGTGGAGGTTCCCCGGCAAAACAAAATTTTGCCTATTTTCACCAAGGGTCATCCCTGTACATTCTCTGAAACTTTCGAGAAAATCGGTTCAGTAGTTTCAGAGATGTAACATATTTAAAAAAGTGGGCGTGGTCGGGTGTTTAGGCCCCAAATAAGTACCTAGGGTCGGAGACACAATCACCATTGCCTCGCAAATTAATTTTTCTCACCGATACGTTCGTCAGTTTTGCTAAAATAGCGTTTTTTTTTAAATAGGGCACGTCCCTTCCGAAATTCAACACAATATACATATAACCTATTTTCACCACGGGCCCTCCCTGTACATTCTCAGACATTTTCAGGAAAATCTGTTCAGTAGTTTTGGATATATAATATATATAATAAGTGGGCGTGTTTTTAATAAATCGGGCATAGGGGAGGCACCCGGCCCCCTCCGAAATTTAACAAAATGTGCAGCCTATTTTCACCACGGGTGTTCCCTGTATATTCTCTGAAATTTTCAAGAAAATCGGTTCAGCCGTTTTATATTCTATACGGAGCATTCTAACATACACACATTGTCTTTTATGTATAAGATGTCCCGGAATGTCTGATCTGAATTCTTCTGATCTGTGCCGGGATAAAGAGAAGAGAACTTCGGTGAGAAGCAACGGGTGTCGTGATTGGTTACATTTCAGGTATTGTTCAGGCTTAACCTTCCCAAGAGAGTAAAGCGATAGGGATTATGTACATCGTGCTGCGCAAACAATTTGAGTCTTTGCCGTCATCATCGAATTATAAAACTCCTCGCAAACTCTCCAACAGCAACACCAGGTGCAGTTTTTAATACCGCGCATTTTTGTTCCAGTTCCGGACAAAGTAACATTGCTACAGTCTAACTGTGATAGTCTTCGTGGCAAGATTAACAAGATTGAGAATTTTATGAGTCAGAGAAGCTGAACAACACCTGCTGCCTTCGTCATTGTGGTTGTTACAACGTACTTCGCTTAGATCGTACGAGAAGTGGAAGTAGTGGAATTGCAATCCTATTGCATCAGGCATCGCCTGAGCTCGACTCTAGTGACCCGTAATTAGAGTGTATGATGGTAGCGGTAAAGTATGAAACCGCCGAGATAGAACTACTAAATGCATATCCCCCGCCGATTAATATATGTGTCCCCCGTTATTCGCCAAACATCAGGCCAATGTTGAAAGGCTATAACTGGCTGGTTCTAGGAGATTTTAATGCACATCATGACTTATGGCATTCAACTATAGGAAATGACTAGAGATGCATACCGCTGGCTGAGCATATACATAGATAGCTCCACATTACGCACCCACCAGGATTAGAGGAGACTGCCAGAGTTCGCCTTCTATCGCGCCACCCATCATTTCCGTTGAGTCGGATCCTCCACTTCATCAATAGACCACTTGACTACATAACCTCTGAACGCCGTACTTTCCTTAACCATGGTAAAGTCAATTGGCAAGGATTTAGATAATTCACCAATTAACACTTTAGATAATTGTCAAATGTCTCTAAGGTTCGAATTTCTGAGACATGATCACTGCCACATCCGCTATATTTCTGCTGATCGAACACCTGAAATAAGACCTAATTTTTCGGCAATGGAGACGAGATTACCGAATAAGAGTTATGAGTATCGCCGTACGAACCCAAACCACCCCAGAGTCAGAGAACTGACAATGGAAGTCAATAGATTAGTCGGTGAGAACAAGCGGAAAAAGTGGTTAGAGCATCTGAAGAGCTTTAACATTGGAACTGGTAATAGTAAATTGTGGACAACGATTAAGACGTTATCGAACTCTGGTAAAAAGGATGATCGGATATCTGTAACGGCATGGTTCTGACAGATCCAAAGAGTTACGCGGGTTATTTTAGTCTACAATTTATTGAGCAATAGGCGAAGAGAAGTGTTTTACTTCGTTTGCGTTCCCTTCCAGCCAAGAAGGAACCACCACAATTTACGTTATTATAAGCTTCGTTCCTTTACTTTTTAATGGTAAAAGTGGTAAAAGAGAAAAGTGTCAAAATAGCTCAAAATTGCTCTCTCATATTTACCAGAAAAGTAAAGGAACGGAAAAATGGTAGATCTGATAGCAATGTCAAAAATAAACATAAAAAATCAATTTTCTACCTTTATTTCACAGTTTTTAATTTTGTTTTGTCAAAGTTCGACTTTTTCTTCTGTTTTTCGTTCATTTTTTTTTTCATTGTGAAATAATCGTCAAACAAAAGTCGAAAAATTAGTTCTACCATTTTTTATCTGCCGAAATTTGTCTGGAAGTCCGTGGTAGAAGAGAAAGGCATATGTGCTCTCTCTCCTCTCTCACTCTCTTAAAAATTGCTGCCAGTTTTAGCACTTTTTGGGGTTAAGGAACGCTTTGCAGGTAAAAAATGATAAAAATGCTAACCTCAGGTAAGTAAAGAAACACAGCTATACAAAGCGACTGGACCTGAAGCAATTTCAATGGTAATGCTTATGCAGCTGGATGAATCAATAGTCAAGTATCTGAGCGAGGTCCTCCACATATCGTTAGCCACCATAATAGTTGCCGAAGCCTGCAAAACGGGAACATCCTTTACAGAAGGCAGCCAGCAAAGGTGAATCATACATGCCCATCTTACTTTTGTCCCTAGTAGCAAAGATACTTGAGGCGTCACTCCTCCCCAAACATCAAAAAGCGTGTTATACATGGTAGTAGTGTTAGTACAGCAAAAAGATTTCGATACGGTCAGCCATACTAAGCTAATCGAAGATGTCGAGAATAATACCCTCCAGCCTTGTTGGATCACCAAATATATGCGTGGTCGTCAGTCATAAACAAGAATTCCAAACCCCGTTAAGTGAAACAGAGAGTTCCACAAGAAGGGTTGATATTTCCGGAACTGTTTATCATGTACCTTTTTGCAATTTCACGCCCTCCCGACAGCATTGAGATAATTATATACCTGCAAGATTGAACGTCCATGACGTCAGGTACCATTGTTGGTAGCATTTATGTCATTTATGTTGAATGCTTCCCACATAAACTGCGGAAATTAAACTCCCACTCAATGTGCAGGGCACTTGGTCAATAATTCCCAAATCCCCCTGAAAACCGCAACAGGGTGTCTCTTCATGTCTTTTTACACGAGGACTTTAAGACTTTGTCGGTGCGTCGGCTGTGGCAAAACCATCCAAATCACCGTCTAGTGGATGAGTTCCCCCCGTCCAGGCATGTCAGGAAAAATCTTTATGATCTAAGATATAAAAGATAACTTATAGATTAACAGGCTTATCAAGCAGGTTTGAGGAATATTCATACTGATGCAGTCGCCGAGGCTATTATTGCCTATCATATGACTTCTATCCTTGGAGATCACCCAAGCGAGAGTTGTTTTGGCGCAACTAAAATCCGATTGATGCAGCCGCTTCAATTCTTACTGGGACAAGATTGATGAAACAAAGCAGAACATCTGTCCAGCAGACAATATTCACTAAACTCCACTCTCTCTCTCTCTCTGGACTAATCCTATTCAGGTGGCGTCTTTTCTGAAGATGGAGTTGAAAGTTTGTGGGAAGCCACCCTGGTGCAGTGGTAGGCACATCCGCCTTGCACTAAAATGATCTAGGGTTCAATCCCTGACCAGAACATCAACATTTTCGTCGGTGGCAAATTCCCTCAGTGTACATTTCAGCCCTGAAAATCTTCTCTATAAGTGGTGTCGTAAAACACTCCGTTCAGACTCGGATAAGAAGTAGGCTCCATATCATTGAGCCAATCAATATGAATCGGGATGCACTCCTTGATATGAGAGAACATGTTCCCTTGTCCCTTCGGGGATGTTGCGGGAACATATGTATGTGCCGAATCAGGCATAATGACAGATACCGCAGTTCGCCTGCAGCAAATGTTCTAAAAGAAATGTTACCTCGCAGTCTTGTTCATCAGTTGCTATAATCAAGTGTTGGATCGAGTTCTTCGGTGGACTAAAGTTCCAAACGTTGAGTACATACCTGTGCAGGCTTTAATTATCAATTATCATTTGAAAATAGACTTCAGCAATGGTAAAACAATGAGCATGATATCAAAGTTAAACATGTCTTATACAAGCCTTGTCTTAACAAGGACAAAATCTCACTGAGCTTCGTCCTCCCAATGACAATGAGAATATTTAACTTTTTCTATATCTCCTTACAGTGACTCCAAAAAATCGAATCAACTTATATGTAAGACTTTATATAATCTTAAATAAAAATTCATCAAAACATGATACAGGGATATGAAGTTGTAAAAAAGTCTCATCACCCTAATGTACATATAATCATGTTCTTATGTAAATTGTCGGATGTGTGTTGATGCTTCACTGCGGAACAAAATAAATAATCAGATTTAGTTAGCGTTACGGGATTTTTTCTGTAATATTTAATACTGTTGTCAGTTAATTGTTTCGTGCAACTGCAATATATGACAACTTCAACAAATTTTCCATATTGTTGTAGTAATAAATTTCATTAACAATTTATTTTTTATTGCAGAGTTTGAGGTCATAAACGCCAATCACAATGAAAATTAAATAGGGGTGATGACAAAAAAATAAAAAAAAAACATACTAAAATATACAATAACAAATAATATAAATATGAACAACATTAACTAATTCTTATTAATTTGAGTGTCGGTACTGGTGTTGAAATCGTGCATTAAAAAGCGAAAACACGGATTTGATATGGGATAGATGGCATTCTAGGCAGATGCACAAACGTGAACATATGCATTGGCAACCAGAATATAAGATACAGATACCACAAGTCCACAAAATGAGCTATAAGCAAAGCTCAATCTTTCTATCCACTAAAGAGATAAGCCTTTAATATACCCAAATGAGATCACTCCCTATTTCTTGATGTTATCTCAGAGTTCTTTGGAAATTTGCACGTAATTTAGATTACAAACAAAATATCTACCTACCGAGCATAGACAGGCAACATTGGCCTAATGACTTAAAAATGTGTTTTTTTTTTTGTTTTTTTGTTAAAAAAAATCATAAGCTGTGGTTAACATTTTTATGACCACTGCAAATAAACAGCTAAAAATGTTTTAGTCATTTTCTTTTGTCTGTTATCTGTTCAAGGCAGGAGGTTAAGAGTGACAATGACAAGCGTAAAATTCAAATAACAAAATTAACTCGTGTTGTAATAATGACATTATCACATGAGATTTGTATATGTACTACACACAAAAAATAAGTTTTTAATTTGGTTGAATTTGTTACTGCAGTATATTTAAAGCCCAAAGTATAATTAGAATTTAATAACACTAAAAGTGTGCCTGAAATACAGTTGGTATAAGTTTGAGAATAATATGATTTGAATACTTTATAAAAATATTACAATATAACATATTAAAATATATTATTAGCATTAGCCTGACTACTGTATAGCCCTGCATAAATTATTATAAACAAGTAACTGTATTACGGTGCAACTCTGTACAATGGTCATAATGAATTACCAGAGTGTGAGCCTGAAATATATGTATTCTTAACAAATGAGAACGACATTAAGTTCGGCCGGGCCCTCCACCACGAACTGTATTGAAGTGAATAGAAGCAATTAGTTTCCTTTCGGTTTTTTGAAAGTACTAAGCTCTTCCTCTTATTTCATGCAAAAACAGAATATCATAACTGATGATATTTCCGATAAAAGAGTTCATATGGGGCACCATCTTTGTTCTCTCCAAAACATGAACCAATATTTACAATTTTAAACTTTGGCTAAAACATTCAAAATAACGAAAATCCGGAGCACCGGTGGAAAGTTCTATGCATCCAACAAAGACTAAATAACAAATTTAAATCATTTTGGTGGGATATTATAGTCAAATCTTCAAAATAGGGAAAACTGGGAGGGGCAATTCTACGGGGCTATATGAAGACGTGCAGTAATACCGAAAAATTTCAAATGGAAAGTTGAATACCCCTAACGAAGACTAAATACCAAATTTCAGCCGAAGGAATATTGAGTTCACAATCTTCAAAATACATACCGAACATCTTTATACTTCTAGCGAAGACTAAATGCCAAATTTCAGCCATTTCAGTTGTATATTAAAGGTCACAACTTTCAAAATACCGAAAATTGGGAGGTACTGTTCTATGGAGGCTATATGAAGACGTGGACCTATACCGACAAGTTTCTGGTGGAAAGTTTTATGCCCACAACGAAGGTTAAATACCGAATGTTAGCCACTTCAGTGGTATATTGAGGTCACAACCTTCAAAATACCGAAAATCGGGAGGTACCGTTCTATAGGGGCTATATGAAGACGTTCTATACCGACAAATTTCAGACGGAAAGTTGTATACCCCCAAAGAAGACTAAATATCGAATTTCAGGCATTTCGGTTGGATATTAAGGCTACAAGCTTCAAAATACCGAAACTCGGAAGGTACCGTTCTGTACGCGCCATATGTACGCGTCGACCTATATCGACTAAATTTCATACATTTCGGGGGGATATTAAGGCCACAACCTTCAAAATACCAAAAATACCACTCTATGTGGGCTATATGAACACGTCGACCTATACCGACAAATGTCAGGTATAGTTTTATACCAAATATTAGCCATTTCAGTGGTATATTGAGGCCATAACCTTCAAAATACCGAAAATCGGGAGGTACTGTTCTGTTGGGGCTATATGAAGACGTGATTACCGACAGATTACAGGTGAACAGTTGTATACCTCTAACGATGACTAAATACCAAATTTCGGTGTAATATTGAGGCCACAACCGTCAAAATACCGAAAGTCGGGGGTATGAAGACGTAGACCGAAAAGTTTTATAACCACAACGCAGACTAAAAATTTAATTTCAGCCTTTTTGGTGTGATAATGAGGCTAAAAACTTTAAAATACCGAAAATCGGGTGGTACCGTTATATGGGGGCAATATAAAAACATGGACCGATGTAGTCCATTTTCCATACCAAACATCCTAAGCTAAGCTCTATCTTAAAAATTGCGTGCTGTATCTTAATTTCAACAGACGGACGGACGAACGAACTTGGTTACATCGACATAGAATTTCATGCTGATCAAGAATATATATACTTCATAGGGTCTCCGATGAATATTTCGATGTGTTACAAACGGAATGACAAATTTAATTATATCCTCCATATTATGGTGAAGGGTATAAAAAAAACTCCACGTGAGAGCCTAACAGATATGTAGTCAAAAGCTCAAGACGATCCTTCTTTTTCATTTTTGAAGCATTTAGTATTTAAACTTTTTTAAATAACACTGTGAACACAAATTTTGGGGAAGAGATAATTCCTTTTGGAGATGAAAGCCCTTGGTGAGTATATTAAGAACCCCGAAGGACAGATCCGCCGTGAGTCGAACTTCCGCGTTATGGCGTGATGAACTTTTTGCTAGAGACCCTGTAAGCCATCAGGAATTAGCGTTATAACTTTGTTCACTGTTGTTTTAGCTTATTTTTGAGATGGCATGTCAGC
Source organism: Musca autumnalis (assembly GCF_047663935.1). Lineage (NCBI taxonomy): Eukaryota > Metazoa > Arthropoda > Insecta > Diptera > Muscidae > Musca > Musca autumnalis. Next base: position 198,726,034 of record NW_027411755.1, read on the forward strand.
AGTCAAATCGAATGAGGATTATTTTCGTAGAGCACTTCGACCTTCTAACTCGCTTCCTTCAATGTCCTTTTCGTCCTTTATTTTAAGAGCCGCTATAAAAATACCACAACATGACGTTTTTCAGCTTCGAAATGTTCTGCAATAATGTCGCTCGCAAAATTTTAGGTACAGCTCTCATTGACAACTTATCGATTTTGTCGCGTTTTACCTCTTTGCTCAAGAAACCCGACTTAGATGAGGTTCCAATATGGACTCGGTCCATTCCTTCGTGTACTTCCCACAGAAAATGTTGGAAAAGTTCAGCTTAGGACCTGTTTACTAATCGCTTTGATTTTTGTTGTAGCAACTTGGATTCACTGCCCCCCCATATTACGGTATATGTTTCATAAGGGGTAAGTCCATACTTCCTGAGAAAATAGCCTGAAGGGTACAACAAAGCCCTGTGTCACCGTGTGTAGGGTTGGAGCGCAAGATAACTCTCGAAGGAATCTGCCAATTCGATCCACAATTTGTCTTCGTAATATTTTGTGCAAACTTAGTTTAAGATCGAAGATAAGCCATATCGGTCCACTCCTTCAGGTACCTCCCCCACATAAGTTCACAAATGTTCGGAAAAATTGTACCCACGATAGCTCTTGATGGGAGTGACTGATTTTGTCCATACTTTACACATCCTAAAATACCCTGTAGGAAATGTCAATAGTGAATCTATACTGACTTACTACTGACATTGTCAACAGTACTACTGACAAACTGTAGACAACTCATGTAATTTCCTATAGACATTTTGTATGAACGTGTCATTCGAAAGTCAGTACTGACATTGGAACTAGTATGTCAGTAGTTGCTGAGGAACCATGTGTTGACATAGGAGGTAGTGAGTCAGTGTAGACATTGGAGGTAGTAAGTCAGTAGAGACATTGGAAGTAGTGCGTCAATAGAGACATTGGAGGTAGTGAGTCAATAGTACATAAAGGGTCATATGGAGACAATTGTACCAAATTTTTCACTATTAGGTTTTTTTGCCTATTTGGAACTTTTTATAGATTAAAAAGCTATAAAGTGTGATTGATAAGACGTTGAACTTATACTTTTGTTTAAATAGTACATTTTATTAAAGAAAAATATGTAATTATGAAAATACAAAAAAAGTACAAATTGTGTACTACTGTCTTTTTTATCTTTATAAAGGGCTAAGCCCAAGATTCCACATAAGTACAAAATTAGTAAATAAAGCCAATGTTTTCAAGGCTGCCTAACCAATAATAAAAAATCGTTTTCATTGTCAGAAATATCGTCGCCTTTTTATTTTCTTGGCCATAAGGATTGGTGTGATTTATCTGCTTAAAATCTCTCTCTTCTGTTGCACTTAACGTTTTATCAGGCGATTCGCTGAATACTGATATAACATCTAGGAATTGAAAAGAATAAACATGTATAAATAAGCATAAATAAACAAAATGTCCTTAAATTTGCTTACACATTACATTTGTATAAACATTGGAAAAATCTCGCAATCGATTTTTGCAAAAAACCCTTCAACATTTTAACTCATTATTATGCCGTGTCCAAATATCAGATGTAAATTGCGTTCATCATTTCCAGCGAGACGGGACAATATTTTGTCAGTCTCCACAAATGTTGTCAGCCGCCTTAGAACTTGTATTTTTATATAGAATTGTCTATTTTTTCACTTGTCTGTTACTTTCCTTTCCTACTTTCCTTTGCTCATACTTGTTGTTATTAAAATTATATATTTTATTGATTTTTCACAAAAACACCTTTTTACGAACCGCCAAAATTATTTTATGCCAAACAATTAAGAAAATGAAAAAAATAAGAAGAGATGTTTCGTTGGGCTATCAGTTTTCAATATAAACAATGCTTGTTCTTATTAAATTAAAAGTATCAATTGTTGACAACCTGTTTACAAAGTGTTGACTTTGTCACTATAATAGTAGACAAAGTGGTGACATGTCTACTCCTGTCCCCATGCTTCCTACAGGGTATCTACAAGATATAGATCAGGTTCGAATATGGACTATATTTGTCCACTCCTTCGGGTACCTTCCACACAAAATTTTGGATAAATTCACTTTAAGACCCGCTATCGAAACACTTTGATTTTTGTTGAACCAACTTGCTTTAACTACCTCAATTGCGGCAGTAAAAGTTTTTTCAGGGGCAAGTCCATACTTCTTGAGAAAACAGCTCGAAAAATGTAAAAAACCCCTATGGTACCATATGTAGTGGCTGGAGGGCTCGAACCGAATACTGCGTTCGTCCACACTTTGGATATTGTAATATTTCTTCGAATATTAGATGAAATTCGAAGGTTGAGCTTATAGGTCCACTCATTCCAGTACCTCCCACACAAAAGTTCGAAAATATTCCCTAAAATAGTACGCGTGATTTGTTATAGACGTAGCAACCGATTTGGTCCAAACTTTGGATCTCTAAATATTATCGAAACTTAGTTTATGTTCATATTTGGGCCATATCTGTCCAATCCTTATGATACCACCCACACAAATGTTCAACATTTTTGTGTGGTTCGAGGATCCTTTGGACATTTTTACCGAAGGTTTTCCTAGTGGCTCTGTTTAAAGCGATATTATCTTGTTCGTAGACTAGTGTGATAAAAAAGCCCTATATATCGATATCCCCGCAACTGTTTGAGTTTTAATCCTATCCATACTTTTGTCGGTGCGTACGCCCAACATTTTGAAAACCCCCCTATATAATTTTTTTTTTTTTTTTTTTTTTTTTTTTTGGGAAAAAAGTATTTCAATCCACACAGGCCGTTTTCACACACACAATTCGTAATTAACAGTAACATACTTAATTTTTGTTTCCTGTTTTTAAGGAAATTTTAACAAAAAACACAGTTCTTCTAACGGTCTTCTAAACCCAGAAGACCTTCTGAAGGTCTTCTATACAGAGAAGATTTTCTAGGAGTCTTCTAAACACAGAAGACCACCAAAGGTCTTTTACACACAGAAGAAGATCTTCTAAGAGTCTTCTAAACACAGAAGACCACCAAAGGTCTTTTATACACAGAAGACCTTCTAAATATCTCCTATACACAGAAAATCTTATAAATGCCTTCTATACAAAGAAGGTCTTGTAAAGGTCTATTTAGGAAATCGTATGACTTGCATTAGGGGTTCGTTCCTCTTTCCCTTTCTTTAGAGTGCATGAAAATATTTGATGATCATTTGTTTTTGTTTCGCGTTTTCTTATTTAATTCGATTAATTATTGCTACTTAAATTTGTTTAACCCACAAAAACTGATGAGGGGTTTCGAATAAATAAACAATTATAAATTTACATGGAACTTGTAATGTTCATATTATGAGATTACAGCGAGATGCAGGAAAATACATGCAAACATACATACATCCATATAATGTGTACTTAAGATTTTAGAAAAAGTTTTGTTTTCTCGGTTTCATGTTCTTCGCCGTCTTCTTCTTCATTCCTCTTTAACTTACTGACCTGCAAAGAAAGAGACATAGAAAAAGATTCACATTAATTAAGTGTATCAATGTTTTTTTTTTGGTTTGTGAAAACTTCACAAGAATTTTTTTTACATTTTCTTTTTATGCTTTTATTGCTGTGTTAAAGAAATTAGGTTGAGCAGCTCAGCAGGAAATAGTCATCGTCTGTAGTAAGTACATAAACTCAAAAAAGTTACATGCCCTATGCATACTTAATGCAGTCTGTGCGATTCTTGCAACATGCAACACCAAACTAAGAACAATGCATTTGCAACAATTTTCAATTGTGTTCGGCTTGTTTGGAAAGGCACGTTCGTGTGCACTTAACCAGAGAAGTGTATTAGAAAAAGAAGAAAAAACACTATTGATTGGGTAATCGCTAATATTATTAATTTCCTCATTTATTAATGGTTTTATTTGATGGTTGTGATAATGTGTGTGTCTGGAGAAATGGTGGAAAGGAATGTTGATGTTTAACTCAATTATTCTAAAACATGATACATCGATAGATTTTCTTGTATAAGGCCAGAAAGTCTTCTAATAGAAGACCTGGAAAAATTCATAAAAAATCCACGTCTCTTAAAAATGAATAAAAAATCCACGCACCTTAAAAATGTATAAAAAATCCACGCCTCTTAAAAAATTCATAAAAAACACGCCCCTTAAAAAATTCATAAGAACACGCCTCTTAAAAGATTCATAAAAAACGACGCCTCTTAAAAAAATCATAAAAAATTCACGCATTTTTAAAAATTCATAATCCAGCCTCTAAAAAATTCATAAACAAAATCTACGCCTCTTAAAAAAATCATAAATCCGCGATTCATAAAAATTCATAATCCAGCCTCTAAAAAATTCATAAACAAAATCTACGCCTCTTAAAAAAATCATAAATCCGCGATTCATAAAAAATTCAACAACAAAAATCCAAGCCTGTTAAAAAATCCACGCCTCTTAAAAAATTCATAAAAAATCCACGCCTCTTAAAAAATTCATAAAAAATCCACGCCTCTTAAAAAATTCATAAAAAAATCCACGCCTCTTAAAAAATTCATAAAAAAATCCATGCCTCTTAAAAAATTCACAAAAAAATCCACGCCTCTTAAAAATTCATAAAAAAATCCACGCCTCTTAAAAAATTCATAAAAAAACCACGCCTCATAAAAAAATTGTAAAAAATCCACGCCTCTTAAAAAATTCATAAAAAAATCCACGCCTCTTAAAAAATTCATAAAAAAATCCACGCCTCTTAAAAAATTCATAAAAAAACCACGCCTCTTAAAAAAATTGTAAAAAATCCACGCCTCTTAAAAAGTTCATAAAAAAACCACGCCTCTTAAAAAGTTCATAAAAAATCCACGCCTCTTAAAAAGTTCATAAAAAAATCCACGCCTCTTAAAAAGTTCATAAAAAATCCACGCCTCTTAAAAAGTTCATAAAAAAATCCACGCCTCTTAAAAAGTTCATAAAAAAATCCACGCCTCTTAAAAAGTTCATAAAAAAATCCACGCCTCTTAAAAAATGCATAAAAAATCCACGCCTCTTAAAAAATTCATAAAAAAATCCACGCCTCTTAAAAAGTTCATAAAAAATCCACGCCTCTTAAAAAGTTCATAAAAAAATCCACGCCTCTTAAAAAATGCATAAAAAATCCACGCCTCTTAAAAAATTCATAAAAAATCCACGCCTCTTAAAAAATGCATAAAAAAATCCACGCCTCTTAAAAAATTCATAAAAAAATCCACGCCTCTAAAAAAATCATAAAAAAATCCACGCCTCTAAAAAAATCATAAACAATCAACACCTCTAAAAAAATCATAAAAAATCCACGCCTGATAAAAAATTCATAAAAAAATCCACGTCTCTTAAAAAATTCATAAAAAATCCACGCCTCTTAAAAATTCATAACAAAATCCACGCCTCTTAAAAAATTCATAAAAAATCCACGCCTCTTAAAAAATTAATAAAAAAAATCCACGCCTCTTAAAAAATTCATAAAAAATCCAGGCCTCTTAAAAAATTCATAAAAAATCCACGCCTCTTAAAAAAATTCATAAAAAAATCCACGCCTCTAAAAATCCACGCTTCTTAAAAAATCTTAAAAATAACTATTAAAAAATTCATAAAAAAATGCACGCCTCTTAAAAAATTCATAAAAAAAAATCCACGCCTCTAAAAATCCACGCTTAAAAAATCTTAAAAATAACTATTAAAAAATTCATAAAAAAAATTCACGCCTCTTAAAAAATTCATAAAAAAAAATCCACGCCTCTAAAAATCCACGCTTAAAAAATCTTAAAAATAACTATTAAAAAATTCATAAAAAAAATTCACGCCTCTTAAAAAATTCATAAAAAAAATCCACGCCTCTTAAAAAATTCATAAAAAAAATTCACGCCTCTTAAAAAATTCATAAAAAAAATCCACGCCTCTTAAAAAATTCATAAAAAAAATTCACGCCTCTTAAAAAATTCATAAAAAAAATCCACGCCTCTTAAAAAATTCATAAAAAAAATCCACGCCTCTTAAAAAATTCATAAAAAAAATCCACGCCTCTTAAAAAAATCATAAAAAAAATCCACGCCTCTTAAAAAATTAATAAAAAATTCACGCATCTTAAAAAATTAATAAAAAATCCACGGCTCTTAAAAATTTATAAAAAATCCACGCCACTTAAAAATTTATAAAAAAATCCACGCCTCTTAAAAAATTAATAAAAAATCCAAACCTCTTAAAAAATTAATAAAAAATCCACGCCTCTTAAAAATTAATAAAAAATCCACGCCTCTTAAAAATTAATAAAAAATCAACGCCTCTTAAAAACTACATAAAAAAATCCACGCCTCTTAAAAAATTAATAAAAAATCAACGCCTCTTAAAAACTACATAAAAAAATCCACGCCTCTTAAAAAATTAATAAAAAATCCACGCCTCTTAAAAATTAATAAAAAATCCACGCCTCTTAAAAATTAATAAAAAATCCACGCCTCTTAAAAATTAATAAAAAATCAACGCCTCTTAAAAACTTCATAAAAAAATCCACGCCTCTTAAAAAATTAATAAAAAATCAACTCCTCTTAAAAAATTCATAAAAAATCCACGCCTCTTAAAAAATTAATAAAAAAAATCAACTCCTCTTAAAAAATTCATAAAAAAATCCACGCCTCTTAAAAAATACATAAAAAAAATCCACGCCTCCTAAAAAATTCATAAAAAAATCCACGCCTCTTAAAAAATTCATAAAAAATTCCACGCCTTTTTAAAAAATTCATAAAAAAAATCCACGCCTCTTAAAAAATTCACAACTCTTAAAAATTCATAAAAAATCCACGCCTCTTAAAAAATTCATAAAAAAAACCACGCCTCTTAAAAAATTCATAAAAAAATCCACGCCTCTTAAACAATACATAAAAAAATCCACGCCTCTTAAAAAATGCACAACTCTTAAAAAATTCATAAAAAAATCCACGCCTCTTAAAAAATTCATAAAAAAATCCACGCCTCTTAAAAAATTCACAACTCTTAAAAAATTCATAAAAAAATCCACGCCTCTTAAAAAATTCATAAAAAAATCCACGCCTCTTAAAAAATTCATAAAAAAATCCACGCCTCTTAAAAAATTCACAACTCTTAAAAAATTCATAAAAAAATCCACGCCTCTTAAAAAATTCATAAAAAAATTCACGCCTTTTTAAAAAATTCATAAAAAAAATCCAAGCCTCTTAAAAAATTCACAACTCTTAAAAATTCATAAAAAATCCACGCCTCTTAAAAAATTCATAAAAAAACCACGCCTCTTAAAAAATTCATAAAAAATCCACGCCTCTTAAAAAATTCACAACTCTTAAAAAATTCATAAAAAATCCACGCCTCTTAAAAAATCCAGGCCTCTTAAAAAATTCATAAAAAAATCCACGCCTCTTAAAAAATTCATAAAAAAATACACGCCTCTTAAAAAATTCATAAAAAAATCCACGCCTCTTAAAAAATTCATAAAAAAATCCACGCCTCTTAAAAAATTCATAAAAAATCCACGCCTCTTAAAAAATTCATAAAAAATCCACGCCTCTTAAAAAATTCATAAAAAAATCCACGCCTCTTAAAAAATTCATAAAAAATCCACGCCTCTTAAAAAATTCATAAAAAAATCCACGCCTCTTAAAAAATTCATAAAAAAATCCACGCCTCTTAAAAAATTCATAAAAAAATCCACGCCTCTTAAAAAATTCATAAAAAAAATCCACGCCTCTTAAAAAATTCATAAAAAAATCCACGCCTCTTAAAAAATTCTTAAAAAAATCCACGCCTCTTAAAAAATTCATAAAAAAATCCACGCTTCTTAAAAAATTCATAAAAAAATCCACGCCTCTTAAAAAATGCATAAAAAATCCACTCCTCTTAAAGAATTCATAAAAATCCACTCCTCTTAAAGAATTCATAAAAAATCCGCGCCTCTTAAAAAACTCTAAAAAACACGCCTCATAAAAAATTATAAAAATCCACGCTTCTTCAAAAAATGTATAAAAAATTAATAGAAAATTTTCGAAATAAATGTCGCACTATTGATTTGAACATAAAACATCTATAAATCATATTAAAAATATAATGAAAATTCTATTAAATAATAAATCAAACGACATGCAAATTATGATAGTAAATCACAACAAAGAAAAGTCATAAAAAATCAGACACACATAAACTCTCATATTGTTTAAAATCGCAAATGGCATGACTATTCCATGGAAATGTCTTTTTCATAGTACAATACATTCCCCCTTCCTTCACTTCCCATTTCCATAGCGTATGATTCGAAAAATACAAAGCGTAAAAAACCTTAAAGCATAACGAAAAAAAAATTAAATGCATATAAAGGAAGGCGATGATCTGGAAACCATGGCAGCCGATGGGGAAGAATAAAGCTCAACAATTTTTTCGCAACTCTCTAATGAAGTGGAAATTTAAAACGCCAAGCACCGCTTGCTTGGCCTGTAGCAGCATAAAAAGCGAGCAAAATCTGTGTGTGTGTGTGTGTGTGTGCGAATAAAAAATTAAATTTAAATATTTCTTTTCACTTCATGTGGGTGGTCTGTACCAAAACAGCTCCGGTTTCGTTTGGGATTTTTTGTTCTTTTGTTTGCTTCAATTCTTTAAGAACCTTTGAATTTGCAAAGAAGTTCAAAAGTAATTTCAAATGTTTTATATTTATGTTTCCTATGTATATTAGAAAGATAAGTTCTAAGGACGCCAAAGACGATAGGAATTTTGCATAGAAGCAGAATTCTACAATTTTTTAGATATGTCTTTAGTCATTATAGGAAGAACCTTGAACTTGATTTAGTTTTACATACTTTTGCGGTCTGCTTGGAACAGACGTCTCGTTTTGTTTTCCGATAGCAGCATTTTTTGCATTCCGTTTAATCTGAGACTCATATAGCATCCCCCCGTGGGGGATTGCTAGATCCTCTATCGGGACCCTCCCATTGGCGAATTGGGGACGTTCGCCTCGCTAAATAAACGAGTCGGATACCAGGGAAATAAAATACCTGGGGGTGACCAAAAACTAGCCTAAGGCACTGCTGCCTGTGCCTTAGTATCACTTGAAGGCGGAGGTTGAGTGAACCGGAACGGCTATCATTGAAATACTATCGGCGCAGTGGCATCCACATAAACGGCGATTAAACGGCAGCTATTATCCCAAGCGTCTGTCCTCCATGTTAGGAGCGGCTTACATATCACTGCTAGTCTGGAAGCTTAGATGGCAGCCCCATCCCAGAATCGAGTGCATCAGGGTAATCGCCTGGTCACTTTAAACCCCATGATTACAGAAACCACAAGAAGATACAACAATCAAAACCCCCCCTCGATGACGACCTTTGGAATGAAAACAAGGACACGATTTGGAACATGGAATATTCGCACAATGCTTGAACCCTCAAAACTTGCCCAGATAACAAAAGAGTTCTGCAGATATAAACTAACACTCCTTGGCCTCTGCGAAACAAGATGGCCGGACAATGGAGAATTTTCAGCAACAGATAATGTAACCTTTTTATACTCGGGCAAACCAGCTGGACAGCCAAGATCCAGTGGAGTTGGGCTTCTCCTTTCTAAAAATGCCAAGGAAGCACTTGCTGAATGGAAACCCCATACGGATCGTATAATATCTGCAAGATTTCGTACGCGCGCTAGATACCTTACCGTGATACAGTGCTATGCCCCAACTGAGAACGCCGAAGATTCCGACAAGAGTGCTTTTTACAGCCAGCTCACAAATGTTTTAGATGCAACCCACAGAGGAGATATAAAGATCTTAATGGGCGATTTCAACGCCCAAGTAGGACCAGATAATGGAAATTTGGAATGTGTAATGGGCAAACACGGCATAGGAAGAATGAACGAAAATGGTACACTTTTGGCAGAAACATGCGCCAGCAACGCTCTTGTGATAGGTGGTACACTATTTCCTCACAAGAGAATTCACAAAGCCACATGGATATCTCCGGATTGTTTAACGGAAAATCAGATAGACCACATCGCCATCAGTAAAACATGGAGAGGGTCACTTCTGGATGTGTGTGTAAAAAGAGGAGCAGATGTAGGTAGCGACCACCATTTACTGATAGGAACACTCAGGTTTAAGGTAGCTGCAATTAGAACAGAAAGAACAAAAAACGTAGACCACGATATGATGTTGCCAAACTACAAGAGGAGACCGTGCGAAACAGATACTCAAGGAAACTCGATGCAAAATATGCCGAATTACAAGCCGTCGAAAGTTCTAACGTAAATGATTACTGGGAAAAGGCTAAGTCCACAATTTTAGAAACAGCCGCCGAATGTCTAACTGCCACGAGAGCACCCAGGAAATGCTGGATATCAGACGATACGTGGATGCTCATCGAACAGCGGAAAAACATAAAGTCTCAACTAAACGCAGCCAGAACAAGATCGATAAAACTCACCTTAAACAGACACTACAATCAGTTGGATAAGAAAGTTAAAAAAAGTGCCAGAAACGACAAAAGACATTGGGCAGAAAATATGGCAGTACAAGCGGAAACTGCAGCATCATCCAACAAAACAAAAGAAATGTACCAAACAATAAAAAAGCTCAGTGGAAAAAAGACAAAATTTTCAAAAGGTAAACCTTTAGTTGGCCCAGATGGAACATCACACACAAACAGCCAATCTCAACTCGATGTATGGGTACATCACTATACCAACATTCTCTCCATAAACCAAACAGTTAGGAATTCAAATATCTGCAACTGTGAGCATCACGAGACAAGAGACGACATAAACACAGCACCTCCTTCCATAGACGAAATATGTCATGCTATATCATCTTTAAAAAATAGTAAATCAGCAGGCATTGACGAAATCGCACCTGAAATGTTAAAAGCAAACCCATTCACAAGTGCATTGATCTTACATCCAGTCGTCAACAACTTTTGGAGTACTGGGGAATTGCCATCCGACCTAAAGGAAGGACTGGTAATAAATGTGCCAAAAAAAGGCAATCTTTCTCAATGCTCAAACTACAGGGGCATAACTCTTTTGAGCATGGCAAATAAAGAATCATCATAGAACAATCTATAGAACTAAGATCATCATTGTATCTAACGTTCATAGACTTTAAAAAAGCATTCGACACTATATCCCACAATGCCATATGGGCGTCCCTAGTATGCAAGGGTGTTCCAACAAAAATAATCGACCTTATTAAAGCTCTCTATGATGACTCACACTGCAGAATTTTGCACGACGGCTTAACTAGCCAGAGAATTAAAATATGTGCAGGAGTAAGACAAGGATGCGTATTATCGCCGCTCCTTTTTAACATTGTTTTAGATACGGTGATGGCTGCTGCGACGCGGGAGCTTGGCGGCATCATTTGGGGTTTAAACGGCAGATTGACTGATTTAGACTACGCTGATGATATTTGCCTTTTGCCGCATCAGAACTCAAACATGCAACATCAAATCAACCAAGTTCAGGAGTATGCGCAGAGAGCTGGCCTTCATATAAATGTATCCAAGACTAAATGCATGCGCATCAATGCTGCAAACGAAACACCATTAACCTTGGACAACACCCCTTTGGAAGAAGTAGAAGAATTTATCTATCTCGGCAGTATGTTAACGTCGACAGGAGGCTCTGAAGTAGATATAAATAGCCGCATGCGAAAGGCAAAACAAGCATTCGGAGCACTCAACAATATATGGAGATCATCGCAAATCAGACGGAGTACAAAAATACGACTGTTCAACTCAAATGTAAAATCTGTTCTATTGTACGGATGCGAAACATGGAACATGTCCTCAAGAATAGCGAACTCACTCCAGGCATTCGTCAATAGATGCTTAAGAAGAATTTTGAGAATACATTGGCCTAATGTGATTACAAACCAATCTCTTAATGAAAGGTGCAACCAAAATCCAATAGTCAAGGAAATCAGACTAAGAAAATGGAGATGGATCGGTCATACACTGAGGAAACAAGAAGGAAATATTGCCAAAGAAGCCCTTGAGTGGAACCCGCAAGGTAGCCGCCGTAGAGGTAGACCTTTGCTAACGTGGAGACGGCAAGTTTTAGAAGAACTGAGGAAGGCGAATAAATCATGGAATGAAATTAAAATTTTAGCTTTAAATAGAAATAATTGGAAAAATTTTGTTGTGGCCCTATGTTCCACCTAGGAACCTGGATATTAATAATAATAATAATGCTTTGTACATTGATTTGTATAAATTTGTTATTTAAGTTTTAATTAAAATTTCACATATAAATTTTTTTAGTAGGCGTGGATTTTTTATAAAATTTTCAGGAGGCGTGGATTTTTTATAAAATTTTCAGGAGTCGTGGATTGTTTATTAAATTTTCAGGAGGCGTGGATTTTTTATTACATTTTCAGGAGGCGTGGATTTTTTATAAAATTATCAGGGGGCGTGGATTTTTTATTACATTTGCAGGAGGCGTGGATTTTTTATAAAATTTTTAGGAGGCGTGGATTTTTTATTAAATTTTCAGGAGGCGTGGATTTTTTATAAAATTTTTAGGAGGCGTGGATTTTTTATTAAATTTTCAGGAGGCGTGGATTTTTATAAATTTTTCAGGAGGCATGGATTTTTTATAAAATTTTCAGGAGGCGTGGATTTTTTATAAAATTTTCAGGAGGCGTGAATTTTTTATAAAATTTTAAGGAGGCGTGGATTTTTTATTACATTTTCAGGAGGCGTGGATTTTTTATAAAATTTTCAGGAGGCGTGGATTTTTTATGAATTTTTTAAGAGGCGTGGATTTTTTATAAAATTTTCAGGAGGCGTGGATTTTTTATTAAATTTTCAGGAGGCGTGGATTTTTTATTACATTTTCAGGAGGCGTGGATTTTTTATTAAATTTTCAGGAGGCGTGGATTTTTTATTACATTTTCAGGAGGCGTGGATTTTTTATAAAATTTTCAGGGGGCGTGGATTTTATAAAATTTTCAGGGGGCGTGGATTTTATATCACACTTTCAGGAAGCGTGAATTTTTTATAAAATTTTCAGGAGGCGTGAATTTTTTTTTTTAATTTTCAGGAGGCGTGGATTTTTTATAAAATTTTCAGGAGGCGTGATTTTTTATAAAATTTGTAGGAGACGTGGATTTTTTTATAAAATTTGTAGGAGGCGTGGATTTTTTTATAAAATTTTCAGGAGGCGTAGATTTTTTATAAAATTTTCAGGAGGCGTAGATTTTTTATAAAATTTTCAAGAGGCGTGGATTTTTTATAAAATTTTCAGGAGGCGTCGACTTTTTATAAAATTTTCAGAAGGCGTGAATTTTTTATAAAATTCTTAAGAGGCGCGGATTTTTTATAAAATTTGTAGGAGGCGTAGATTTTTTATAAAATTCTTAAGAGGCGCGGATTTTTTATAAAATTTGTAGGAGGCGTAGATTTTTTATAAAATTTGTAGGAGGCGTCGATTTTTATAAAATTTTCAGGAGGCGTGAATTTTTTATAAACTTTTCAGGAGGTGTGAATTTTTTATAAAATTTTCAGAGGCGTGAATTTTTTATAAAATTTTCAGGAGGCGTGAATTTTTTATAAAATTTTCTGGTGGCGTGAATTTTTTATAAAATTTTCTGGTGGCGTGAATTTTTTATAAAATTTTCAGGAGGCGTGAATTTTTTATAAAATTTTCAGCAGGTGTGGATTTTTTTTAATTTTCAGGAGGTTTGGATTTTTTATACAATTTTCAGGAGGCGTGAATTTTTTATAAAATTTTCAGCAGGCGTGGGTTTTTTATATTTCTTTTAGGAGGCGTAGATTTTTCATATTTTTAAGGAGACGTGGATTTGTTATGAATTTCTTAAGATGCGAGGATTTTTTATGAATTTCTTAAGAAGCGTAAATTAGACTGCATTTTTTAAGAGGCGTGAATTAGTCTGAATTTTTACGAGATGTGGATTTTTATAAACTTTATTTAGTTTTTTAGAGGACTTTTATGAATTTCTATGAGATGTGGATTTTTGTGAATTTTTTAAGACACGTAGACTTTTAATGAGTTTTTAAGAGGCGTGAATTTTTCTAAGCATTAAAATAAATTTAAAAAACAAATTCAATGTTAAATATAACACCAGCCAATCTGCAAAAAGTTACCAATATAAACCAACTACATATTCATTCTCCCACACATATATCCAACAACTGCTGCTATGCTTCAACGATTGCCTCAATTCTTTAATAACACCCAACACCATGGTGCCTAGAAACTTTAAGGTGAACTACAACTTGCAAGCAAAAGGTCAAATAATAGCAAAATCTACCAAAGGCAAAAAAAAAAATCGCAAAATGAAACAGGGAAAAAAAAATAAAATTTCCTTGAAATACAATAATAGGTGATCCGAACAAAAGCAACACAATTTGACCCATGAACATTATTCAATACAACAATGATTTTGGAGTGTAAATTCAAGTTTCACATCGAAACAATGAACAATGAAAGTGAATGAAATGTGCTTGAACCCTTAAGAAGGAGGGAAACAAAACCATTGAAGGGGTGGTAGTTAAACCAATCGTGAAGATGTCCATTGTTATTTCATTGGATGAAACGAAACTTTCTTATCTTACAAAGTTGATGTCTCAACATTCAAGTGTGATAAATCGCATTGCCACGATGACGATAGGTAGCAAAAGCTGTTGTCAATGCTCTTAACCCTCTTTGTATTAAGTAGCTGTTAGCTACCCCTTTTGTGACATAACCTCACTTCATTGCACCTACTTCATATTCAGTGAAGTATAAAATTTTCATCATGAGTATGTATTTCCGGATTCCAGAAATCTGCTAAAGTTATCTCAATCTCTCTTTGAAGTGCTTTAATATACGAAAGAGTACTGTCCATACAAGCTATCAGATATTGTCATTCGCAAGCAAAAAATTTGATTGCATTAACAGTTTTTTTTGTCTGTTCATTTAAAACAAAAGAGGGATGGAATATGAAAAAAGGGGAAAACATAATAAGACCTAACGAAAGTGATGTAGATTAAAAAATAATGGATTTTTATGAATTATTTTAGGAGGCCTGGATTTTTCATGAATTATTTTAGAAGGCGTGGATTTTTTATAAATTATTTTAGAAGGCGTGGATTTTTATAAATTATTTTTGGAAGCGTGGATTTGTTATAAGTTTTTTAAGAGGCTTGGATTTTTTAAGAAACGTGGATTTTTTAATTTTGTAAGAATTGTAGATTTTTTTAATTATTTAAGAACTTTTATTTTGATTTTTTTAAGAGGCGCGGATTTTTTTTTTTTTTATTTTTTATACATTTTTTAAGAGACGGAATTTTTTATGAATTCTTTAAGATAAGGATTTTTTTGTGGCATGGATTTTTAAGAGATGTGGATTTTTATTTTTTTGTTTTAATTTTTTAAGAGGCTTGGATTTTTTCATTTATTTTTATTTTTTAACTTTTTAAAAGGCTGTTTTTTTTATTTTTAGATTGCGCAGATTTTTTATTTACTTAAGCGAATAGATTCCATAATACCTGCAAAATGTTACACAGAATTCGCGGAATGTACATAAAATTGATAAATTATTGAATATAAGTCAATTTTTTTTTCAAAATTAAGGCCCATTTAGTGGCCATAAAATTACATAAACATTTTTTGTGGATCAAAACTTCACGGCGAATCAAATGAGACTACAATCATACAGATTGGTGTTATAGTTTCGATGTTACAGCCAAAATTTTGGTCAAAAAAATAATTTTTTGTTTGAAAAAATATTTTTTCACATGCATTATGTAGTAGAAAATATTGTAAAAATCTATAGGATTCCTTCTTTCATTTTGCTTAAATCTCCCAATAAAAAAGATGGATTTTGCTTTATTGACATTCATATTAAAGCTTTCCCATTAGGGAAGGTAATTTGGTTGATGAGGATATATCTCAAAGCTTCTGAAATGGAAATAGAGGTCAAATAACCTATTTTAATTTATATGCATTTTAAAATACGTGTAAATCTCGTAATTATCAAAATCATTTTGTCCGCATGTGATTTTCATGTACAGCAAGACCATATCTATTAAGTTGTATATATTTTTCGAAACATAATTTGGACTCTAAGATGTAGCATCGGCTGCATCTTAGCATTAAAAAACCTATAAAATATCGCTAAATTGCGCAAAGTGCATACAATTTTTGTCCTCATCCGATTTCAGTGTCCACCATGAAAATCTACATCGCTATATATCTATTTGAAGGCGATCAATCAAGAACCGTGGATGTAGCATCACACACTATTTTTTGGGATAAAATGAATGTAGCTTCCTTATCAGTGAAGTTTCCAAATCTCTGTTTCCGCTAAAACAAAGATGCTGCACTAGTTTTTTCTTTGCAGTGGAAACAATCCGCAGAAAACGCGATAAAATACGCGATATTTTCAAAACCAATTTTAGGTGATTTTTCTACTTTGGAATTTCTCGTAACTCGCGTTTTAGTAGATGGATTTTCACGAGGAATGATTTATTGGATTCGGAACGTAAAAAACTAAAATGTGCAATAGAGTACGAGGAAATCGAATGACAATTGTAAAAATTAGACCCGAAAAATATGATTTTTTGAAAAATGTTCGCACAAAATTTCCGCATTTGGATGCAGATTTCAATGAAGCTGTGCAGACTACATTCACAATATACATATCAAATAACTCAGAATCGCAAGTACTACAATCCTATATATGAGTTTTTGAAAAACCTGTTTGCAGAATGAAATTAGAAGAAAATTGCAAAAAAAACACTGTAAATCTGGCTTCAAAATGTCAGCATCATTTAATGGTAGAAGCAGTTCAAATTTTGAAAAGTAATACATTAGTGAGATGATCCTTATTTAGTTTGCTTCTACTTTTACTTTGACAGGAAAATCGAGAGAAGTGTGGTTTACTCACAAATCGAGAGAAAACAAAAAAGACATGTTGGCTTCAACCCATTTTTACCCATTTTTTAACATAAACATAGCCACAGCTTCCACGCGAATTATCTTTTAAGGCCAATATTTTTTGCCACGTCCAAAAACATTTCATTTTATCCAAAAATATTTAATTTGTATAATATGCAATCACAAGTCGCGTGTTCTAAAAGGGTAAACCTTGGCTTCAGCTATGTTAAATTTTCAAAAATATTGGTGATATACACTTTGATAAGATGAAAATGTGCCTCATCGAAATAATGGTTTTAGACCCCAAGTATGTTTGGACGAAATGTGTTTCAGACAATTTGGAGTCGATCTAGCCATGTCCGTCCGTCTGTCTGTCTGTCTGTCCTGCTGGCTGGAGCGCACGATAACTCTCGAACGGATGAACCGATTCGGTTCAAATTTTGGCTTTCGTAATATGTTGCCCAAACTTAGTTTAAGTTCGAAGATGAGTTACATCGGTCCACTCCTTCCGGTACCTCCCCCACAAAAGTTCGAAAATGTTCGGAAAGTTTGTGCGCATGATAACTCTTGAAGGAAGTGACCGATTTGGTCCATACTTTGTATAACGTAAACTTTCTACGAGAGTAATATGAGGTTCCAATATGGTCTCAATAGGTCCACTCCTTAGAGTACCTCCCGCACAAAATTCCGGAAAAGTTCAGTTTAGAGCCATCTCTCGATTCGCTTTGATTTTTGTTTTAGCAACTTGTATTCACTGCCCTCCATACGACGGTACAAGTTTCATCAGGGGCAAGTTCACATTTCCTGAGAAAATAGCCTGAAAGTTGCAAAAAACCCCTATGACACCGTGTGAGGAGGTTGGAGGGCAAAATAACTCTCGAACGGAACTGCCGATTCGGTCCAAAATATGGCCTTAGTAATATTTTGTCCAAACATAGTTTATGTTTGAAGATTAGTCATATCGGTCCACTCCTTCAGGTACCTCCCCCATAAAAGTTCAAAAATGTTCGGAAAAATTGTTCGTACGGTAACTCTTGAAGAGGGAGTGGCCGAATTGGTCTATACTTTACACATCCCAATATATCTACCAGATATAGATCAGTTTCAAATATGGACTATATTTGTCCATTCTATCCGGTACCTCCCACACAAAATTTCGGATACATGTTCACTTTAAGACCTGCTTTCGGATCACTTTGATTTTTGTTGAAGCAACTTTCATTCGCTGCCTCAATTGCGATGGTAAAAGTTGGTTCAGGGGCAAGTCCATACTTCTTGCGCAAACATCCCTGAAGTTGTAAAAAACCCCTATGGTACCATATGTAGTGGCTGGAGATCCATTATTTTTAGAATCTCCTCCGCAAAACTTTTGATTTTTAATCCTAATCAACATTTTTGTCAGTTCAAACGCCCAACATTTTTTAAAACTCCCTAAATACATGCGTTTTTTGGGAAAAAATTGTTTCAATATACACAGGCTGAGGGTATATCTCTGTCGGCAAAGCCGACTGATACTTTTTTACTTGTTTAATTTATTTTTTGAATTTTTTAAGAGGCCTGGTTTTTATACCCTATACCACAATGTGGAAAAGGGTATAATAAGTTTGTTTTCCCAAAAATTCATGTAACGCCGCGAAATATTCGTCGTAGACCCCTCATGTGGTATACCAAACTTCATATCTCGACGAGATAAAGCGATTTAGCGATGTGTGTCCGTCCGTCCGTCCGTCTGTCCGTCCATTAAAAATTGTAATCAAGCTAGAGGCCGCAATTATGGACCGATTGTCACGAAATTTAGTATGGAGGTCGGGTTTGGACCAGAATAGAACTGATTAGTTTTTGGCGATGATCGTGAAATGTTAAAGGGATGAAATGGACCAAAAACAAAATTTTTGCTCGATTTTGTAGCCGCTCTGTAGGTCGCAATAATAGTCCGATCGGCGCGAAATTTTAAACGTAGTTTTGGTTTGAGATGAAGAAGTAGCGTGCAAGACAACGGTATGATCGGATAATATTTAGCGGGTTAAATTGATCAAAACTTTTGTGTGAAAATTGGTAAAATTTCTAATGCACATCTTATAACTTTATCCCAAGAAGACGCGTTTCGCCCAAATATGTTTCATATGTTATCTTAATAAAATTGATTATAACATAGTTTAATGTTACATTTTCACATGAGAACAAAATTCTTGCACTTATAGTATTGCATTAGTTACTGTTTTACATTTATTGCTTTAGAACAAATATATGTATGTAGATTATTATTTCAACATGTTATTGTTTTCTTTATTACTTAATAAATGTATACATTTAAATAAAAGTTATCATTTATCAAAAGCTAGCCCGGAAAGCTAGTGCACAGGGATAGTGGTATAGGGTATCACATGGTCGGCCCCGTCCGACTATAGTCTGTTCTTACTTGTTTTTAATATATTTTTTTATTTTTTAAAAAGCGTGGATTTTTAACGAATTCTTTAAGCATCGTGGATTTTTGTTTTTTAATTTAATTTTTAATGAATTTAATTTTTATGAATTTTTTAAGAGAAGTGGATTTTTATGGATTTTTTAAGAGGCGTGGATTTTTATGATTTTTTTAAGAGACGTGGATTTTTATGAATTTTTTAAGAGGCATGTATTTTTACGAATTTTTGTAAGAGACTTGGATTTTTAATTATTAAGAGGCGTGGATTTTTTTTATTTGTTTAAGAGGCGTGGATTTTTTTTATTTGTTTAAGAGGCGTGTTTTTTTTATTTGTTTAAGAGGCGTGTTTTTTTTATTTGTTTAAGAGGCGTGGTTTTTTTTTATAAATTTTATAAGAGGAGTGGATTTTTATGAATTTTAAAAAGCGTTTTTAAGAGTCGTGGATTTTTTACGAATTTTTTAAAAGGCGTGGACTTTTTTTAATTTTTAAGAGTCGTAGATTTTTTTTTTTGGTTTCTTTATTTTTTAAGAAGCGTGGATTTTTAATGAATTCTTTAAGATTTTTTATAAGAAGAGTGGATTTTTATGAATTGGTAAGAGGCATGATTTTTTAATTTTTAAGAGTCGTAGCTTTTGTTTTTTTTTTTAAATTTTTTTTAAAAGGCGTATATTCTTTTTATTTTTTAAGAGGCGTGGATTTTTTTTTAATTCTTTTTTTTTTGAATTTTTTAAAACCCAAGGACAATTTTTTAATTTTTGAAAAAATTTACATTTTTTTTTTTGTAAATTTTTTTTTTACAAATTTTTGAAAAAAATTTTTCGACATTTTTGCGATTTTTTTTTTTTAGTTTTTTTTGATAATTATTTTGTTTATTTGTTGGTGTTTGACCATCTTTAATACATAGGAAGATATAAAAACCACAAAAACCCTCATATTTTGATGAAAAATAGTTAAAAAAAACTCAAAAGTTTAACTTTGACCTTGAATTTCTCGGCAACTACCGGACCAAACTTTACCGCTTATAATTCGTCTGAAAGCTGATTGTGTTATCTGTCTAACAAAAAAAGAATTATGAATATATCTCTATCCGTTCAAAAGTTACAGAATTTTGACCAGTAAAAAACAATTCTGAACCACTGTGCGTCGCAGGTTTTGTTTTTTTTTTTTTTGAAGTTTTTAAGAGGTGTGGATTTTTTACATTTTTTAGGAGGCGTGGATTTTTAATGAATTCTTTAAGAATCGTGGATTTTTTATTCTTTTTAAGAGGAGTGGATTTTTCTGAAATTTTAAAAGGCGTGAATGTTTTATATTTTTTTTTTTTAATTTTTGAGAGGTGTGGATTAGTTTTTGATTTTTTTAAGAGGCGTGCCTCTTTTATACATTTTTAAGAGGCATGGATTTTTTAAAATTTTTTACGAATTTTTAAAGTGACATGGAATCTTTACATATTTTTAAAGAGGCATGGATTTTTTTAATTTTTTAAGAGGCTTGGATTTTTTATGATTTTTTTTTTAAGAAGCGTGGATATATTTTTTTAATTTTTAAAGAGGCGTGGATTTTTTATTTTTTTAGTGGTCTTCTTTAAGAAGAGCCAGTGGTCTGGCTCTTTGAAAAAAGGTAGCGGTATTCAATACGAAGAACTATTGGTATTCATTGAGAAGATCTACTACCTATGGGTATTTTTTAAGAAGACCATATAAAATGCCCATTAGTTTTCTATAAGAGAAGCTATTGGTCTTCTATAAGAAGACCTATTGACCATGTATAAGAAGACCTATGAGCCCCCATTAGACAACGTATTGGTCTTCTACGAGAAGAGCTTATGTCCTTTATGAAAACACCTCTTGGTATTCTTAGAGAGAAGCAATTGTTTTTCGAAGAGAAGGCCTATTGCTTTTCTATAAAATGGCCTTTTGGTCTTCTATTGGTCTTTTATCAGAAAACCCAATTGTCTTCTATGAGAAGAAATACTAGAACCGTTATTGGTTTTATTTCTGGACATATGTATATTGTCCTTCTATAAGAAGATATATTGCACTTCTGGGAGAAAACTTACGGTTCTCCAAAGAGACAATTTATTGATCTTCTGTGAGAAGAGCATCTGGTATTCTCTTATAAGACGTATCTGACTTATTTGAGAAGAAATATTGATCTTCTGTGAGAAGAAAAAATTAACGCAAGCTTCTTTTTAGTCAGAAATCCTTAAAGTTCATCTAAAGACAAGAGAACTTAAAGGCCTTTTATGGACAGAAGACTTAAAATTCGTTTATGGACAATTCAAGGGATTTCAAGGTCTTTTCTAGGCAGAATAACTAAAAGGTTTTTTGTCCATGGAAGACCTTTATGATATCATATAGACAGACTTTCTTTAAAGGTAGCGCGTAGAAAAAACTTCTATAGACAGAAGATCTTAATGGGTCCTTTATTGACAGAAGGACCTTAAAGGTCTTATATAGACATCTTCTGTAAAGAAGTCCTTCTGGTGGACTGTAAAGATGTCCCTTTAGTTGTCCAAAAGGTAAAAATTTGTATAACCTAACATCGTTTGTATATGAAGAGCATTTGACCTTAAAGGGGTTCTATAGACATCTTCTGTAAATAACACATTCCAGTGGACTATAAAGATGTCATTTTGGACCTAACATACTAGTTAGTATGTGAAGATTAACTTCCAACCATTTAGTCGTCCTTTAAGATTTCGCAATGATGGCCTATAGAGACTTCCATGTCCCTACTGAGGCCTGTAAAACTGCCTTTTGGGTTATAATGATTACTTCCTGATAGTCATCTAACATAAAAATCCAACATGGGTGCTTAGAAGGCTTGTTTTTAGTCGCCAATAAAGAAACCCTGTGATAGTCGAAAGAGGATTATTTCTGGTCACCTATTAAAACTTTCTTCCAGTAGGTCATTTCGCATAGGTATTCCCACAAGAGAACCAACTATCGCTTATGACAAGACTAAATTTCCTTTTAAGAAGAGATGGGACGAAGTGGTCTTTCATGTGCTTCAAAAAATACAAGTCTAACCAATTCCTCTATTATTCCCACATATTAACATTTACAAATGCCTGTACTTTATGACCGGGATTTTAGTTGTTTTTTTTTTTTTTTTTTTTTTTGTTAACTTTGTAAATTTTGTATCGCTTTTTTATCGTCATCCTTACAAAAGATTTGTTTTTGTTTTTTATTTGTTCTTGCTTAGGGACTTCCAGTAACATGGTCGGTTGTGGTTGTTGGTACTGCTGTTATCAACACCACTATGGGATCGTTGTGTGTGACGTTCCTGCAAGGGAATCACTTTTGATTTTGCCAATCTATGCAGATTTGTCAGCAAAAGCCAAGCAAACATGAAAGGGTATTAAATGTCATAATTGGCATCTGTTACTGTTTGTCCGTTAGATTACGAATGGGATTGGAATTGCTTACTGCGATGGTGCTCAACTATTGTAGCAAGCCAACTCGAGAGTAGGATGTGAAAAGTCTTTATTGTGGGATTTCATTGAAAGTTGGTACACAATTGGCAATTTTTTTCATTCATATTGAAAAAAACGCATTGGACTTTTTGATGATCTTTGCAGGATTGTAATAAAATGAGTGATTAATTGGAGAATTGGAAAAACGATGGCATAACCAAGGCAGGGAGATTTTACAGAAAGTCAAGGAAAAACTAAAATAATTAGGAGCAATGTTCAAAGGCAGATTATAATATTTCTAGACAAATTCTGTTCTCCAAAACTTACTGCAACATTGCTAAATGAGTTAATGTCTTCCCTTGTGGAATTCTTAAGTCAATGATGAATATGTTCTCCTACTTTTATAATAAACTCCATCCTCATTGTCATTACTCTGTGTGACAAATGACATATCCAACATTTAGATTAGCAACAATGATTTCAATTAACGATTTTTTCTTCAAACCGAATGTTTCGTTACGAAGCCCTCCAATTGTTGTCGTACAGTAGATGGACTTGGCTTGACATTATGGTGTCATCATTCCACCAAGTTGCCATTGGAGACAGATATTCGCCAAGTTGTTGTGCACAACTCGAACTTGCTTGTCTACATTGCTTCTCACTTCGTTTACAATGAAACAACAACACCAACAAGAAGAAGAACATGACAAATGCACTTCAAAAGTTTTCGTGTATTCAAACACTTGGTTTGCGCATTACTCGCTCAATGACTAATTGTCGGAATTGCCTTTAATTTCCTCTAGACATTGGAAACGTATTTGCATTGAGTCATCTTTTAGTTTTTTTTCAGCAGCATAACAATTGAATAATAAATGTGGACGACGACTACGACACATGGAGTCATCATAGAAAATAAAAATAATGATATTCTCAGCAGAAGTAGTGAAGTTTAAGTACGACATGAAGATAGGAGGGATCAGATCATAGTTATGTTGATTCGTTTGGAATGTCATGATAATAATGAAAAAATGCAAT
The DNA here is from genome assembly GCF_047663935.1 of Musca autumnalis. NCBI lineage: Eukaryota > Metazoa > Arthropoda > Insecta > Diptera > Muscidae > Musca > Musca autumnalis. The sequence continues at coordinate 198,749,823 of NW_027411755.1, forward strand.
AAAATATGGTGATGGGAATGTTTTCTTAGAAGAGCAATGGGAGTCTTAAAAGGCGAGATGGAAGGAAGGGAATCTTAATAAGTTAGTTGAAGGCAGAATCTGAGGAAGGAGTTATGATATAGTATACGAACGGAAGCTTTAGGGAATCTAAACATATTGTAGGCGATCTGAACAGCGAGTCCTATTATAGATGAGCTGAAGGGTGCCTTGATAAACAAGTAAAAAAGTATCAGTCGACTTTGCCGACATAGATATACCCTCAGGCTTAGTAAATTGAAACCCTATTTTCCCAAAAAACCTATGTATTTAGGAGGTTTTAAACATTTTGGACGTATTAAGCGACAAAAATATGGATTAAAGCACAAAAGTGTTGCGGAGGAGGTACCTAAAGGAATGGACCGACATAGTCAATTTTGGAAGTGGGTTTTATTTTTGGAGTCATTCCTCTCGATAGATATCGCGCCCACCTATCATTTCAGTCACCATATGATTTAGAGCTTTTGGACAATTATATCAGGAAACGTGTGCTTGCGTACAAAAAACATAATATCGCTGTAAAAAAGGCCACTAGGAGTACCTTCGGTAAAAATGTCCAAAGGATCCTCGAATAGACCCTTATAGACGGTGCAAATTAACTAAATTTAAATGAAGGGTGCTTACACCTGGAAAGTTTTTGCGGTTTCTGAAACTACAATGTTCATAGATGGGAAAAAGCAAAAAAAAAACACAAAAAAATCGTCGGAGGGATTTTCAAATAAATTGCGGTCAAAGTTCACAGTTTTAGGGGTTTTTAGGTTTTCACGATTTTGCTTGGAAACCGCAAGCACTATCGAAATGGTATTAAAGAAAGTGTTGTAGCAGTAAAAATTATCTACAACATTGTCCTTTATGATGTGCTCGTTGGTATTACCACTTTTGAGATATAGAAGTTAAAATTTTGACAATTTACTGACTGTATCGTCTCCTTATAAAACAAGGTCTTGACTGCAATTTCCCAACTTAAACTTATCTATCTCAAAAATGGTACAACGTAGGAAAAAATTACGAAAAACAATTATATAGAGAATTTTCACAGCTATAAGATTTCCTATAGTCACATTTCAATAAGTCTTACCGTTTTCCAGCAAATCGTGAAAACCTAACAAAAAAACCTAAAAATGTGACCTGAACTTCTATATCTCAAAAATGGTAAAACCTAGGAACAAAACATAACAGTCAATCATCTAGAGAAGTTTCACAGCTACAAATTTTTCTTTAATCCCATTTCGATAGGGCTTGCGGTTTTCACGCAAAATCGTGAAAACCTAAAAAACCCTAAAAATGTGAACTTTGACCGCGATTTATTTGAAAATCCCTTCGGCAATTTTTTGTTTTTTTTTCTCATCTATGAACATTGTAGTTTCAGAAACCGCAAAAACTTCCCAAGTGTAAGCACCTTTAATTTAAATTTAGTTAAGGCGCACCGTGATGTATGTGTAGGCGGTACCCCAAGGAGTGGACTGATAGGGTCCACTTTTGAACATAAACTAAGTTTGGACAAAATATTTCGAGATCCAGAGATTGGACCAAATCGATTGCTCCGTTTATGAGATATCGTGCGCACCATTTTATGGAATATTTTCCAACTTTTGTGGGAGAGGTACCCGAAGGAGTGGACCTATAAGCACCACCTTCGAATTTCATCTAATATTCAAAGAAATATTACGATATGCAAAGTGTGGAACAAAACCGTATTCGGTTCGAGAGTTTTCGTGCGCACCAGCCACTATACATGCTGGCCGTAGGGTTTTTTTACAGCTTGTACCATCGTAAAAGGGTCTTTGAGCGCAACATGTTGCAAGAAAAACGATTCGATAGGAGGTCCTCAACTGCACTTTTCCGAAATTTTTTGTGGGATGTACCCGAAGGATTTGACATATATAGTCCACATTCTAATATTCTCGTAGAAATAATACGATGTGCAAAGTATGGGTCAAATCGGTTACAGCCTTCGAGCGTTTTCTGCTCACTCTTTTTGCAAAAAGTTTTGAAGTTTTGTGTGGAAGGTACCTGAAGGATGGATACCATCTTATAACCTGTTTTAATTTAGTGCAAAATGTAACGACTGTCAAAATTGTGTTTTCGGTTCGAGAGTTATCATGCGCTTCTCCATCCACAACTTGCGACTGAAAAAACTTATACGGTCATAAAGGGGGCGGCAAATACAAGTTGTTACAAGAAAAATCAAAACGATTCGAGAGGAGGTACTAAACTGCACTTTTCCGAAATTATGTGTGGGGGGTACCCGAAGAAGTGGACCGATATTGCCCGTATTTGAACTTGATCTATGTCAGGTAGAAATGGATCAAATCGGTATGTCCCTTCGAGAGTTATCGAGCGCATAACTTTTGCGGAAAATTTTGAACTTTTGTGGGAGAGGTACCCGACCGCGTGGACCAATATAGCCCTTCTGCGAACATAAACTAAGTTTGAACAAAATTTTGGACCAAATTGGTCAATCCGTTCGAAAATTATAGTGCGCTCCAGCCAGCCAGACAGACAAATTGTCTGAAAAGGATTTCGTCCAGACATGATAAAGATTTATAAATGACAAAAATGGATTCTTTACAGATGAAAAAAATAAACCGGAACTAATCATTTTTAGATTACCTGAAGGCGCAATTTGGGTAACGTAGGGGATGAAAGATACGAAGTAACCGGCTTTAACATGGCAAAGCCCAGCATTTATCTTGGTCCCTCTCTCATCTCAAGTGGACACTGACCTCCCCGTGGTGTCACTAGGGGAGCTGCCTTTAACACTCCTTAAAGGTAGTGAGCTAACTTGTGCTGCGCGTTCACCCATAAAAACGTTAAAAACTTGGGGTTGGGCGTCGGTTTAGTAACCCAACCATAGAAAAAGGCAGCCTACTATGAAAAAAATCAAAGAAAATGAAAAACAACCCCCTCTAACGTTGACGACCCCCGCAAACGTTTTACGGACTATGATCTGCGAATCTGCACCTGGAATGTTCGCACTCTTTATAGGGAAGGTGCAGTCTTCGCATTGGCAGACGTACTTGAAAAGTACAAGGCCGATATTACTGCCATACAGGAAATACGATGGATTGGGAAAGGCGACACAACAACCCCTAAAGGTGACGCACTGTATTATAGCTGCCATGACGTAAAGCATTAGTTTGGTTGCGGATTCGCAGTTAGTCGGAGACTAAAACATCTGGTATCCAGCTTCACCCCAGTGAAAGAAAGACTTGCTGCAATTCGAATAAAAGCTAAATTCTTCATCATCAGCTTTATTTGCGCTCATGCTCCCACTGAAGACAAGGACGAACAGACTAAGAATATATTTTATGAGCGCTTAGAAGAAACATATGAAAGTTGCCCTGCCCATGACATTAAAATTATTCTAGGCGATTTTAATGCCAAAATTGGCCCAACATTCGGGAAATTCAGCCTCCACAGTGAAACATCTGACAATGGAATGAGGCTGATAGACTTCGCAGTGGCAAAAAACATGGTAGTTAGCAGTACCAGATTTAAGCATCTTGATATTAATAAGGGCAGCTGGCTGTATCCATATCAGAAAAGAAGAAATCAAATTGATCATGTTGTGATAGATGGAAGACATTCATCGAGCGTGTTGGATGCACGATCGTTTCCGAGAAGCAAACATAGACCCGCCACAACACGAAAATTGGAAATCGGTAAGCTGTAAACACAACAGATAGCCACAGTCTATTCCACTCAACTGGCCCAATTGCTTAATCAAATCACTCGTCGTCCCGATAACATATCACCACAATGGCAAAATATTGCCATCTTCATGCAAACAGCCGCAAAATCCATACTTGGATACCAGAAACCTCCACCAAGAAACCCATGGTATGACCAGGAGTGTCGTGCTGCCACCGAAGAGAACAAATGCGTCATATTGGGCTACTCTACAATCCGTAGCAACGCGTAGCGCAGGAGAGAGGTATCGGCAGAAAAGGAGAGAGGAGAAACGTATTATACGCAGGAAAAAGGGAGAAATGGAAAAGCGGGAGTGTGAAAAAATCGTGATGTACTGGAGCCAGAATGAAGTCCGAAAATTCGACATTACAGGGGCATACGTGTGCTCCCTATTGCATATAAAATAGAATCTGGCATATTGTGTGAGCGTCTAAAGCAATGTCGTGCTTTGGTATTGTTAAAGTTACGAAGTTTTTCGGCAATTCACACACACACGACCCGAACGCAACGAAAGAGCACACAAATGTTTTGATTTGTTTTTGTGCATACAACGTTACTAACACACTGTCAAAAGTTGCAAATATTGAGAATTTTGTGTGTCCTCTTCTTGGTCGGCTGTGGTCTAAAGCCTATGGTCAATGAAATAATTGAAAATCAGTACGGCTTTAGACCGGACCACAATTGACCAGATATTTACCTTGAGACAACTCCTGGAAAAGACCCAAGAAATGGAAATCGACATCTTCCATCTTTTTGTCGATTATAAAGCAGCCTTCGACAGCCCTATACGTTCAAAAGTATTCCAAGCGATGTCTGATTTTGGTATCCCCGCAAAGCTCATTCGGCTTTGTAATATGACATTAACTGATACTCGGTCATCAGTTAAAATAGGAAAGAACCTCTCCGAAGAGTTTATTACCAACATCCTGTTGGAAAAGGTCATACGAGATGCGAAAGTCAAGAGAAGTGGAACAATATATACAAACAGCCGTATGTTACTTGTTTATGCCGACGACATTGACATCGATCGGTAAAGGAAGTAACTGATACCTTGGCAAAAGGGAATCTGCCAAAGTCGTCCTGACAGTAAACGGCGATAACACTGAGCTAGGCCATATCATAAGAACGAGCGATGATGAACCCGCTAACATGGGGTATAAATACGGGCCGCATGGCGAACATGCAGAACTTGAAGGCCAAGGCTTCGTTGGAGCGAACAAGTGAAACGCGGCATCAGAGAGGATTGGAGATATCATCTTAGTTCGTATTATGGAACAAATGTTCTTTAAAAAGCCAGCTAAGTAAATAAGTAAGAAGGTGACCTTTAATAGAAGAACTTCAAAGTCTTCTGTCTATAGAATACCTTTTAAGGTCTTCTGTCTATAGAAGACCTTCAAGGTCTATTGTCAATAGAAAACGTTTAATGTCTTCTGTATATAGAAGACCTTTAAGGTCTTCTTTCTATAGAAGACTTATAAGGTATTCTGCCTATAAAAGAGCTTTAAGGTCTTCTGTCTATAGAAGACCTTTAAAATCTTCTGTCTATAGGAGACCTTTAAGGTCTTCCGTCTATAGAAGACCTTTAAGGTCTTCTGTCTATAGAAGACCTTTAAGGTCTTCTTCTATAGAAGACCTTTAAGGTCTTCTGTCTATAAAAGAGCTTTAAGGTCTTCTGTCTATAGAAGACCTTTAAAATCTTCTGTCTATAGAAGACTTTTAAGGCCTTCAGTCTATAGAAGACCTTTAAGGCCTTCTGTCTATAGAAGACCTTCAAGGTCTTCTGTCTATAGAAGACCTTTAAGGTCTTCTGTCTATAGAAGACCTTTAAGGTCTTCTGTCTATAGAAGACCTTTAAACCTTCTGTCGCTTTAGAAGATCTTAAGATCCCTTGTTGTCTTCTGTCGATGAAGAAGACATTTAAAGTCCATGTAGTAGACCTTTCAGCTTTCCCGTCCATATAGAGGACGTTTGAGATCTTTAGAAGACCGTTAAAAGTTTTTAGGTCTTATCTCTACATAGAAGCCTTTGAGGTTTTTTGCCCCTATAGAAGACTGTCAAAGTCTTCTGTCCATACAGAATACCTTGAAGGCCTTCCGTCTACATAGAAGACAGTTGAAATCTTTGGATATAAGTGTTTTATAGTCTACAGTGTAAACAGAGAATATCTTCGGTCTTCGGTCTACATGGAAGAGTTCTGAGGTCTTTTGTCTACATATATGACATCTGAGGTCTAATGTTTAAATAGACGACATTTGAGGACTTTCTTCGGTCTACAGTAAAGGCCTTTAAGGTTTTCTGTACAAATAGAAGATCTTACATTCCGTTGAGATCTTCTGTCAATAGAAAAGACCTTTAGAGTTCATCTAGAAGACCTTTACAGTCCATATAGAAGACATTTGCGGTTCTCTGTCTACATAGAACATCGTTGAAGTCTTCTTTCTATATAGAAGATCTTTGGGGTGTTTGGTCCATATAGAAATTCTTTGACCTAAGGTTCTTCTGCCTTTCTGGTATACCGATGAGATCTTCTATCTATATAGAGGATATTTAAGGTCTTCGGTCTACATAGAAGGCCTTTGAGGTCTTCTAATTGAACAGAAGTCCTTTCAGCGCCTATATAGACAACAGTAGAGGTCTTCTGTAAATGTTGAAGCTTTTTGAGGCCTTCCTTGAAGATAGATCATAGAGATCTCGATAGATGGATATATCTTCTTTCGATATAGAAGACTTTTAAGGTATTCTCTATCAGTAGAAGACCTTCAAACACAGTTCTTACGATTTTCTTTATCTACCGAAGTTATTTAAGCTCTTCTTTGTCTTTAGAGGACCTTTAAAGCCTTCTGTTCATATAAAAGTCCTGTCTATATAGAAAACATTTAAGTTCTATTGAATAATTTAAAAAACGTTTAGGGCCCCCTAGGTCCACTTAAAATACCTTTAGGTTCTTTGTAAATAAAATACATTTAAGTTTTTCTCTCTATATAGAGGACCTTTAAAGTCCTCTCGTTCTATTAAAGACCTTTAAGGTATTCTCTGTATGTGGAAACCCTATAAGATCCTCTTTGTCAGTAATCGACCTTTAAAATCTTTCCTGTTTCCACAATGGACCACCTTTTAGAGTTTGGCAATCTCGTTCAATTGAACGATCCGGATCACTATATCGTTCAATGGACACCGGTAATTTCTTTGACAAAACTGCGTATACTTAATTTCAAACTTTGGTTTTAATGTTGTTACTCATTCGTCTTAAACCGAGGACAGTGATCCGGATCGTTCAATTGAACGAGATTGCCCAACTCTACCACCTTTAAGGTAAGCTTTTTTTACACTTTAAGTTCTTTTCTCTAAAGAAATTCTTTCAGAATTTCTCTCTATAGGAGACGGTTAGGTTCTGTTCGTCTATAGTAGAACTTTGAATTTAATATGAAAGGTTGAAAGTTATCTGTCTGCAGCAACTTTAAAGTGCTTTTGTCCTTAAAATTAATGTAGGGTCCTTTGTTCCTAGAAAAATCCGCACACAAATAATATTTCATTTTTTTCTCATTTCATTATCTAACACCAGGTATTATTGCAACTATTGAATTCGTGTAAAAATGCATATGCAAGTCCCTTGCCTGCGAACAAACCTCTTCGAATTAGTCACATACGATTGCAAATTGCAACAAGTATACCTGGAAATATGTTCCGGACAGAAAAACAATAAAAAAAATAACAAAATATTTGTTATTTACTTGGGAATAAGGCACGTACTGAATGTCCGTCCGCCACACTAAACTCGCCCACATGTCACCCAACCCTTAGAAACACACGAGTGAATGAAACACAAAACAACAACTTTATTGAGTCGCTGGAAATATAACGTGGCGGGATTTGTAATGGTGTGTTGTTGTTCAAATTGAATTATCCAAAGGTACAGCCGAGCCGTCCATTGGTCTAGGTTATGAAACCACATTTCCAAATGTCGTTGCCAACGTTAGGTACTTATACAACAAAGCTGTTGCTGGCTCTATGAAGGGATAGCTGGATCTAACAACAAAACCTCATTCTCTCCTCTCTCCCTCTCACTCTTTCTCCCCACTAATATTTGCCAATAATAATTTATTTGCAAAATTCAGACACGTTTCACATTTGAACTCACCGAAAATGATTATCGGCTGAAAAAAAATTGTTTTTTTTTTTCTAACAACGGTAATGATGATGATTTAATAAATTTATAGAAAATTCTTAGAATTTGTGGGTGGGTTGTTGCTTTGATTGATTAATGGAAAGAAAATAAGGCTTTGATGTTTTGTAAAAAATGAAATGTGTTGATTTACTGGGAAGATTTACGCGTGGACTGTGAACAAAGTGTAGGCATTTTTCACAACATAAATCTGCACTAGGAGGAGGATGGCTACAAATGGAAAAATTAAATTCACCCACAAGGGGCGCAATGAACAACGATTCAATGGCCACCAATAGGAGTATCCACTGTCCATTCTTAGCACAATAATATACGAATTGCATAACCATATTAATTATATTTGTTCACAATTATTAATGAAGACATTGACGCGCTCTCTTCTCATTTAATATCTTCATTTGATTGGAAAATGTTGTTGCTGTTGTTGTTTTTTGTCATTAACACATTCACATTGTATTTCCGTATAGCAAATAATCAGCAAAATGTGATATAATCAGACAGATAGAACAGTTGGAATTGCTGTTCTCTGTTGCTCCAGCAGTCAGTCATCTTTAGTAAAATCAAATTAATTTCAATATTTTTCACATCAGCGGATTTAATGAACATTGACAGGCGACGGTCATGACTTGGTAGTGCAAAAAAAGAAAACCGCATTAATTTAAATGAAATGTTCAAAGAAACTATAAAACACATTCACTTTGATGAGGGACATGGATGGAGATGGAAACCAATTTTTAAAGTTATAACAAAAAACTTAAATTCCAACAACTGGCGGATTTAAAACATAGTCTTATAAACCGTAGAAGTTTAAAAAGTTTAAGATATTTATCCAGCAATATTGTCAACGATAGCCTTCTACTCAACTTTTTACAGGTTTTCATTATTTCTTAAAGTTGAAGATCTTCTACAGGTCTTGGAAGTATATCTAGGTAGAAAATCTACTCCAAGTATTCTGTAAACAGAACACCTTCTGCAGAACTTCTTTAGATAGGAGGACTTCTGCATACACTACCTTCTACAGAGTTTTAGTAGATTAAAGAACTTCTTAGCAAAAAATCCTTCGCAATAATTTGTTTTTTATAGTATTTTTTGGTAGCAGTAACTACTTACAAAACCCCCTACTAACCCATTATTTTAACAAGGACATGTCGCACTGATTTACCTGTTTTTCTGTGGCCACTAGAAATTGAAAAATAAGCTACAAAATTCTATTTTTAGAACAGTTGAGGTGGAATTCATATTTTTATTTTGCTCTCTGCTGGATTTGATCATGCGAACTTCTGATTTGGGGCCGAATACACTACATACACAGCCATGCGTACGAACATTAAGTGTTGTTTAAACACCAACACATGCGCCACCACCTGTTCTTTATTTTTTCAACAAAAAGCTCGCGTACCGACGGTGAGCGTTGAACACACATCCTTATGATTTGTAGACGAAGTTTTTCTGGTATTTTACAGGTTTTCTGGATGGAAAACCTTCCACAACTTCTTCAGGCCTTCTATAGATGGAAGGCATTCAATAGCTATTAACTTCTCCGTTTTTAGATTTATTACCGGCAACCAAAAACAACTGTAGGATATTTCGCCTTCTAACTAAACAGAGGAACTTAAATGTCTTCTATATATACAAAAGACTTCGACGGTCTTAAATATACGCTGAAGACCCTGAAAGTCTTCTTATAGACAGAGGATCTAAAATCATATATCTACATAAATTATTATTTTATATGTCGACAGGCGGTCTTAGAAGTCTTCTACGAGTATGTAGACAGAAAATCTCGAAGGTTTTCTATGTAGACAAAAGAACATGTAGACAGAAGAAGAGAAAAGTCTTCTATGTAGACAAAAGAAATAAAAAGTCCTCTCTATCCAAAGAAGACCTCAAAAGTCCTGCATATCGAAAGAAGACCTTCAATGTAGACAGGAGGCCAGATAGTTCTTCTATATATGCAGAAGACCACCAAAGTATTCTATGAAGACAGAAGATATTTAAGGACTTCTATTTAGACCAAAAACTTCAATAGTCCGCTACATCGAAGAACAGAAAAACTTACAGGTCTTCTCTGTCTTCTCGGTCTTCTGCCTTATGTAGACAAAATAACTAAACAGTCCTCTCTGCTGAAAGAAGACCTCAAAAGTCCTCTATATCGAAAAATAACCATAAAGCCTACATAGAAGACAGAAGACCTTAAAGATCCTCTAAGTGGGCAGAAGGTCTTCTACGTGGATAGAAGGAATTCTACGTAGACAAAAGACCTCAAAGGTCTTGTATGTAGACAGAAGACCAGATAGGTATTCTATGCGGGCAGAAGGCCTCTACGGTATTCTATGTAGATTGAATAACAGATAGGTGTTCTACAGAAGACCTCCAATGTCCTTTATGTGGACAGAAAAAGTTAAAGGTTTTCTATGCAGGCAGAAGACCTGATAGGTTTTCTGTGTAGACAGAAGACCAAAACGATCTTCTTCAAAGTAGTCAGAAACCATTGAAGGTCTTATATGAGGACAGAAGACCTCAAAGGTGTTCTATATAGACAGAGAACTTTAAAGGACTTCTATATCGAAAGAAGGAAATAAAGGTCTTCTATGTGGGCAGAAGACCTCAAAGGTTTTCAATGTAGACAAACGACTTCAAAGAAGACCTTAAAGGTCTTCTATGTAGACAGAAGACGAGATAGGTCCTCTATGTAGGCAGAAGACCTCCAAGGTCTTCTATGAAGGCAGAAGACTTCCAAGGTCTTCTATGAAGGCAGAAAACTTCCAAGGACTTCTATGTAGACAGAAGAACTGAAAGGTCGTATATATGAAAAAGAAGTCTTTAAAGTAGACGGAAAACCTTAAATGTCTGAGAACACAAGACCTCAAAGGTCTTCTACGTAGACAGAAGACCTTAAAACTCTTCTATGTGGACATAGGACTTCAAAGGTATTCTAAGTAGACAGAAAACTTTAAGAATAACAAGTAAAAAGAATCAGTCGGCTTTGCCGACAGAGATATACCCTCAGCCTATGTGAATTGAAATATTAATCTACGGACAGATCGAATGTATTTCGGGTCTTTTTAGAATTTTGTGGCCATTTTGTACCTTTGAACTTGCCGACGATAATGTGGATTAGGATTAAAGTTTTGCGGAAGGGCTACTTAAATGAATAGACGACATAGGAAGTGGATATGATTTTGAGAGGCATATGTTTTTGATATATATTGATCACACTAGTTATTTCAGTGGATCATCTTATAACTTTTGGACCAGTATGCCAGGAAGCATGGACTTGTCCACGGAAAACATAATATGACTGTAAACAGCAGGACCACAATGAACAGCATCGGCATTCATTTCCAAAGCATCTTCGAAGAGACCCTAAACTGCATTTCGACACGAATGTTGAACTTTTGTGGGGGAGGTACCTTAAGGGGAAGAAGAAGTTTTCGTGTTCTCTACCGACTACACATAGTGGTTTTTACACCTTTCGGGCTGTTTCCTCAAGAAGTACGGACTTGCCCTGAAAAAACATTTATCGTCGTAATTGTGGTAGCGAATGCAAGTTGCTTCAACAGAAATCAAAATGTCTCGAGAGCAGGTCTTAAAGTGAACCTATCCGAAATTTTGTGTGGGAGGTACCCGAGGGAGTGGACAAATATAGTCCATATTTAAACCTGATCTATATCTGGTAGATGTATTAAGATGTGTAAAGTATGGACCAAATCGTTCACTCCCTTCAAGAGTTATCGTGCGCACAATTTTTCCGAACATTTTTGAACTTTTGTGGGGGAGGTACCTGAAGGAATGGACCGATTTGGATTATCTTCGAACATAAACTATGTT